>NW_027045391.1:330770-661540 GCF_963576615.1 Watersipora subatra
TGACAAAAGTGAAAAATGTAAATTTCCAATTTCAATCAAACATGCTAGAAATGCTCCAATTGAGCTAATTAGCTTATTGTGAGAATATTACAAACGTCTGACAACACTGAAAATTGTAAATTTCCAATTTCAACCAAACATGCTAGAAATGCTCAAATTGCGCGAATAAGCCTACTGTAAGAATTTTACAAACGTCTGACAAAACTGAAAAATGTAAATTTCCAATTTCAACCAAACATGCTAGAAATGCTCCAATTGAACTAATTAGCTTATTGTGAGAATACTACAAACGTCTGACAAAACTGAAAAATGTAAATTTCCAATTTCAACCAAACATGCTAGAAATGCTCCAATTGAGCTAATTAGCATATTGTGAGAATATTACAAACGTCTAACAAAATTGAAAAATGTAAATTTCCAATTTCAACCAAACATGCTAGAAATGCTCCAATTGAGCTATTTAGCTTATTGTGAGAATATTGCATTTGTCTGACAAAAGTGAAAAATGTAAATTTCCAATTTCAACCAAACATGCTAGAAATGCTCCAATTGAGCTAATTAGCTCATTGTTAGAATACTACAAACGTCTGACAACACTGAAAAATGTAAATTTCCAATTTCAACCAAACATGCTAGAAATGCTCAAATTGCGCAAATAAGCCTACTGTAAGAATTTTACAAACGTCTGACAAAACTGAAAAATGTAAATTTCCAATTTCAACCAAACATGCTAGAAATGCTCCAATTGAGCTAATTAGCTTATTGTGAGAATATTACAAACGTTTAACAAAATTGAAAAATGTAAACTACCAATTTCAACCAAACATGCTAGAAATGCTCCAATTGAGCTAATTAGCTTATTGTGAGAATATTGCAATTGTCTGACAAAAGTGAAAAATGTAAATTTCCAATTTCAACCAAACATGCTAGAAATGCTCCAATTGAGCTAATTAGCTTATTGTGAGAATATTACAAACGTCTGACAAAACTGAAAAATATGAATTTCCAATTTCAACCAAACATGCTAGAATTGCTCCAATTGAGCTAACTAGCTTATTGAGAGACTATTGCAATTGTCTGACAAAACTGAAAAATGTAAAATTCCAATGCCAACCAAACATGCTAGAAATGCTCCAATTGAGCTAATTAGCTTATTGTGAAAATATTACAAACGTCTGACAACACTGAAAAATGTAAATTTCTAATTTCAACCAAAAATGCTAGAAATGCTCCAAATGAGCTAATTAGTTTAATGAGACAATATTGCAATTGTCTGACAAAAGTGAAAAATGTAAACTTCCAATTTCAACCAAACATGCTAGAAATGCTCCAATTGAGCTAATTAGCTTATTGTGAGAATATTGCAATTGTCTGACAAAACTGAAAAATGTAAATTTCCAATTTCAACCAAACATGCTAGAAATGCTCCAATTGAGCTAATTAGCTTATTGTGACAATATTACAAACGTCTAACAAAATTGATAAATGTAAATTTCCAATTTCAACCAAACATGCTAGAAATGCTCCAATTGAGCTAATTAGCTTATTGTGAGAATATTGCAATTGTCTGACAAAAGTGAAAAATGTAAATTTCCAATTTCAACCAAACATGCTAGAAATGCTCCAATTGAGCTAATTAGCTTAATGAGAGAATATTGCAATTGTCTGACAAAAGTGAAAAATGTAAACTTCCAATTTCAACCAAACATGCTAGAAATGCTCCAATTGAGCTAATTAGCTTATTGTGAGAATATTGCAATTGTCTGACAAAAGTGAAAAATGTAAATTTCCAATTTCAACCAAACATGCTAGAAATGCTCCAATTGAGCTAATTAGCTTATTGTGAGAATATTACAAACGTCTGACAACACTGAAAAATGTAAATTTCTAATTTCAACCAAAAATGCTAGAAATGCTCCAAATGAGCTAATTAGCTTAATGAGAGAATATTGCAATTGTCTGACAAAAGTGAAAAATGTAAACTTCCAATTTCAACCAAACATGCTAGAAATGCTCCAATTGAGCTAATTAGCTTAATGTGAGAATATTGCAATTGTCTGACAAAACTGAAAAATGTAAATTTCCAATTTCAATCAAACATGCTAGAAATGCTCCAATTGAGCTAATTAGCTTATTGTGAGAATATTACAAACGTCTGACAACACTGAAAATTGTAAATTTCCAATTTCAACCAAACATGCTAGAAATGCTCAAATTGCGCGAATAAGCCTACTGTAAGAATTTTACAAACGTCTGACAAAACTGAAAAATGTAAATTTCCAATTTCAACCAAACATGCTAGAAATGCTCCAATTGAGCTAATTAGCATATTGTGAGAATATTACAAACGTCTAACAAAATTGAAAAATGTAAATTTCCAATTTCAACCAAACATGCTAGAAATGCTCCAATTGAGCTATTTAGCTTATTGTGAGAATATTGCAATTGTCTGACAAAAGTGAAAAATGTAAATTTCCAATTTCAACCAAACATGCTAGAAATGCTCCAATTGAGCTAATTAGCTCATTGTTAGAATACTACAAACGTCTGACAACACTGAAAAATGTAAATTTCCAATTTCAACCAAACATGCTAGAAATGCTCAAATTGCGCAAATAAGCCTACTGTAAGAATTTTACAAACGTCTGACAAAACTGAAAAATGTAAATTTCCAATTTCAACCAAACATGCTAGAAATGCTCCAATTGAGCTAATTAGCTTATTGTGAGAATATTACAAACGTTTAACAAAATTGAAAAATGTAAACTACCAATTTCAACCAAACATGCTAGAAATGCTCCAATTGAGCTAATTAGCTTATTGTGAGAATATTGCAATTGTCTGACAAAAGTGAAAAATGTAAATTTCCAATTTCAACCAAACATGCTAGAAATGCTCCAATTGAGCTAATTAGCTTATTGTGAGAATATTACAAACGTCTGACAAAACTGAAAAATGTAAATTTCCAATTTCAACCAAACATGCTAGAAATGCTCCAATTGAGCTAATTAGCTTATTGTGAGAATATTACAAATGTCTGACAACACTGAAAAATGTAAATTTCCAATTTCAACCAAACATGCTAGAAATGCTCCAATTGAGCTAATTAGCTTATTGTGAGAATATTACAAACGTCTGACAAAAGTGAAAAATGTAAATTTCCAATTTCAATCAAACATGCTAGAATTGCTCCAATTGAGCTAACTAGCTTATTGAGAGACTATTGCAATTGTCTGACAAAACTGAAAAATGTAAGATTCCAATGTCAACCAAACATGCTAGAAATGCTCCAATTGAGCTAATTAGCTTATTGTGAGAATATTACAAACGTCTGACAAAAGTGAAAAATGTAAATTTCCAATTTCAACCAAACATGCTAGAAATGCTCCAATTGAGCTAATTAGCTTATTGTGAGAATATTACAAACGTCTGACAAAACTGAAAAATGTAAATTTCCAATTTCAACCAAACATGCTAGAAATGCTCCAATTGAGCTAATTAGCTTATTGTGAGAATATTGCAATTGTCTGACAAAAGTGAAAAATGTAAATTTCCAATTTCAAACAAACATGCTAGAAATGCTCCAATTGAGCTAATTAGCTTATTGTGACAATATTGCAATTGTCTGACAAAAGTGAAAAATGTAAATTTCCGATTTCAACCAAACATGCTAGAAATGTTCCAATTGAGCTAATTAGCTTATTGTGAGAATATTACAAACGTCTGACAAAACAGAAAAATGTAAATTTCCAATTTCAACCAAACATGCTAGAAATGCTCCAATTGAGCTAATTAGCTTATTGTGAGAATATTACAAACGTCTGACAAAACTGAAAAATGTAAATTTCCAATTTCAACCAAACATGCTAGAAATGCTCCAATTGAGCTAATTAGCTTATTGTGAGAATATTACAAACGTCTGACAACACTGAAAAATGTAAATTTCTAATTTCAACCAAAAATGCTAGAAATGCTCCAAATGAGCTAATTAGCTTAATGAGAGAATATTGCAATTGTCTGACAAAAGTGAAAAATGTAAACTTCCAATTTCAACCAAACATGCTAGAAATGCTCCAATTGAGCTAATTAGCTTATTGTGAGAATATTGCAATTGTCTGACAAAACTGAAAAATGTAAATTTCCAATTTCAACCAAACATGCTAGAAATGCTCCAATTGAGCTAATTAGCTTATTGTGAGAATATTACAAACGTCTAACAAAATTGAAAAATGTAAATTTCCAATTTCAACCAAACATGCTAGAAATGCTCCAATTGAGCTAATTAGCTTATTGTGAGAATATTGCAATTGTCTGACAAAAGTGAAAAATGTAAATTTCCAATTTCAACCAAACATGCTAGAAATGCTCCAATTGAGCTAATTAGCTTATTGTGAGAATATTACAAACGTCTGACAAAACTGAAAAATGTAAATTTCCAATTTCAACCAAACATGCTAGAAATGCTCCAATTGAGCTAATTAGCTCATTGTGAGAATATTACAAACGTCTGACAACACTGAAAAATGTAAATTTCCAATTTCAACCAAACATGCTAGAAATGCTCCAATTGAGCTAATTAGCTTATTGTGAGAATATTACAAACGTCTGACAAAAGTGAAAAATGTAAATTTCCAATTTCAATCAAACATGCTAGAATTGCTCCAATTGAGCTAACTAGCTTATTGAGAGACTATTGCAATTGTCTGACAAAACTGAAAAATGTAAGATTCCAATGTCAACCAAACATGCTAGAAATGCTCCAATTGAGCTAATTAGCTTATTGTGAGAATATTACAAACGTCTGACAAAAGTGAAAAATGTAAATTTCCAATTTCAACCAAACATGCTAGAAATGCTCCAATTGGGCTAATTAGCTTATTGTGAGAATATTACAAACGTCTGACAAAACTGAAAAATGTAAATTTCCAATTTCAACCAAACATGCTAGAAATGCTCCAATTGAGCTAATTAGCTTATTGTGAGAATATTACAAACGTCTGACAAAACTGAAAAATGTAAATTTCCAATTTCAACCAAACATGCTAGAAATGCTCCAATTGAGCTAATTAGCTTATTGTGAGAATATTACAAACATCTGACAAAACTGAAAAATGTAAATTTCCAATTTCAACCAAACATGCTAGAATTGCTCCAATTGAGCTAACTAGCTTATTGAGAGACTATTGCAATTGTCTGACAAAACTGAAAAATGTAAAATTCCAATGTCAACTAAACATGCTAGAAATGCTCCAATTGAGCTAATTAGCTTATTGTGAGAATATTACAAACGTCTGACAAAAGTGAAAAATGTAAATTTCCAATTTCAACCAAACATGCTAGAAATGCTCCAATTGAGCTAATTAGCTTATTGTGAGAATATTACAAACGTCTGACAAAACTGAAAAATGTAAATTTCCAATTTCAACCAAACATGCTAGAAATGCTCCAATTGAGCTAATTAGCTTATTGTGAGAATATTGCAATTGTCTGACAAAAGTGAAAAATGTAAATTTCCAATTTCAACCAAACATGCTAGAAATGCTCCAATTGAGCTAATTAGATTATTGTGAGAATATTGCAATTGTCTGACAAAAGTGAAAAATGTAAATTTCCGATTGCAACCAAACATGCTAGAAATGTTCCAATTGAGCTAGTTAGCTTATTGTGAGAATATTACAAACGTCTGACAAAACAGAAAAATGTAAATTTCCAATTTCAACCAAACATGCTAGAAATGCTCCAATTGAGCTAATTAGCTTATTGTGAGAATATTACAAACGTCTGACAACACTGAAAATTGCAAATTTCCAATTTCAACCAAACATGCTAGAAATGCTCAAATTGCGCAAATAAGCCTACTGTAAGAATTTTACAAACGTCTGACAAAACTGAAAAATGTAAATTTCCAATTTCAACCAAACATGCTAGAAATGCTCCAATTGAGCTAATTAGCTTATTGTGAGAATATTGCAATTGTCTGACAAAACTGAAAAATGTAAATTTCCAATTTCAACCAAACATGCTAGAAATGCTCCAATTGAGCTAATTAGCTTATTGTGAGAATATTACAAACGTCTGACAACACTGAAAAATGTAAATTTCTAATTTCAACCAAAAATGCTAGAAATGCTCCAAATGAGCTAATTAGCTTAATGAGAGAATATTGCAATTATCTGACAAAAGTGAAAAATGTAAACTTCCAATTTCAACCAAACATGCTAGAAATGCTCCAATTGAGCTAATTAGCTTATTGTGAGAATATTGCAATTGTCTGACAAAACTGAAAAATGTAAATTTCCAATTTCAACCAAACATGCTAGAAATGCTCCAATTGAGCTAATTAGCTTATTGTGAGAATATTACAAACGTCTGACAACACTGAAAAATGTAAATTTCTAATTTCAACCAAAAATGCTAGAAATGCTCCAAATGAGCTAATTAGCTTAATGAGAGAATATTGCAATTGTCTGACAAAAGTGAAAAATGTAAACTTCCAATTTCAACCAAACATGCTAGAAATGCTCCAATTGAGCTAATTAGCTTAATGTGAGAATATTGCAATTGTCTGACAAAACTGAAAAATGTAAATTTCCAATTTCAACCAAACATGCTAGAAATGCTCCAATTGAGCTAATTAGCTTATTGTGAGAATATTACAAACGTCTGACAAAAGTGAAAAATGTAAATTTCCAATTTCAACCAAACATGCTAGAAATGCTCCAATTGAGCTAATTAGCTTATTGTGAGAATATTACAAACGTCTGACAAAACTGAAAAATGTAAATTTCCAATTTCAACCAAACATGCTAGAAATGCTCCAATTGAGCTAATTAGCTTATTGTGAGAATATTGCAATTGTCTGACAGAAGTGAAAAATGTAAATTTCCAATTTCAACCAAACATGCTAGAAATGCTCCAATTGAGCTAATTAGCTTATTGTGAGAATATTGCAATTGTCTGACAAAAGTGAAAAATGTAAATTTCCGATTTCAACCAAACATGCTAGAAATGTTCCAATTGAGCTAGTTAGCTTATTGTGAGAATATTACAAACGTCTGACAACACTGAAAAATGTAAATTTCTAGTTTCAACCAAAAATGCTAGAAATGCTCCAAATGAGCTAATTAGCTTAATGAGAGAATATTGCAATTGTCTGACAAAAGTGAAAAATGTAAACTTCCAATTTCAACCAAACATGCTAGAAATGCTCCAATTGAGCTAATTAGCTTATTGTGAGAATATTGCAATTGTCTGACAAAACTGAAAAATGTAAATTTCCAATTTCAACCAAACATGCTAGAAATGCTCCAATTGAGCTAATTAGCTTATTGTGAGAATATTACAAACGTCTAACAAAATTGAAAAATGTAAATTTCCAATTTCAACCAAACATGCTAGAAATGCTCCAATTGAGCTAATTAGCTTATTGTGAGAATACTACAAACGTCTGACAAAACTGAAAAATGTAGATTTCCAATTTCAACCAAACATGCTAGAAATGCTCCAATTGAGCTAATTAGCATATTGTGAGAATATTACAAACGTCTAACAAAATTGAAAAATGTAAATTTCCAATTTCAACCAAACATGCTAGAAATGCTCCAATTGAGCTATTTAGCTTATTGTGAGAATATTGCAATTGTCTGACAAAAGTGAAAAATGTAAATTTCCAATTTCAACCAAACATGCTAGAAATGCTCCAATTGAGCTAATTAGCTCATTGTTAGAATACTACAAACGTCTGACAACACTGAAAATGTAAATTTCCAATTTCAACCAAACATGCTAGAAATGCTCAAATTGCGCAAATAAGCCTACTGTAAGAATTTTACAAACGTCTGACAAAACTGAAAAATGTAAATTTCCAATTTCAACCAAACATGCTAGAAATGCTCCAATTGAGCTAATTAGCTTATTGTGAGAATATTACAAACGTTTAACAAAATTGAAAAATGTAAACTACCAATTTCAACCAAACATGCTAGAAATGCTCCAATTGAGCTAATTAGCTTATTGTGAGAATATTGCAATTGTCTGACAAAAATGAAAAATGTAAATTTCCAATTTCAACCAAACATGCTAGAAATGCTCCAATTGAGCTAATTAGCTTATTGTGAGAATATTACAAACGTCTGACAAAACTGAAAAATGTAAATTTCCAATTTCAACCAAACATGCTAGAAATGCTCCAATTGAGCTAATTAGCTTATTGTGAGAATATTACAAACGTCTGACAACACTAAAAAATGTAAATTTCTAATTTCAACCAAAAATGCTAGAAATGCTCCAAATGAGCTAATTAGCTTAATGAGAGAATATTGCAATTGTCTGACAAAAGTGAAAAATGTAAACTTCCAATTTCAACCAAACATGCTAGAAATGCTCCAATTGAGCTAATTAGCTTATTGTGAGAATATTGCAATTGTCTGACAAAACTGAAAAATGTAAATTTCCAATTTCAACCAAACATGCTAGAAATGCTCCAATTGAGCTAATTAGCTTATTGTGAGAATATTACAAACGTCTAACAAAATTGAAAAATGTAAATTTCCAATTTCAACCAAACATGCTAGAAATGCTCCAATTGAGCTAATTAGCTTATTGTGAGAATATTGCAATTGTCTGACAAAAGTGAAAAATGTAAATTTCCAATTTCAACCAAACATGCTAGAAATGCTCCAATTGAGCTAATTAGCTTATTGTGAGAATATTACAAACGTCTGACAAAACTGAAAAATGTAAATTTCCAATTTCAACCAAACATGCTAGAAATGCTCCAATTGAGCTAATTAGCTTATTGTGAGAATATTACCAACGTCTGACAACACTGAAAAATGTAAATTTCCAATTTCAACCAAACATGCTAGAAATGCTCCAATTGAGCTAATTAGCTTATTGTGAGAATATTACAAACGTCTGACAAAAGTGAAAAATGTAAATTTCCAATTTCAATCAAACATGCTAGAATTGCTCCAATTGAGCTAACTAGCTTATTGAGAGGCTATTGCAATTGTCTGACAAAACTGAAAAATGTAAGATTCCAATGTCAACCAAACATGCTAGAAATGCTCCAATTGAGCTAATTAGCTTATTGTGAGAATATTACAAACGTCTGACAAAAGTGAAAAATGTAAATTTCCAATTTCAACCAAACATGCTAGAAATGCTCCAATTGAGCTAATTAGCTTATTGTGAGAATATTACAAACGTCTGACAAAACTGAAAAATGTAAATTTCCAATTTCAACCAAACATGCTAGAAATGCTCCAATTGAGCTAATTAGCTTATTGTGAGAATATTACCAACGTCTGACAACACTGAAAAATGTAAATTTCCAATTTCAACCAAACATGCTAGAAATGCTCCAATTGAGCTAATTAGCTTATTGTGACAATATTACAAACGTCTGACAAAACAGAAAAATGTAAATTTCCAATTTCAACCAAACATGCTAGAAATGCTCCAATTGAGCTAATTAGCTTATTGTGAGAATATTACAAACGTCTGACAAAACTGAAAAATGTAAATTTCCAATTTCAACCAAACATGCTAAAAATGCTCCAATTGAGCTAATTAGCTTATTGTGAGAATATTACAAACGTCTGACAACACTGAAAAATGTAAATTTCTAATTTCAACCAAAAATGCTAGAAATGCTCCAAATGAGCTAATTAGCTTAATGAGAGAATATTGCAATTATCTGACAAAAGTGAAAAATGTAAACTTCCAATTTCAACCAAACATGCTAGAAATGCTCCAATTGAGCTAATTAGCTTATTGTGAGAATATTGCAATTGTCTGACAAAACTGAAAAATGTAAATTTCCAATTTCAACCAAACATGCTAGAAATGCTCCAATTGAGCTAATTAGCTTATTGTGAGAATATTACAAACGTCTGACAACACTGAAAAATGTAAATTTCTAATTTCAACCAAAAATGCTAGAAATGCTCCAAATGAGCTAATTAGCTTAATGAGAGAATATTGCAATTGTCTGACAAAAGTGAAAAATGTAAACTTCCAATTTCAACCAAACATGCTAGAAATGCTCCAATTGAGCTAATTAGCTTAATGTGAGAATATTGCAATTGTCTGACAAAACTGAAAAATGTAAATTTCCAATTTCAACCAAACATGCTAGAAATGCTCCAATTGAGCTAATTAGCTTATTGTGAGAATATTACAAACGTCTGACAAAAGTGAAAAATGTAAATTTCCAATTTCAACCAAACATGCTAGAAATGCTCCAATTGAGCTAATTAGCTTATTGTGAGAATATTACAAACGTCTGACAAAACTGAAAAATGTAAATTTCCAATTTCAACCAAACATGCTAGAAATGCTCCAATTGAGCTAATTAGCTTATTGTGAGAATATTGCAATTGTCTGACAGAAGTGAAAAATGTAAATTTCCAATTTCAACCAAACATGCTAGAAATGCTCCAATTGAGCTAATTAGCTTATTGTGAGAATATTGCAATTGTCTGACAAAAGTGAAAAATGTAAATTTCCGATTTCAACCAAACATGCTAGAAATGTTCCAATTGAGCTAGTTAGCTTATTGTGAGAATATTACAAACGTCTGACAACACTGAAAAATGTAAATTTCTAGTTTCAACCAAAAATGCTAGAAATGCTCCAAATGAGCTAATTAGCTTAATGAGAGAATATTGCAATTGTCTGACAAAAGTGAAAAATGTAAACTTCCAATTTCAACCAAACATGCTAGAAATGCTCCAATTGAGCTAATTAGCTTATTGTGAGAATATTGCAATTGTCTGACAAAACTGAAAAATGTAAATTTCCAATTTCAACCAAACATGCTAGAAATGCTCCAATTGAGCTAATTAGCTTATTGTGAGAATATTACAAACGTCTAACAAAATTGAAAAATGTAAATTTCCAATTTCAACCAAACATGCTAGAAATGCTCCAATTGAGCTAATTAGCTTATTGTGAGAATACTACAAACGTCTGACAAAACTGAAAAATGTAGATTTCCAATTTCAACCAAACATGCTAGAAATGCTCCAATTGAGCTAATTAGCATATTGTGAGAATATTACAAACGTCTAACAAAATTGAAAAATGTAAATTTCCAATTTCAACCAAACATGCTAGAAATGCTCCAATTGAGCTATTTAGCTTATTGTGAGAATATTGCAATTGTCTGACAAAAGTGAAAAATGTAAATTTCCAATTTCAACCAAACATGCTAGAAATGCTCCAATTGAGCTAATTAGCTCATTGTTAGAATACTACAAACGTCTGACAACACTGAAAAATGTAAATTTCCAATTTCAACCAAACATGCTAGAAATGCTCAAATTGCGCAAATAAGCCTACTGTAAGAATTTTACAAACGTCTGACAAAACTGAAAAATGTAAATTTCCAATTTCAACCAAACATGCTAGAAATGCTCCAATTGAGCTAATTAGCTTATTGTGAGAATATTACAAACGTTTAACAAAATTGAAAAATGTAAACTACCAATTTCAACCAAACATGCTAGAAATGCTCCAATTGAGCTAATTAGCTTATTGTGAGAATATTGCAATTGTCTGACAAAAGTGAAAAATGTAAATTTCCAATTTCAACCAAACATGCTAGAAATGCTCCAATTGAGCTAATTAGCTTATTGTGAGAATATTACAAACGTCTGACAAAACTGAAAAATGTAAATTTCCAATTTCAACCAAACATGCTAGAAATGCTCCAATTGAGCTAATTAGCTTATTGTGAGAATATTACAAACGTCTGACAACACTAAAAAATGTAAATTTCTAATTTCAACCAAAAATGCTAGAAATGCTCCAAATGAGCTAATTAGCTTAATGAGAGAATATTGCAATTGTCTGACAAGAGTGAAAAATGTAAACTTCCAATTTCAACCAAACATGCTAGAAATGCTCCAATTGAGCTAATTAGCTTATTGTGAGAATATTACAAACGTCTAACAAAATTGAAAAATGTAAATTTCCAATTTCAACCAAACATGCTAGAAATGCTCCAATTGAGCTAATTAGCTTATTGTGAGAATATTGCAATTGTCTGACAAAAGTGAAAAATGTAAATTTCCAATTTCAACCAAACATGCTAGAAATGCTCCAATTGAGCTAATTAGCTTAATGTGAGAATATTGCAATTGTCTGACAAAACTGAAAAATGTAAATTTCCAATTTCAACCAAACATGCTAGAAATGCTCCAATTGAGCTAATTAGCTTATTGTGAGAATATTACAAACGTCTGACAAAAGTGAAAAATGTAAACTTCCAATTTCAACCAAACATGCTAGAAATGCTCCAATTGAGCTAATTAGCTTATTGTGAGAATATTACAAACGTCTGACAAAACTGAAAAATGTAAATTTCCAATTTCAACCAAACATGCTAGAAATGCTCCAATTGAGCTAATTAGCTTATTGTGAGAATATTGCAATTGTCTGACAGAAGTGAAAAATGTAAATTTCCAATTTCAACCAAACATGCTAGAAATGCTCCAATTGAGCTAATTAGCTTATTGTGAGAATATTGCAATTGTCTGACAAAAGTGAAAAATGTAAATTTCCGATTCCAACCAAACATGCTAGAAATGTTCCAATTGAGCTAGTTAGCTTATTGTGAGAATATTACAAACGTCTGACAACACTGAAAAATGTAAATTTCTAGTTTCAACCAAAAATGCTAGAAATGCTCCAAATGGGCTAATTAGCTTAATGAGAGAATATTGCAATTGTCTGACAAAAGTGAAAAATGTAAACTTCCAATTTCAACCAAACATGCTAGAAATGCTCCAATTGAGCTAATTAGCTTATTGTGAGAATATTGCAATTGTCTGACAAAACTGAAAAATGTAAATTTCCAATTTCAACCAAACATGCTAGAAATGCTCCAATTGAGCTAATTAGCTTATTGTGAGAATATTACAAACGTCTAACAAAATTGAAAAATGTAAATTTCCAATTTCAACCAAACATGCTAGAAATGCTCCAATTGAGCTAATTAGCTTATTGTGAGAATACTACAAACGTCTGACAAAACTGAAAAATGTAGATTTCCAATTTCAACCAAACATGCTAGAAATGCTCCAATTGAGCTAATTAGCATATTGTGAGAATATTACAAACGTCTAACAAAATTGAAAAATGTAAATTTCCAATTTCAACCAAACATGCTAGAAATGCTCCAATTGAGCTATTTAGCTTATTGTGAGAATATTGCAATTGTCTGACAAAAGTGAAAAATGTAAATTTCCAATTTCAACCAAACATGCTAGAAATGCTCCAATTGAGCTAATTAGCTCATTGTTAGAATACTACAAACGTCTGACAACACTGAAAAATGTAAATTTCCAATTTCAACCAAACATGCTAGAAATGCTCAAATTGCGCAAATAAGCCTACTGTAAGAATTTTACAAACGTCTGACAAAACTGAAAAATGTAAATTTCCAATTTCAACCAAACATGCTAGAAATGCTCCAATTGAGCTAATTAGCTTATTGTGAGAATATTACAAACGTTTAACAAAATTGAAAAATGTAAACTACCAATTTCAACCAAACATGCTAGAAATGCTCCAATTGAGCTAATTAGCTTATTGTGAGAATATTGCAATTGTCTGACAAAAGTGAAAAATGTAAATTTCCAATTTCAACCAAACATGCTAGAAATGCTCCAATTGAGCTAATTAGCTTATTGTGAGAATATTACAAACGTCTGACAAAACTGAAAAATGTAAATTTCCAATTTCAACCAAACATGCTAGAAATGCTCCAATTGAGCTAATTAGCTTATTGTGAGAATATTACAAACGTCTGACAACACTAAAAAATGTAAATTTCTAATTTCAACCAAAAATGCTAGAAATGCTCCAAATGAGCTAATTAGCTTAATGAGAGAATATTGCAATTGTCTGACAAAAGTGAAAAATGTAAACTTCCAATTTCAACCAAACATGCTAGAAATGCTCCAATTGAGCTAATTAGCTTATTGTGAGAATATTACAAACGTCTAACAAAATTGAAAAATGTAAATTTCCAATTTCAACCAAACATGCTAGAAATGCTCCAATTGAGCTAATTAGCTTATTGTGAGAATATTGCAATTGTCTGACAAAAGTGAAAAATGTAAATTTCCAATTTCAACCAAACATGCTAGAAATGCTCCAATTGAGCTAATTAGCTTATTGTGAGAATATTACAAACGTCTGACAAAACTGAAAAATGTAAATTTCCAATTTCAACCAAACATGCTAGAAATGCTCCAATTGAGCTAATTAGCTTATTGTGAGAATATTACCAACGTCTGACAACACTGAAAAATGTAAATTTCCAATTTCAACCAAACATGCTAGAAATGCTCCAATTGAGCTAATTAGCTTATTGTGAGAATATTACAAACGTCTGACAAAAGTGAAAAATGTAAATTTCCAATTTCAATCAAACATGCTAGAATTGCTCCAATTGAGCTAACTAGCTTATTGAGAGGCTATTGCAATTGTCTGACAAAACTGAAAAATGTAAGATTCCAATGTCAACCAAACATGCTAGAAATGCTCCAATTGAGCTAATTAGCTTATTGTGAGAATATTACAAACGTCTGACAAAAGTGAAAAATGTAAATTTCCAATTTCAACCAAACATGCTAGAAAGGCTCCAATTGAGCTAATTAGCTTATTGTGAGAATATTACAAACGTCTGACAAAACTGAAAAATGTAAATTTCCAATTTCAACCAAACATGCTAGAAATGCTCCAATTGAGCTAATTAGCTTATTGTGAGAATATTACCAACGTCTGACAACACTGAAAAATGTAAATTTCCAATTTCAACCAAACATGCTAGAAATGCTCCAATTGAGCTAATTAGCTTATTGTGACAATATTACAAACGTCTGACAAAACAGAAAAATGTAAATTTCCAATTTCAACCAAACATGCTAGAAATGCTCCAATTAAGCTAATTAGCTTATTGTGAGAATATTACAAACGTCTGACAAAACTGAAAAATGTAAATTTCCAATTTCAACCAAACATGCTAAAAATGCTCCAATTGAGCTAATTAGCTTATTGTGAGAATATTACAAACGTCTGACAACACTGAAAAATGTAAATTTCTAATTTCAACCAAAAATGCTAGAAATGCTCCAAATGAGCTAATTAGCTTAATGAGAGAATATTGCAATTGTCTGACAAAAGTGAAAAATGTAAACTTCCAATTTCAACCAAACATGCTAGAAATGCTCCAATTGAGCTAATTAGCTTATTGTGAGAATATTGCAATTGTCTGACAAAACTGAAAAATGTAAATTTCCAATTTCAACCAAACATGCTAGAAATGCTCCAATTGAGCTAATTAGCTTATTGTGAGAATATTACAAACGTCTAACAAAATTGAAAAATGTAAATTTCCAATTTCAACCAAACATGCTAGAAATGCTCCAATTGAGCTAATTAGCTTATTGTGAGAATATTACAAACGTCTGACAAAACTGAAAAATGTAAATTTCCAATTTCAACCAAACATGCTAGAAATGCTCCAATTGAGCTAATTAGCTTATTGTGAGAATATTGCAATTGTCTGACAAAAGTGAAAAATGTAAATTTCCAATTTCAACCAAACATGCTAGAAATGCTCCAATTGAGCTAATTAGCTTATTGTGACAATATTGCAATTGTCTGACAAAAGTGAAAAATGTAAATTTCCGATTTCAACCAAACATGCTAGAAATGTTCCAATTGAGCTAATTAGCTTATTGTGAGAATATTACAAACGTCTGACAAAACAGAAAAATGTAAATTTCCAATTTCAACCAAACATGCTAGAAATGCTCAAATTGCGCAAATAAGCCTACTGTAAGAATTTTACAAACGTCTGACAAAACTGAAAAATGTAAATTTCCAATTTCAACCAAACATGCTAGAAATGCTCCAATTGAGCTAATTAGCTTATTGTGAGAATATTGCAATTGTCTGACAAAACTGAAAAATGTAAATTTCCAATTTCAACCAAACATGCTAGAAATGCTCCAATTGAGCTAATTAGCTTATTGTGAGAATATTGCAATTGTCTGACAAAACTGAAAAATGTAAATTTCCAATTTCAACCAACCATGCTAGAAATGCTCCAATTGAGCTAATTAGCTTATTGTGAGAATATTACAAACGTCTAACAAAATTGAAAAATGTAAATTTCCAATTTCAACCAAACATGCTAGAAATGCTCCAATTGAGCTAATTAGCTTATTGTGAGAATATTGCAATTGTCTGACAAAAGTGAAAAATGTAAATTTCCAATTTCAACCAAACATGCTAGAATTGCTCCAATTGAGCTAACTAGCTTATTGAGAGACTATTGCAATTGTCTGACAAAACTGAAAAATGTAAAATTCCAATGTCAACCAAACATGCTAGAAATGCTCCAATTGAGCTAATTAGCTTATTGTGAGAATATTACAAACGTCTGACAAAAGTGAAAAATGTAAATTTCCAATTTCAACCAAACATGCTAGAAATGCTCCAATTGAGCTAATTAGCTTATTGTGAGAATATTACAAACGTCTGACAAAACTGAAAAATGTAAACTACCAATTTCAACCAAACATGCTAGAAATGCTCCAATTGAGCTAATTAGCTTATTGTGAGAATATTACAAACGTCTGACAACACTGAAAAATGTAAATTTCTAATTTCAACCAAAAATGCTAGAAATGCTCCAAATGAGCTAATTAGCTTAATGAGAGAATATTGCAATTGTCTGACAAAAGTGAAAAATGTAAACTTCCAATTTCAACCAAACATGCTAGAAATGCTCCAATTGAGCTAATTAGCTTATTGTGAGAATATTGCAATTGTCTGACAAAACTGAAAAATGTAAATTTCCAATTTCAACCAAACATGCTAGAAATGCTCCAATTGAGCTAATTAGCTCATTGTGAGAATATTACAAACGTCTGACAAAAGTGAAAAATGTAAATTTCCAATTTCAACCAAACATGCTAGAAATGCTCCAATTGAGATAATTAGCTTATTGTGAGAATATTACAAACGTCTGACAACACTGAAAAATGTAAATTTCCAATTTCAACCAAACATGCTAGAAATGCTCCAATTGAGCTAATTAGCATATTGTGAGAATATTACAAACGTCTGACAAAACTGAAAAATGTAAATTTCCAATTTCAACCAAACATGCTAGAATTGCTCCAATTGAGCTAACTAGCTTATTGAGAGACTATTGCAATTGTCTGACAAAACTGAAAAATGTAAAATTCCAATGTCAACCAAACATGCTAGAAATGCTCCAATTGAGCTAATTAGCTTATTGTGAGAATATTGCAATTGTCTGACAAAAGTGAAAAATGTAAATTTCCAATTTCAACCAAACATGCTAGAAATGCTCCAATTGAGCTAATTAGCTTATTGTGAGAATATTACAAACGTCTGACAAAAGTGAAAAATGTAAATTTCCAATTTCAACCAAACATGCTAGAAATGCTCCAATTGAGATAATTAGCTTATTGTGAGAATATTACAAACGTCTGACAAAAGTGAAAAATGTAAATTTCCAATTTCAACCAAACATGCTAGAAATGCTCCAATTGAGCTAATTAGCTTATTGTGAGAATATTGCAATTGTCTGACAAAAGTGAAAAATGTAAATTTCCAATTTCAACCAAACATGCTAGAAATGCTCCAATTGAGCTAATTAGCTTATTGTGAGAATATTACAAACGTCTGACAAAAGTGAAAAATGTAAATTTCCAATTTCAACCAAACATGCTAGAAATGCTCCAATTGAGATAATTAGCTTATTGTGAGAATATTACAAACGTCTGACAACACTGAAAAATGTAAATTTCCAATTTCAACCAAACATGCTAGAAATGCTCCAATTGAGCTAATTAGCATATTGTGAGAATATTACAAACGTCTGACAAAACTGAAAAATGTAAATTTCCAATTTCAACCAAACATGCTAGAATTGCTCCAATTGAGCTAACTAGCTTATTGAGAGACTATTGCAATTGTCTGACAAAACTGAAAAATGTAAAATTCCAATGTCAACCAAACATGCTAGAAATGCTCCAATTGAGCTAATTAGCTTATTGTGAGAATATTACAAACGTCTGACAAAAGTGAAAAATGTAAATTTCCAATTTCAACCAAACATGCTAGAAATGCTCCAATTGAGCTAATTAGCTTATTGTGAGAATATTACAAACGTCTGACAAAACTGAAAAATGTAAATTTCCAATTTCAACCAAACATGCTAGAAATGCTCCAATTGAGCTAATTAGCTTATTGTGAGAATATTGCAATTGTCTGACAAAAGTGAAAAATGTAAATTTCCAATTTCAACCAAACATGCTAGAAATGCTCCAATTGAGCTAATTAGCTTATTGTGAGAATATTGCAATTGTCTGACAAAAGTGAAAAATGTAAATTTCCGATTTCAACCAAACATGCTAGAAATGTTCCAATTGAGCTAGTTAGCTTATTGTGAGAATATTACAAACGTCTGACAACACTGAAAAATGTAAATTTCTAGTTTCAACCAAAAATGCTAGAAATGCTCCAAATGAGCTAATTAGCTTAATGAGAGAATATTGCAATTGTCTGACAAAAGTGAAAAATTTAAACTTCCAATTTCAACCAAACATGCTAGAAATGCTCCAATTGAGCTAATTAGCTTATTGTGAGAATACTACAAACGTCTGACAAAACTGAAAAATGTAGATTTCCAATTTTAACCAAACATGCTAGAAATGCTCCAATTGAGCTAATTAGCATATTGTGAGAATATTACAAACGTCTAACAAAATTGAAAAATGTAAATTTCCAATTTCAACCAAACATGCTAGAAATGCTCCAATTGAGCTAATTAGCTTATTGTGAGAATATTGCAATTGTCTGACAAAAGTGAAAAATGTAAATTTCCAATTTCAACCAAACATGCTAGAAATGCTCCAATTGAGCTAATTAGCTCATTGTTAGAATACTACAAACGTTTGACAACACTGAAAAATGTGAATTTCCAATTTCAACCAAACATGCTAGAAATGCTCAAATTGCGCAAATAAGCCTACTGTAAGAATTTTACAAACGTCTGACAAAACTGAAAAATGTAAATTTCCAATTTCAACCAAACATGCTAGAAATGCTCCAATTGAGCTAATTAGCTTATTGTGAGAATATTGCAATTGTCTGACAAAAGTGAAAAATGTAAATTTCCAATTTCAACCAAACATGCTAGAAATGCTCCAATTGAGCTAATTAGCTTATTGTGAGAATATTACAAACGTCTGACAAAACTGAAAAATGTAAATTTCCAATTTCAACCAAACATGCTAGAAATGCTCCAATTGAGCTAATTAGCTTATTGTGAGAATATTACAAACGTCTGACAAAACTGAAAAATATGAATTTCCAATTTCAACCAAACATGCTAAAATTGCTCCAATTGAGCTAACTAGCTTATTGAGAGACTATTGCAATTGTCTGACAAAACTGAAAAATGTAAAATTCCAATGCCAACCAAACATGCTAGAAATGCTCCAATTGAGCTAATTAGCTTATTGTGAGAATATTACAAACGTCTGACAAAACTGAAAAATGTAAATTTCCAATTTCAACCAAACATGCTAGAAATGCTCCAATTGAGCTAATTAGCTTATTGTGAGAATATTACAAACGTCTGAATAAACTGAAAAATATGAATTTCCAATTTCAACCAAACATGCTAGAATTGCTCCAATTGAGCTAACTAGCTTATTGAGAGACTATTGCAATTGTCTGACAAAACTGAAAAATGTAAAATTCCAATGCCAACCAAACATGCTAGAAATGCTCCAATTGAGCTAATTAGCTTATTGTGAGAATATTACAAACGTCTGACAAAAGTGAGAAATGTAAATTTCCAATTTCAACCAAACATGCTAGAAATGCTCCAATTGAGCTAATTAGCTTATTGTGAGAATATTACAAACGTCTGACAAAACTGAAAAATGTAAATCTCCAATTTCAACCAAACATGCTAGAAATGCTCCAATTGAGCTAATTAGCTTATTGTGAGAATATTACAAACGTCTGACAACACTGAAAAATGTAAATTTCTAATTTCAACCAAAAATGCTAGAAATGCTCCAAATGAGCTAATTAGTTTAATGAGACAATATTGCAATTGTCTGACAAAACTGAAAAATGTAAATTTCCAATTTCAACCAAACATGCTAGAAATGCTCCAATTGAGCTAATTAGCTTATTGTGAGAATATTACAAACGTCTAACAAAATTGAAAAATGTAAATTTCCAATTTCAACCAAACATGCTAGAAATGCTCCAATTGAGCTAATTAGCTTATTGTGAGAATATTGCAATTGTCTGACAAAAGTGAAAAATGTAAATTTCCAATTTCAACCAAACATGCTAGAAATGCTCCAATTGAGCTAATTAGCTTATTGTGAGAATATTACAAACGTCTGACAAAAGTGAAAAATGTAAATTTCCAATTTCAACCAAACATGCTAGAAATGCTCCAATTGAGCTAATTAGCTTATTGTGAGAATATTACAAACGTCTGACAACACTGAAAAATGTAAATTTCCAATTTCAACCAAACATGCTAGAAATGCTCCAATTGAGCTAATTAGCTTATTGTGAGAATATTACAAACGTCTGACAAAAGTGAAAAATGTAAATTTCCAATTTCAATCAAACATGCTAGAATTGCTCCAATTGAGCTAACTAGCTTATTGAGAGACTATTGCAATTGTCTGACAAAACTGAAAAATGTAAGATTCCAATGTCAACCAAACATGCTAGAAATGCTCCAATTGAGCTAATTAGCTTATTGTGAGAATATTACAAACGTCTGACAAAAGTGAAAAATGTAAATTTCCAATTTCAACCAAACATGCTAGAAATGCTCCAATTGAGCTAATTAGATTATTGTGAGAATATTACAAACGTCTGACAAAACTGAAAAATGTAAATTTCCAATTTCAACCAAACATGCTAGAAATGCTCCAATTGAGCTAATTAGCTTATTGTGAGAATATTGCAATTGTCTGACAAAAGTGAAAAATGTAAATTTCCAATTTCAACCAAACATGCTAGAAATGCTCCAATTGAGCTAATTAGCTTATTGTGACAATATTGCAATTGTCTGACAAAAGTGAAAAATGTAAATTTCCGATTTCAACCAAACATGCTAGAAATGTTCCAATTGAGCTAATTAGCTTATTGTGAGAATATTACAAACGTCTGACAAAACAGAAAAATGTAAATTTCCAATTTCAACCAAACATGCTAGAAATGCTCCAATTGAGCTAATTAGCTTATTGTGAGAATATTAAAAAAAACGTCTGACAAAACTGAAAAATGTAAATTTCCAATTTCAACCAAACATGCTAGAAATGCTCCAATTGAGCTAATTAGCTTATTGTGAGAATATTACAAACGTCTGACAACACTGAAAAATGTAAATTTCTAATTTCAACCAAAAATGCTAGAAATGCTCCAAATGAGCTAATTAGCTTAATGAGAGAATATTGCAATTGTCTGACAAAAGTGAAAAATGTAAACTTCCAATTTCAACCAAACATGCTAGAAATGCTCCAATTGAGCTAATTAGCTTATTGTGAGAATATTGCAATTGTCTGACAAAACTGAAAAATGTAAATTTCCAATTTCAACCAAACATGCTAGAAATGCTCCAATTGAGCTAATTAGCTTATTGTGAGAATATTACAAACGTCTAACAAAATTGAAAAATGTAAATTTCCAATTTCAACCAAACATGCTAGAAATGCTCCAATTGAGCTAATTAGCTTATTGTGAGAATATTGCAATTGTCTGACAAAAGTGAAAAATGTAAATTTCCAATTTCAACCAAACATGCTAGAAATGCTCCAATTGAGCTAATTAGCTTATTGTGAGAATAATACAAACGTCTGACAAAACTGAAAAATGTAAATTTCCAATTTCAACCAAACATGCTAGAAATGCTCCAATTGAGCTAATTAGCTTATTGTGAGAATATTACAAACGTCTGACAACACTGAAAAATGTAAATTTCCAATTTCAACCAAACATGCTAGAAATGCTCCAATTGAGCTAATTAGCTTATTGTGAGAATATTACAAACGTCTGACAAAAGTGAAAAATGTAAATTTCCAATTTCAATCAAACATGCTAGAATTGCTCCAATTGAGCTAACTAGCTTATTGAGAGACTATTGCAATTGTCTGACAAAACTGAAAAATGTAAGATTCCAATGTCAACCAAACATGCTAGAAATGCTCCAATTGAGCTAATTAGCTTATTGTGAGAATATTACAAACGTCTGACAAAAGTGAAAAATGTAAATTTCCAATTTCAACCAAACATGCTAGAAATGCTCCAATTGAGCTAATTAGCTTATTGTGAGAATATTACAAACGTCTGACAAAAGTGAAAAATGTAAATTTCCGATTTCAACCAAACATGCTAGAAATGCTCCAATTGAGCTAATTAGCTTATTGTGAGAATATTGCAATTGTCTGACAACACTGCAAATTGTAAATTTCCAATTTCAACCAAACATGCTAGAAATGCTCAAATTGCGCAAATAAGCCTACTGTAAGAATTTTACAAACGTCTGACAAAACTGAAAAATGTAAATTTCCAATTTCAACCAAACATGCTAGAAATGCTCCAATTGAGCTAATTAGCTTATTGTGAGAATATTGCAATTGTCTGACAAAACTGAAAAATGTAAATTTCCAATTTCAACCAAACATGCTAGAAATGCTCCAATTGAGCTAATTAGCTTATTGTGAGAATATTGCAATTGTTTGACAAAACTGAAAAATGTAAATTTCCAATTTCAACCAAACATGCTAGAAATGCTCCAATTGAGCTAATTAGCTTATTGTGAGAATATTACAAACGTCTGACAAAAGTGAAAAATTTAAATTTCCAGTTTCAACCAAAAATGCTAGAAATGCTCCAAATGAGCTAATTAGCTTAATGAGAGAATATTGCAATTGTCTGACAAAACTGAAAAATGTAAACTTCCAGTATCAACCGAACATGCTAGAAATGCTCCAATTGAGCTAATTAGCTTATTGTGAGAATATTGCAATTGTCTGACAAAACTGAAAAATGTAAATTTCCAATTTCAACCAAACATGCTAGAAATGCTCCAATTGAGCTAATTAGCTTATTGTGAGAATATTACAAACGTCTAACAAAATTGAAAAATGTAAATTTCCAATTTCAACCAAACATGCTAGAAATGCTCCAATTGAGCTAATTAGCTTATTGTGAGAATATTGCAATTGTCTGACAAAAGTGATAAATGTAAATTTCCAATTTCAACCAAACATGCTAGAAATGCTCCAATTGAGCTAATTAGCTTATTGTGAGAATATTACAAACGTCTGACAAAACTGAAAAATGTAAATTTCCAGTTTCAACCAAACATGCTAGAAATGCTCCAATTGAGCTAATTAGCTTATTGTGAGAATATTACAAACGTCTGACAACACTGAAAAATGTAAATTTCCAATTTCAACCAAACATGCTAGAAATGCTCCAATTGAGCTAATTAGCTTATTGTGAGAATATTACAAACGTCTGACAAAACTGAAAAATGTAAATTTCCAATTTCAACCAAACATGCTAGAATTGCTCCAATTGAGCTAACTAGCTTATTGAGAGACTATTGCAATTGTCTGACAAAACTAAAAAATGTAAAATTCCAATGTCAACCAAACATGCTAGAAATGCTCCAATTGAGCTAATTAGCTTATTGTGAGAATATTACAAACGTCTGACAAAAGTGAAAAATGTAAATTTCCAATTTCAACCAAACATGCTAGAAATGCTCCAATTGAGCTAATTAGCTTATTGTGAGAATATTGCAATTGTCTGACAAAAGTGAAAAATGTAAATTTCCGATTTCAACCAAACATGCTAGAAATGTTCCAATTGAGCTAATTAGCTTATTGTAAGAATATTACAAACGTCTGACAAAACAGAAAAATGTAAATTTCCAATTTCAACCAAACATGCTAGAAATGCTCCAATTGAGCTAATTAGCTTATTGTGAGAATATTACAAACGTCTGACAACACTGCAAATTGTAAATTTCCAATTTCAACCAAACATGCTAGAAATGCTCAAATTGCGCAAATAAGCCTACTGTAAGAATTTTACAAACGTCTGACAAAAATGAAAAATGTAAATTTCCAATTTCAACCAAACATGCTAGAAATGCTCCAATTGAGCTAATTAGCTTATTGTGAGAATATTGCAATTGTCTGACAAAACTAAAAAATGTAAATTTCCAATTTCAACCAAACATGCTAGAAATGCTCCAATTGAGCTAATTAGCTTATTGTGAGAATATTACAAACGTCTGACAAAAGTGAAAAATGTAAATTTCCAATTTCAACCAAACATGCTAGAAATGCTCCAATTGAGCTAATTAGCTTATTGTGAGAATATTACAAACGTCTGACAAAACTGAAAAATGTAAATTTCCAATTTCAACCAAACATGCTAGAAATGCTCCAATTGAGCTAATTAGCTTATTGTGAGAATATTGCAATTGTCTGACAAAAGTGAAAAATGTAAATTTCCAATTTCAACCAAACATGCTAGAAATGCTCCAATTGAGCTAATTAGCTTATTGTGACAATATTGCAATTGTCTGACAAAAGTGAAAAATGTAAATTTCCGATTTCAACCAAACATGCTAGAAATGTTCCAATTGAGCTAATTAGCTTATTGTGAGAATATTACAAACGTCTGACAAAACAGAAAAATGTAAATTTCCAATTTCAACCAAACATGCTAGAAATACTCCAATTGAGCTAATTAGCTTATTGTGAGAATATTACAAACGTCTGACAACACTGCAAATTGTAAATTTCCAATTTCAACCAAACATGCTAGAAATGCTCAAATTGCGCAAATGAGCCTACTGTAAGAATTTTACAAACGTCTGACAAAACTGAAAAATGTAAATTTCCAATTTCAACCAAACATGCTAGAAATGCTCCAATTGAGCTAATTAGCTTATTGTGAGAATATTGCAATTGTCTGACAAAACTGAAAAATGTAAATTTCCAATTTCAACCAAACATGCTAGAAATGCTCGAATTGAGCTAATTAGCTTATTGTGAGAATATTGCAATTGTCTGACAAAACTGAAAAATGTAAATTTCCAATTTCAACCAAACATGCTAGAAATGCTCCAATTGAGCTAATTAGCTTATTGTGAGAATATTACAAACGTCTGACAAAAGTGAAAAATGTAAATTTCCAGTTTCAACCAAAAATGCTAGAAATGCTCCAAATGAGCTAATTAGCTTAATGAGAGAATATTGCAATTGTCTGACAAAACTGAAAAATGTAAACTTCCAGTATCAACCAAACATGCTAGAAATGCTCCAATTGAGCTAATTAGCTTATTGTGAGAATATTGCAATTGTCTGACAAAACTGAAAAATGTAAATTTCCAATTTCAACCAAACATGCTAGAAATGCTCCAATTGAGCTAATTAGCTTATTGTGAGAATATTACAAACGTCTAACAAAATTGAAAAATGTAAATTTCCAATTTCAACCAAACATGCTAGAAATGCTCCAATTGAGCTAATTAGCTTATTGTGAGAATATTGCAATTGTCTGACAAAAGTGATAAATGTAAATTTCCAATTTCAACCAAACATGCTAGAAATGCTCCAATTGAGCTAATTAGCTTATTGTGAGAATATTACAAACGTCTGACAAAACTGAAAAATGTAAATTTCCAATTTCAACCAAACATGCTAGAAATGCTCCAATTGAGCTAATTAGCTTATTGTGAGAATATTACAAACGTCTGACAACACTGAAAAATGTAAATTTCCAATTTCAACCAAACATGCTAGAAATGCTCCAATTGAGCTAATTAGCTTATTGTGAGAATATTACAAACGTCTGACAAAACTGAAAAATGTAAATTTCCAATTTCAACCAAACATGCTAGAATTGCTCCAATTGAGCTAACTAGCTTATTGAGAGACTATTGCAATTGTCTGACAAAACTAAAAAATGTAAAATTCCAATGTCAACCAAACATGCTAGAAATGCTCCAATTGAGCTAATTAGCTTATTGTGAGAATATTACAAACGTCTGACAAAAGTGAAAAATGTAAATTTCCAATTTCAACCAAACATGCTAGAAATGCTCCAATTGAGCTAATTAGCTTATTGTGAGAATATTGCAATTGTCTGACTAAAGTGAAAAATGTAAATTTCCGATTTCAACCAAACATGCTAGAAATGTTCCAATTGAGCTAATTAGCTTATTGTAAGAATATTACAAACGTCTGACAAAACAGAAAAATGTAAATTTCCAATTTCAACCAAACATGCTAGAAATGCTCAAATTGCGCAAATAAGCCTACTGTAAGAATTTTACAAACGTCTGACAAAAATGAAAAATGTAAATTTCCAATTTCAACCAAACATGCTAGAAATGCTCCAATTGAGCTAATTAGCTTATTGTGAGAATATTACAAACGTCTGACAACACTGCAAATTGTAAATTTCCAATTTCAACCAAACATGCTAGAAATGCTCCAATTGAGCTAATTAGCTTATTGTGAGAATATTACAAACGTCTGACAACACTGAAAAATGTAAATTTCTAATTTCAACCAAAAATGCTAGAAATGCTCCAAATGAGCTAATTAGCTTAATGAGAGAATATTGCAATTGTCTGACAAAAGTGAAAAATGTAAACTTCCAATTTCAACCAAACATGCTAGAAATGCTCCAATTGAGCTAATTAGCTTATTGTGAGAATATTGCAATTGTCTGACAAAACTGAAAAATGTAAATTTCCAATATCAACCAAACATGCTAGAAATGCTCCAATTGAGCTAATTAGCTTATTATGAGAATATTACAAACGTCTAACAAAATTGAAAAATGTAAATTTCCAATTTCAACCAAACATGCTAGAAATGCTCCAATTGAGCTAATTAGCTTATTGTGAGAATACTACAAACGTCTGACAAAACTGAAAAATGTAGATTTCCAATTTCAACCAAACATGCTAGAAATGCTCCAATTGAGCTAATTAGCATATTGTGAGAATATTACAAACGTCTAACAAAATTGAAAAATGTAAATTTCCAATTTCAACCAAACATGCTAGAAATGCTCCAATTGAGCTAATTAGCTTATTGTGAGAATATTGCAATTGTCTGACAAAACTGAAAAATGTAAATTTCCAATTTCAACCAAACATGCTAGAAATGCTCCAATTGAGCTAATTAGCTCATTGTTAGAATACTACAAACGTCTGACAACACTGAAAAATGTAAATTTCCAATTTCAACCAAACATGCTAGAAATGATCAAATTGCGCAAATAAGCCTACTGTAAGAATTTTACAAACGTCTGACAAAACTGAAAAATGTAAATTTCCAATTTCAACCAAACATGCTAGAAATGCTCCAATTGAGCTAATTAGCTTATTGTGAGAATATTGCAATTGTCTGACAAAAGTGAAAAATATAAATTTCCAATTTCAACCAAACATGCTAGAAATGCTCCAATTGAGCTAATTAGCTTATTGTGAGAATATTACAAACGTCTAACAACACTGAAAAATGTAAATTTCTAATTTCAACCAAAAATGCTAGAAATGCTCCAATTGAGCTAATTAGCTTAATGAGAGAATATTGCAATTGTCTGACAAAAATGAAAAATGTAAATTTCCAATTTCAACCAAACATGCTAGAAATGCTCCAATTGAGCTAATTAGCTTATTGTGAGAATATTGCAATTGTCTGACAAAACTGAAAAATGTAAATTTCCAATTTCAACCAAACATGCTAGAAATGCTCCAATTGAGCTAATTAGCTTATTGTGAGAATACTACAAACGTCTGACAAAACTGAAAAATGTAGATTTCCTATTTCAACCAAACATGCTAGAGATGCTCCAATTGAGCTAATTAGCATATTGTGAGAATATTACAAACGTCTAACAAAATTGAAAAATGTAAATTTCCAATTTCAACCAAACATGCTAGAAATGCTCCAATTGAGCTAATTAGCTTATTGTGAGAATATTGCAATTGTCTGACAAAAGTGAAAAATGTAAATTTCCAATTTCAACCAAACATGCTAGAAATGCTCCAATTGAGCTAATTAGCTCATTGTTAGAATACTACAAACGTCTGACAACACTGAAAAATGTAAATTTCCAATTTCAACCAAACATGCAAGAAATGCTCAAATTGCGCAAATAAGCCTACTGTAAGAATTTTACAAACGTCTGACAAAACTGAAAAATATAAATTTCCAATTTCAACCAAAAATGCTAGAAATGCCCCAATTGAGCTAATTAGCTTATTGTGAGAATATTGCAATTGTCTGACAAAAGTGAAAAATATAAATTTCCAATTTCAACCAAACATGCTAGAAATGCTCCAATTGAGCTAATTAGCATATTGTGAGAATATTACAAACGTCTGACAACACTGAAAAATGTAAATTTCTAATTTCAACCAAAAATGCTAGAAATGCTCCAAATGAGCTAATTAGCTTAATGAGAAAATATTGCAATTGTCTGACAAAACTGAAAAATGTAAATTTCCAATTTCAACCAAACATGCTAGAAATGCTCCAATTGAGCTAATTAGCTTATTGTGAGAATATTGCAATTGTCTGACAAAACTGAAAAATGTAAATTTCCAATTTCAACCAAACATGCTAGAAATGCTCCAATTGAGCTAATTAGCTTATTGTGAGAATATTACAAACGTCTGACAAAACAGAAAAATGTAAATTTCCAATTTCAACCAAACATGCTAGAAATGCTCCAATTGAGCTAATTAGCTTATTGTGAGAATATTACAAACGTCTGACAACACTGAAAATTGTAAATTTCCAATTTCAACCAAACATGCTAGAAATGCTCAAATTGCGCAAATAAGCCTACTGTAAGAATTTTACAAACGTCTGACAAAACTGAAAAATGTAAATTTCCAATTTCAACCAAACATGCTAGAAATGCTCCAATTGAGCTAATTAGCTTAATGAGAGAATATTGCAATTGTCTGACAAAAGTGAAAAATGTAAACTTCCAATTTCAACCAAACATGCTAGAAATGCTCCAATTGAGCTAATTAGCTTATTGTGAGAATATTGCAATTGTCTGACAAAACTGAAAAATGTAAATTTCCAATTTCAACCAAACATGCTAGAAATGCTCCAATTGAGCTAATTAGCTTATTGTGAGAATATTACAAACGTCTAACAAAATTGAAAAATGTAAATTGCCAATTTCAACCAAACATGCTAGAAATGCTCCAATTGAGCTAATTAGCTTATTGTGAGAATACTACAAACGTCTGACAAAACTGAAAAATGTAGATTTCCAATTTCAACCAAACATGCTAGAAATGCTCCAATTGAGCTAATTAGCTTATTGTGAGAATATTACAAACGTCTAACAAAATTGAAAAATGTAAATTTCCAATTTCAACCAAACATGCTAGAAATGCTCCAATTGAGCTAATTAGCTCATTGTTAGAATACTACAAACGTCTGACAACACTGAAAAATGTAAATTTCCAATTTCAACCAAACACGCTAGAAATGCTCAAATTGCGCAAATAAGCCTACTGTAAGAATTTCACAAACGTCTGACAAAACTGAAAAATGTAAATTTCCAATTTCAACCAAACATGCTAGAAATGCTCCAATTGAGCTAATTAGCTTATTGTGAGAATATTGCAATTGTCTGACAAAACTGAAAAATGTAAATTTCCAATTTCAACCAAACATGCTAGAAATGCTCCAATTGAGCTAATTAGCTTATTGTGAGAATATTGCAATTGTCTGACAAAAGTGAAAAATGTAAATTTCCAATTTCAACCAAACATGCTAGAAATGCTCCAATTGAGCTAATTAGCTTATTGTGAGAATATTACAAACGTCTGACAAAACTGAAAAATGTAAATTTCCAATTTCAACCAAACATGCTAGAAATGCTCCAATTGAGCTAATTAGCTTATTGTGAGAATATTACAATTGTCTGACAACACTGAAAAATGTAAATTTCCAATTTCAACCAAACATGCTAGAAATGCTCCAATTGAGCTAATTAGCTTATTGTGAGAATATTACAAACGTCTGACAAAACTGAAAAATGTAAATTTCCAATTTCAACCAAACATGCTAGAATTGCTCCAATTGAGCTAACTAGCTTATTGAGAGACTATTGCAATTGTCTGACAAAACTGAAAAATGTAAAATTCCAATGTCAACCAAACATGCTAGAAATGCTCCAATTGAGCTAATTAGCTTATTGTGAGAATATTACAAACGTCTGACAAAAGAGAGAAATGTAAATTTCCAATTTCAACCAAACATGCTAGAAATGCTCCAATTGAGCTAATTAGCTTATTGTGAGAATATTACAAACGTCTGACAAAACTGAAAAATGTAAATTTCCAATTTCAACCAAACATGCTAGAAATGCTCCAATTGAGCTAATTAGCTTATTGTGAGAATATTGCAATTGTCTGACAAAAGTGAAAAATGTAAATTTCCAATTTCAACCAAACATCCTAGAAATGCTCCAATTGAGCTAATTAGCTTATTGTGAGAATATTGCAATTGTCTGACAAAAGTGAAAAATGTAAACTTCCAATTTCAACCAAACATGCTAGAAATGTTCCAATTGAGCTAATTAGCTTATTGTGAGAATATTACAAACGTCTGACAAAACAGAAAAATGTAAATTTCCAATTTCAACCAAACATGCTAGAAATGCTCCAATTGAGCTAATTAGCTTATTGTGAGAATATTACAAACGTCTGACAACACTGAAAATTGTAAATTTCCAATTTCAACCAAACGTGCTAGAAATGCTCAAATTGCGCAAATAAGCCTACTGTAAGAATTTTACAATCGTCTGACAAAACTGAAAAATGTAAATTTCCAATTTCAACCAAACATGCTAGAAATGCTCCAATTGAGCTAATTAGCTTACTGTGAGAATATTGCAATTGTCTGACAAAAGTGAAAAATATAAATTTCCAATTTCAACCAAACATGCTAGAAATGCTCCAATTGAGCTAATTAGCTTATTGTGAGAATATTACAAACGTCTAACAAAATTGAAAAATGTATATTTCCAATTTCAACCAAACATGCTAGAAATGCTCCAATTGAGCTAATTAGCTTATTGTGAGAATACTACAAACGTCTGACAAAACTGAAAAATGTAGATTTCCAATTTCAACCAAACATGCTAGAAATGCTCCAATTGAGCTAATTAGCATATTGTGAGAATATTACAAACGTCTAACAAAATTGAAAAATGTAAATTTCCAATTTCAACCAAACATGCTAGAAATGCTCCAATTGAGCTAATTAGCTTATTGTGAGAATATTGCAATTGTCTGACAAAAGTGAAAAATGTAAATTTCCAATTTCAACCAAACATGCTAGAAATGCTCCAATTGAGCTAATTAGCTCATTGTTAGAATACTACAAACGTCTGACAACACTGAAAAATGTAAATTTCCAATTTCAACCAAACATGCTAGAAATGCTCAAATTGCGCAAATAAGCCTACTGTAAGAATTTTACAATCGTCTGACAAAACTGAAAAATGTAAATTTCCAATTTCAACCAAACATGCTAGAAATGCTCCAATTGAGCTAATTAGCTTACTGTGAGAATATTGCAATTGTCTGACAAAAGTGAAAAATATAAATTTCCAATTTCAACCAAACATGCTAGAAATGCTCCAATTGAGCTAATTAGCTTATTGTGAGAATATTACAAACGTCTGACAACACTGAAAAATGTAAATTTCTAATTTCAGCCAAAAATGCTAGAAATGCTCCAAATGAGCTAATTAGCTTAATGAGAGAATATTGCAATTGTCTGACAAAAATGAAAAATGTAAATTTCCAATTTCAACCAAACATGCTAGAAATGCTCCAATTGAGCTAATTAGCTTATTGTGAGAATATTGCAATTGTCTGACAAAACTGAAAAATGTAAATTTCCAATTTCAACCAAACATGCTAGAAATGCTCCAATTGAGCTAATTAGCTTATTGTGAGAATATTACAAACGTCTAACAAAATTGAAAAATGTAAATTTCCAATTTCAACCAAACATGCTAGAAATGCTCCAATTGAGCTAATTAGCTTATTGTGAGAATATTGCAATTGTCTGACAAAAGTGAAAAATGTAAATTTCCAATTTCAACCAAACATGCTAGAAATGCTCCAATTGAGCTAATTAGCTTATTGTGAGAATATTACAAATGTCTGACAACACTGAAAAATGTAAATTTCTAATTTCAACCAAAAATGCTAGAAATGCTCCAAATGAGCTAATTAGCTTAATGAGAGAATATTGCAATTGTCTGACAAAAGTGAAAAATGTAAACTTCCAATTTCAACCAAACATGCTAGAAATGCTCCAATTGAGCTAATTAGCTTATTGTGAGAATATTGCAATTGTCTGACAAAAGTGAAAAATGTAAATTTCCAATTTCAACCAAACATGCTAGAAATGCTCCAATTGAGCTAATTAGCTTATTGTGAGAATATTGCAATTGTCTGACAAAAGTGAAAAATGTAAACTTCCAATTTCAACCAAACATGCTAGAAATGTTCCAATTGAGCTAATTAGCTTATTGTGAGAATATTACAAACGTCTGACAAAACAGAAAAATGTAAATTTCCAATTTCAACCAAACATGCTAGAAATGCTCCAATTGAGCTAATTAGCTTATTGTGAGAATATTACAAACGTCTGACAACACTGAAAATTGTAAATTTCCAATTTCAACCAAACGTGCTAGAAATGCTCAAATTGCGCAAATAAGCCTACTGTAAGAATTTTACAAACGTCTAACAAAATTGAAAAATGTAAATTTCCAATTTCAACCAAACATGCTAGAAATGCTCCAATTGAGCTAATTAGCTTATTGTGAGAATACTACAAACGTCTGACAAAACTGAAAAATGTAGATTTCCAATTTCAACCAAACATGCTAGAAATGCTCCAATTGAGCTAATTAGCATATTGTGAGAATATTACAAACGTCTAACAAAATTGAAAAATGTAAATTTCCAATTTCAACCAAACATGCTAGAAATGCTCCAATTGAGCTAATTAGCTTATTGTGAGAATATTACAAACGTCTAACAAAATTGAAAAATGTAAATTTCCAATTTCAACCAAACATGCTAGAAATGCTCCAATTGAGCTAATTAGCTTATTGTGAGAATATTGCAATTGTCTGACAAAAGTGAAAAATGTAAATTTCCAATTTCAACCAAACATGCTAGAAATGCTCCAATTGAGCTAATTAGCTTATTGTGAGAATATTACAAATGTCTGACAACACTGAAAAATGTAAATTTCTAATTTCAACCAAAAATGCTAGAAATGCTCCAAATGAGCTAATTAGCTTAATGAGAGAATATTGCAATTGTCTGACAAAAGTGAAAAATGTAAACTTCCAATTTCAACCAAACATGCTAGAAATGCTCCCATTGAGCTAATTAGCTTATTGTGAGAATATTGCAATTGTCTGACAAAAGTGAAAAATGTAAATTTCCAATTTCAACCAAACATGCTAGAAATGCTCCAATTGAGCTAATTAGCTTATTGTGAGAATATTGCAATTGTCTGACAAAAGTGAAAAATGTAAACTTCCAATTTCAACCAAACATGCTAGAAATGTTCCAATTGAGCTAATTAGCTTATTGTGAGAATATTACAAACGTCTGACAAAACAGAAAAATGTAAATTTCCAATTTCAACCAAACATGCTAGAAATGCTCCAATTGAGCTAATTAGCTTATTGTGAGAATATTACAAACGTCTGACAACACTGAAAATTGTAAATTTCCAATTTCAACCAAACGTGCTAGAAATGCTCAAATTGCGCAAATAAGCCTACTGTAAGAATTTTACAAACGTCTAACAAAATTGAAAAATGTAAATTTCCAATTTCAACCAAACATGCTAGAAATGCTCCAATTGAGCTAATTAGCTTATTGTGAGAATACTACAAACGTCTGACAAAACTGAAAAATGTAGATTTCCAATTTCAACCAAACATGCTAGAAATGCTCCAATTGAGCTAATTAGCATATTGTGAGAATATTACAAACGTCTAACAAAATTGAAAAATGTAAATTTCCAATTTCAACCAAACATGCTAGAAATGCTCCAATTGAGCTAATTAGCTTATTGTGAGAATATTGCAATTGTCTGACAAAAGTGAAAAATGTAAATTTCCAATTTCAACCAAACATGCTAGAAATGCTCCAATTGAGCTAATTAGCTCATTGTTAGAATACTACAAACGTCTGACAACACTGAAAAATGTAAATTTCCAATTTCAACCAAACATGCTAGAAATGCTCCAATTGAGCTAATTAGCTTATTGTGAGAATATTACAAACGTCTAACAAAATTGAAAAATGTAAATTTCCAATTTCAACCAAACATGCTAGAAATGCTCCAATTGAGCTAATTAGCTTATTGTGAGAATATTGCAATTGTCTGACAAAAGTGAAAAATGTAAATTTCCAATTTCAACCAAACATGCTAGAAATGCTCCAATTGAGCTAATTAGCTTATTGTGAGAATATTACAAATGTCTGACAACACTGAAAAATGTAAATTTCTAATTTCAACCAAAAATGCTAGAAATGCTCCAAATGAGCTAATTAGCTTAATGAGAGAATATTGCAATTGTCTGACAAAAGTGAAAAATGTAAACTTCCAATTTCAACCAAACATGCTAGAAATGCTCCAATTGAGCTAATTAGCTTATTGTGAGAATATTGCAATTGTCTGACAAAAGTGAAAAATGTAAATTTCCAATTTCAACCAAACATGCTAGAAATGCTCCAATTGAGCTAATTAGCTTATTGTGAGAATATTGCAATTGTCTGACAAAAGTGAAAAATGTAAACTTCCAATTTCAACCAAACATGCTAGAAATGTTCCAATTGAGCTAATTAGCTTATTGTGAGAATATTACAAACGTCTGACAAAACAGAAAAATGTAAATTTCCAATTTCAACCAAACATGCTAGAAATGCTCCAATTGAGCTAATTAGCTTATTGTGAGAATATTACAAACGTCTGACAACACTGAAAATTGTAAATTTCCAATTTCAACCAAACGTGCTAGAAATGCTCAAATTGCGCAAATAAGCCTACTGTAAGAATTTTACAAACGTCTAACAAAATTGAAAAATGTAAATTTCCAATTTCAACCAAACATGCTAGAAATGCTCCAATTGAGCTAATTAGCTTATTGTGAGAATACTACAAACGTCTGACAAAACTGAAAAATGTAGATTTCCAATTTCAACCAAACATGCTAGAAATGCTCCAATTGAGCTAATTAGCATATTGTGAGAATATTACAAACGTCTAACAAAATTGAAAAATGTAAATTTCCAATTTCAACCAAACATGCTAGAAATGCTCCAATTGAGCTAATTAGCTTATTGTGAGAATATTGCAATTGTCTGACAAAAGTGAAAAATGTAAATTTCCAATTTCAACCAAACATGCTAGAAATGCTCCAATTGAGCTAATTAGCTCATTGTTAGAATACTACAAACGTCTGACAACACTGAAAAATGTAAATTTCCAATTTCAACCAATAATGCTAGAAATGCTCAAATTGCGCAAATAAGCCTAATGTAAGAATTTTACAAACGTCTGACAAAACTGAAAAATGTAAATTTCCAATTTCAACCAAACATGCTAGAAATGCTCCAATTGAGCTAATTAGCTTATTGTGAGAATATTGCAATTGTCTGACAAAAGTGAAAAATATAAATTTCCAATTTCAACCAAACATGCTAGAAATGCTCCAATTGAGCTAATTAGCTTATTGTGAGAATATTACAAACGTCTGACAACACTGAAAATGTAAATTTCTAATTTCAACCAAAAATGCTAGAAATGCTCCAAATGAGCTAATTAGCTTAATGAGAGAATATTGCAATTGTCTGACAAAAATGAAAAATGTAAATTTCCAATTTCAACCAAACATGCTAGAAATGCTCCAATTGAGCTAATTAGCTTATTGTGAGAATATTGCAATTGTCTGACAAAACTGAAAAATGTAAATTTCCAATTTCAACCAAACATGCTAGAAATGCTCCAATTGAGCTAATTAGCTTATTGTGAGAATATTACAAACGTCTAACAAAATTGAAAAATGTAAATTTCCAATTTCAACCAAACATGCTAGAAATGCTCCAATTGAGCTAATTAGCTTATTGTGAGAATATTGCAATTGTCTGACAAAAGTGAAAAATGTAAATTTCCAATTTCAACCAAACATGCTAGAAATGCTCCAATTGAGCTAATTAGCTTATTGTGAGAATATTACAAATGTCTGACAACACTGAAAAATGTAAATTTCTAATTTCAACCAAAAATGCTAGAAATGCTCCAAATGAGCTAATTAGCTTAATGAGAGAATATTGCAATTGTCTGACAAAAGTGAAAAATGTAAACTTCCAATTTCAACCAAACATGCTAGAAATGCTCCAATTGAGCTAATTAGCTTATTGTGAGAATATTGCAATAGTCTGACAAAAGTGAAAAATGTAAATTTCCAATTTCAACCAAACATGCTAGAAATGCTCCAATTGAGCTAATTAGCTTATTGTGAGAATATTACAAACGTCTAACAAAATTGAAAAATGTAAATTTCCAATTTCAACCAAACATGCTAGAAATGCTCCAATTGAGCTAATTAGCTTATTGTGAGAATACTACAAACGTCTGACAAAACTGAAAAATGTAGATTTCCAATTTCAACCAAACATGCTAGAAATGCTCCAATTGAGCTAATTAGCATATTGTGAGAATATTACAAACGTCTAACAAAATTGAAAAATGTAAATTTCCAATTTCAACCAAACATGCTAGAAATGCTCCAATTGAGCTAATTAGCTTATTGTGAGAATATTGCAATTGTCTGACAAAAGTGAAAAATGTAAATTTCCAATTTCAACCAAACATGCTAGAAATGCTCCAATTGAGCTAATTAGCTCATTGTTAGAATACTACAAACGTCTGACAACACTGAAAAATGTAAATTTCCAATTTCAACCAAACATGCTAGAAATGCTCAAATTGCGCAAATAAGCCTACTGTAAGAATTTTACAAACGTCTGACAAAACTGAAAAATATAAATTTCCAATTTCAACCAAAAATGCTAGAAATGCTCCAAATGAGCTAATTAGCTTAATGAGAGAATATTGCAATTGTCTGACAAAACTGAAAAATGTAAATTTCCAATTTCAACCAAACATGCTAGAAATGCTCCAATTGAGCTAATTAGCTTATTGTGAGAATATTGCAATTGTCTGACAAAACTGAAAAATGTAAATTTCCAATTTCAACCAAACATGCTAGAAATGCTCCAATTGAGCTAATTAGCTTATTGTGAGAATATTACAAACGTCTAACAAAATTGAAAAATGTAAATTTCCAATTTCAACCAAACATGCTAGAAATGCTCCAATTGAGCTAATTAGCTTATTGTGAGAATATTGCAATTGTCTGACAAAAGTGAAAAATGTAAATTTCCAATTTCAACCAAACATGCTAGAAATGCTCCAATTGAGCTAATTAGCTTATTGTGAGAATATTACAAACGTCTGACAAAAGTGAAAAATGTAAATTTCTAATTTCAACCAAACATGCTAGAAATGCTCCAATTGAGCTAATTAGCTTATTGTGAGAATATTACAAACGTCTGACAACACTGAAAAATGTAAATTTCCAATTTCAACCAAACATGCTAGAAATGCTCCAATTGAGCTAATTAGCTTATTGTGAGAATATTACAAACGTCTGACAAAACTGGAAAATGTAAATTTCCAATTTCAACCAAACATGCTAGAATTGCTCCAATTGAGCTACTTAGCTTATTGTGAGAATATTACAAACGTCTGACAAAACTGAAAAATGTAAATTTCCAATTTCAACCAAACATGCTAGAAATGCTCCAATTGAGCTAATTAGCTTATTATGAGAATATTGCAATTGTCTGACAAAAGTGAAAAATGTAAATTTCCAATTTCAACCAAACATGCTAGAAATGCTCCAATTGAGCTAATTAGCTTATTGTGAGAATATTGCAATTGTCTGACAAAAGTGAAAAATGTAAATTTCCGATTTCAACCAAACATGCTAGAAATGTTCCAATTGAGCTAATTAGCTTATTGTGAGAATATTACAAACGTCTGACAAAACAGAAAAATGTAAATTTCCAATTTCAACCAAACATGCTAGAAATGCTCAAATTGCGCAAATAAGCCTACTGTAAGAATTTTACAAACGTCTGACAAAACTGAAAAATGTAAATTTCCAATTTCAACCAAACATGCTAGAAATGCTCCAATTGAGCTAATTAGCTTAATGAGAGAATATTGCAATTGTCTGACAAAAGTGAAAAATGTAAACTTCCAATTTCAACCAAACATGCTAGAAATGCTCCAATTGAGCTAATTAGCTTATTGTGAGAATATTGCAATTGTCTGACAAAACTGAAAAATGTAAATTTCCAATTTCAACCAAACATGCTAGAAATGCTCCAATTGAGCTAATTAGCTTATTGTGAGAATATTACAAACGTCTAACAAAATTGAAAAATGTAAATTTCCAATTTCAACCAAACATGCTAGAAATGCTCCAATTGAGCTAATTAGCTTATTGTGAGAATACTACAAACGTCTGACAAAACTGAAAAATGTAGATTTCCAATTTCAACCAAACATGCTAGAAATGCTCCAATTGAGCTAATTAGCTTATTGTGAGAATATTACAAACGTCTAACAAAATTGAAAAATGTAAATTTCCAATTTCAACCAAACATGCTAGAAATGCTCCAATTGAGCTAATTAGCTCATTGTTAGAATACTACAAACGTCTGACAACACTGAAAAATGTAAATTTCCAATTTCAACCAAACACGCTAGAAATGCTCAAATTGCGCAAATAAGCCTACTGTAAGAATTTTACAAACGTCTGACAAAACTGAAAAATGTAAATTTCCAATTTCAACCAAACATGCTAGAAATGCTCCAATTGAGCTAATTAGCTTATTGTGAGAATATTGCAATTGTCTGACAAAACTGAAAAATGTAAATTTCCAATTTCAACCAAACATGCTAGAAATGCTCCAATTGAGCTAATTAGCTTATTGTGAGAATATTGCAATTGTCTGACAAAAGTGAAAAATGTAAATTTCCAATTTCAACCAAACATGCTAGAAATGCTCCAATTGAGCTAATTAGCTTATTGTGAGAATATTACAAACGTCTGACAAAACTGAAAAATGTAAATTTCCAATTTCAACCAAACATGCTAGAAATGCTCCAATTGAGCTAAATAGCTTATTGTGAGAATATTACAATTGTCTGACAACACTGAAAAATGTAAATTTCCAATTTCAACCAAACATGCTAGAAATGCTCCAATTGAGCTAATTAGCTCATTGTTAGAATACTACAAACGTCTGACAACACTGAAAAATGTAAATTTCCAATTTCAACCAAACACGCTAGAAATGCTCAAATTGCGCAAATAAGCCTACTGTAAGAATTTTACAAACGTCTGACAAAACTGAAAAATGTAAATTTCCAATTTCAACCAAACATGCTAGAATTGCTCCAATTGAGCTAACTAGCTTATTGAGAGACTATTGCAATTGTCTGACAAAACTGAAAAATGTAAAATTCCAATGTCAACCAAACATGCTAGAAATGCTCCAATTGAGCTAATTAGCTTATTGTGAGAATATTACAAACGTCTGACAAAAGTGAGAAATGTAAATTTCCAATTTCAACCAAACATGCTAGAAATGCTCCAATTGAGCTAATTAGCTTATTGTGAGAATATTACAAACGTCTGACAAAACTGAAAAATGTAAATTTCCAATTTCAACCAAACATGCTAGAAATGCTCCAATTGAGCTAACTAGCTTATTGTGAGAATATTGCAATTGTCTGACAAAAGTGAAAAATGTAAATTTCCAATTTCAACCAAACATGCTAGAAATGCTCCAATTGAGCTAATTAGCTTATTGTGAGAATATTGCAATTGTCTGACAAAAGTGAAAAATGTAAACTTCCAATTTCAACCAAACATGCTAGAAATGTTCCAATTGAGCTAATTAACTTATTGTGAGAATATTACAAACGTCTGACAAAACAGAAAAATGTAAATTTCCAATTTCAACCAAACATGCTAGAAATGCTCCAATTGAGCTAATTAGCTTATTGTGAGAATATTACAAACGTCTGACAACACTGAAAATTGTAAATTTCCAATTTCAACCAAACATGCTAGAAATGCTCAAATTGCGCAAATAAGCCTACTGTAAGAATTTTACAAACGTCTGACAAAACTGAAAAATGTAAAATTCCAATTTCAACCAAACATGCTAGAAATGCTCCAATTGAGCTAATTAGCTTATTGTGAGAATATTGCAATTGTCTGACAAAACTGAAAAATGTAAATTTCCAATTTCAACCAAACATGCTAGAAATGCTCCAATTGAGCTAATTAGCTTATTGTGAGAATATTACAAACGTCTGACAACACTGAAAAATGTAAATTTCCAATTTCAACCAAAAATGCTAGAAATGCTCCAAATGAGCTAATTAGCTTAATGAGAGAATATTGCAATTCTCTGACAAAAGTGAAAAATGTAAACTTCCAATTTCAACCAAACATGCTAGAATTGCTCCAATTGAGCTAATTAGCTTATTGTGAGAATATTGCAATTGTCTGACAAAACTGAAAAATGTAAATTTCCAATTTCAAACAAACATGCTAGAAATGCTCCAATTGAGCTAATTAGCTTATTGTGAGAATACTACAAACGTCTGACAAAACTGAAAAATGTAGATTTCCAATTTCAACCAAACATGCTAGAAATGCTCCAATTGAGCTAATTAGCATATTGTGAGAATATTACAAACGTCTAACAAAATTGAAAAATGTAAATTTCCAATTTCAACCAAACATGCTAGAAATGCTCCAATTGAGCTAATTAGCTTCTTGTGAGAATATTGCAATTGTCTGACAAAACTGAAAAATGTAAATTTCCAATTTCAACCAAACATGCTAGAAATGCTCCAATTGAGCTAATTAGCTTATTGTGAGAATATTACAAACGTCTAACAAAATTGAAAAATGTAAATTTCCAATTTCAACCAACCATGCTAGAAATGCTCCAATTGAGCTAATTAGCTTATTGTGAGAATATTGCAATTGTCTGACAAAAGTGAAAAATGTAAATTTCCAATTTCAACCAAACAAGCTAGAAATGCTCCAATTGAGCTAATTAGCTTATTGTGAGAATACTACAAACGTCTGACAAAACTGAAAAATGTAGATTTCCAATTTCAACCAAACATGCTAGAAATGCTCCAATTGAGCTAATTAGCTTATTGTGAGAATACTACAAACGTCTGACAAAACTGAAAAATGTAGATTTCCAATTTCAACCAAACATGCTAGAAATGCTCCAATTGAGCTAATTAGCTCATTGTGAGAATATTGCAATTGTCTGACAAAAGTGAAAAATGTAAATTTCCAATTTCAACCAAACATGCTAGAAATGCTCCAATTGAGCTAATTAGCTCATTGTTAGAATACTACAAACGTCTGACAACACTGAAAAATGTAAGTTTCCAATTTCAACCAAACATGCTAGAAATGCTCAAATTGCGCAAATAAGCCTACTGTAAGAATTTTACAAACGTCTGACAAAACTGAAAAATGTAAATTTCCAATTTCAACCAAACATGCTAGAAATGCTCCAATTGAGCTAATTAGCTTATTGTGAGAATATTGCAATTGTCTGACAAAACTGAAAAATGTAAATTTCCAATTTCAACCAAACATGCTAGAAATGCTCCAATTGAGCTAATTAGCTTATTGTGAGAATATTACAAACGTCTAACAAAATTGAAAAATGTAAATTTCCAATTTCAACCAAACATGCTAGAAATGCTCCAATTGAGCTAATTAGCTTATTGTGAGAATATTTCAATTCTCTGACAAAAGTGAAAATTGTAAATTTCCAATTTCAACCAAACATGCTAGAAATGCTCCAATTGAGCTAATTAGCTTATTGTGAGAATATTACAAACGTCTGACAAAACTGAAAAATGTAAATTTCCAATTTCAACCAAACATGCTAGAAATGCTCCAATTGAGCTAATTAGCTTATTGTGAGAATATTACAAACGTCTGACAAAACTGAAAAATGTAAATTTCCAATTTCAACCAAACATGCTAGAAATGCTCCAATTGAGCTAATTAGCTTATTGTGAGAATATTGCAATTGTCTGACAAAAGTGAAAAGTGTAAATTTCCAATTTCAACCAAACATGCTAGAAATGCTCCAATTGGGCTAATTAGCTTATTGTGAGAATATTGCAATTGTCTGACAAAAGTGAAAAATGTAAACTTCCAATTTCAACCAAACATGCTAGAAATGTTCCAATTGAGCTAATTAGCTTATTGTGAGAATATTACAAACGTCTGACAAAACAGAAAAATGTAAATTTCCAATTTCAACAAAACATGCTAGAAATGCTCCAATTGAGCTAATTAGCTTATTGTGAGAATATTACAAACGTCTGACAACACTGAAAATTGTAAATTTCCAATTTCAACCAAACATGCTAGAAATGCTCAAATTGCGCAAATAAGCCTACTGTAAGAATTTTACAAACGTCTGACAAAACTGAAAAATGTAAAATTCCAATTTCAACCAAACATGCTAGAAATGCTCCAATTGAGCTAATTAGCTTATTGTGAGAATATTGCAATTGTCTGACAAAACTGAAAAATGTAAATTTCCAATTTCAACCAAACATGCTAGAAATGCTCCAATTGAGCTAATTAGCTTATTGTGAGAATATTACAAACGTCTGACAACACTGAAAAATGTAAATTTCTAATTTCAACCAAAAATGCTAGAAATGCTCCAAATGAGCTAATTAGCTTAATGAGAGAATATTGCAATTGTCTGACAAAAGTGAAAAATGTAAACTTCCAATTTCAACCAAACATGCTAGAAATGCTCCAATTGAGCTAATTAGCTTATTGTGAGAATATTACAAACGTCTGACAAAACTGAAAAATGTAAATTTCCAATTTCAACCAAACATGCTAGAATTGCTCCAATTGAGCTAACTAGCTTATTGAGAGACTATTGCAATTGTCTGACAAAACTGAAAAATGTAAAATTCCAATGTCAACCAAACATGCTAGAAATGCTCCAATTGAGCTAATTAGCTTATTGTGAGAATATTACAAACGTCTGACAAAACTGAAAAATGTAAATTTCCAATTTCAACCAAACATGCTAGAAATGCTCCAATTGAGCTAATTAGCTTATTGTGAGAATATTACAAACGTCTGACAAAACTGAAAAATGTAAATTTCCAATTTCAACCAAACATGCTAGAAATGCTCCAATTGAGCTAATTAGCTTATTGTGAGAATATTGCAATTGTCTGACAAAAGCGAAAAGTGTAAATTTCCAATTTCAACCAAACATGCTAGAAATGCTCCAATTGGGCTAATTAGCTTATTGTGAGAATATTGCAATTGTCTGACAAAAGTGAAAAATGTAAACTTCCAATTTCAACCAAACATGCTAGAAATGTTCCAATTGAGCTAATTAGCTTATTGTGAGAATATTACAAACGTCTGACAAAACAGAAAAATGTAAATTTCCAATTTCAACAAAACATGCTAGAAATGCTCCAATTGAGCTAATTAGCTTATTGTGAGAATATTACAAACGTCTGACAACACTGAAAAATGTAAATTTCCAATTTCAACCAAACATGCTAGAAATGCTCAAATTGCGCAAATAAGCCTACTGTAAGAATTTTACAAACGTCTGACAAAACTGAAAAATGTAAAATTCCAATTTCAACCAAACATGCTAGAAATGCTCCAATTGAGCTAATTAGCTTATTGTGAGAATATTGCAATTGTCTGACAAAACTGAAAAATGTAAATTTCCAATTTCAACCAAACATGCTAGAAATGCTCCAATTGAGCTAATTAGCTTATTGTGAGAATATTACAAACGTCTGACAACACTGAAAAATGTAAATTTCTAATTTCAACCAAAAATGCTAGAAATGCTCCAAATGAGCTAATTAGCTTAATGAGAGAATATTGCAATTGTCTGACAAAAGTGAAAAATGTAAACTTCCAATTTCAACCAAACATGCTAGAAATGCTCCAATTGAGCTAATTAGCTTATTGTGAGAATATTACAAACGTCTGACAAAACTGAAAAATGTAAATTTCCAATTTCAACCAAACATGCTAGAATTGCTCCAATTGAGCTAACTAGCTTATTGAGAGACTATTGCAATTGTCTGACAAAACTGAAAAATGTAAAATTCCAATGTCAACCAAACATGCTAGAAATGCTCCAATTGAGCTAATTAGCTTATTGTGAGAATATTACAAACGTCTGACAAAACTGAAAAATGTAAATTTCCAATTTCAACCAAACATGCTAGAAATGCTCCAATTGAGCTAATTAGCTCATTGAGAGAATATTGCAATTGTTTGACAAAAGTGAAAAATGTAAATTTCCAATTTCAACCAAACATGCTAGAAATGCTCCAATTGAGCTAATTAGCTTATTGTGAGAATATTACAAACGTCTGACAAAGCTGAAAAATGTAAATTTCCAATTTCAACCAAACATGCTAGAATTGCTCCAATTGAGCTAATTAGCTTATTGTGAGAATATTACAAACGTCTGACAAAAGTGAAAAATGTAAATTTCCAATTTCAACCAAACATGCTAGAAATGCTCCAATTGAGCTAATTAGCTTATTGTGAGAATACTACAAACGTCTGACAAAACTGAAAAATGTAAATTTCCAATTTCAACCAAACATGCTAGAAATGCTCCAATTGAGCTAATTAGCTTATTGTGAGAATACTACAAACGTTTGACAAAACTGAAAAATGTAAATTTCCAATTTCAACCAAACATGCTAGAAATGCTCAAATTGCGCAAATAAGCCTACTGTAAGAATTTTACAAACGTCTTACAAAACTGAAAAATGTAAATTTCCAATTTCAACCAAACATGCTAGAATTGCTCCAATTGAGCTAATTAGCTTATTGTGAGAATATTACAAACGTCTGACAAAAGTGAAAAATGTAAATTTCCAATTTCAACCAAACATGCTAGAAATGCTCCAATTGAGCTAATTAGCTTATTGTGAGAATACTACAAACGTCTGACAAAACTGAAAAATGTAAATTTCCAATTTCAACCAAACATGCTAGAAATGCTCCAATTGAGCTAATTAGCTTATTGTGAGAATATTACAAACGTCTAACAAAATTGAAAAATGTAAATTTCCAATTTCAACCAAACATGCTAGAAATGCTCCAATTGAGCTAATTAGCTTATTGTGAGAATATTACAAACGTCTGACAAAAGTGAAAAATGTAAATTTCCAATTTCAACCAAACATGCTAGAAATGCTCCAATTGAGCTAATTAGCTTATTGAGAGAATATTGCAATTGTTTGACAAAAGTGAAAAATGTAAATTTCCAATTTCAACCAAACGTGCTAGAAATGCTCCAATTGAGCTAATTAGCTTATTGTGAGAATATTGCAATTGTCTGACAAAAGTGAAAAATGTAAATTTCCAATTTCAACCAAACATGCTAGAAATGCTCCAATTGAGCTAATTAGCTCATTGTTAGAATACTACAAACGTCTGACAAAAGTGAAAAATGTAAATTTCCAATTTCAACCAAACATGCTAGAAATGCTGAAATTGCGCAAAAAGCCTACTGTAAGAATATTACAAACGTCTGACAAAACTGAAAAATGTAAATTTCCAATTTCAACCAAACATGCTAGAATTGCTCCAATTGAGCTAACTAGCTTATTGAGAGACTATTGCAATTGTCTGACAAAACTGAAAAATGTAAAATTCCAATGTCAACCAAACATGCTAGAAATGCCCCAATTGAGCTAATTAGCTTATTGTGAGAATATTACAAACGTCTGACAAAACTGAAAAATGTAAATTTCCAATTTCAACCAAACATGCTAGAAATGCTCCAATTGAGCTAATTAGCTTATTGAGAGAATATTGCAATGGTTTGACAAAAGTGAAAAATGTAAATTTCCAATTTCAACCAAACATGCTAGAAATGCTCCAATTGAGCTAATTAGCTTATTGTGAGAATATTACAAACGTCTGACAAAACTGAAAAATGTAAATTTCCAATTTCAACCAAACATGCTAGAAATGCTCCAATTGAGCTAATTAGCTTATTGTGAGAATATTGCAATTGTCTGACAAAAGTGAAAAATGTAAATTTCCAATTTCAACCAAACATGCTAGAAATGCTCCAATTGAGCTAATTAGCTTATTGTGGGAATATTACAAACGTCTGACAAAAGTGAAAAATGTAAATTTCCAATTTCAACCAAACATGCTAGAAATGCTCCAATTGAGCTAATTAGCTTATTGTGGGAATATTACAAACGTCTGACAAAAGTGAAAAATGTAAATTTTCAATTTCAACCAAACATGCTAGAAATGCTCCAATTGAGCTAATTAGCTTATTGAGAGAATATTGCAATTGTTTGACAAAAGTGAAAAATGTAAATTTCCAATTTCAACCAAACATGCTAGAAATGCTCCAATTGAGCTAATTAGCTTATTGAGAGAATATTGCAATTGTTTGACAAAAGTGAAAAAGGTAAATTTCCAATTTCAACCAAACGTGCTAGAAATGCTCCAATTGAGCTAAATAGCTTATTGTGAGAATATTACAAACGCCTGACAAAAGTGAAAAATGTAAATTTCCAATTTCAACCAAACATGGTAGAAATGCTCCAATTGAGCTAATTAGCTTATTGAGAGAATATTGCAATTGTTTGACAAAAGTGAAAAATGTAAATTTCCAATTTCAACCAAACATGCTAGAAATGCTCCAATTGAGCTAATTAGCTTATTGTGAGAATATTACAAACGTCTGACAAAAGTGAAAAATGTAAATTTCCAATTGAACCAAACATGCTAGAAATGCTCCAATTGAGCTAATTAGCTTATTGTGAGAATATTGCAATTGTCTGACAAAAGTGAAAAATGTAAATTTCCAATTTCAACCAAACATGCTAGAAATGCTCCAATTGAGCTAATTAGCTTATTGTGAGAATATTGCAATTGTCTGACAAAAGTGAAAAATGTAAATTTCCAATTTCAACCAAACATGCTAGAATTGCTCCAATTGAGCTAATTAGCTTATTGTGAGAATACTACAAACGTTTGACAAAACTGAAAAATGTAAATTTCCAATTTCAACCAAACATGCTAGAAATGCTCAAATTGCGCAAATAAGCCTACTGTAAGAATTTTACAAACGTCTTACAAAACTGAAAAATGTAAATTTCCAATTTCAACCAAACATGCTAGAATTGCTCCAATTGAGCTAATTAGCTTATTGTGAGAATATTACAAACGTCTGACAAAAGTGAAAAATGTAAATTTCCAATTTCAACCAAGCATGCTAGAAATGCTTCAATTGAGCTAATTAGCTTATTGTGAGAATACTACAAACGTCTGACAAAACTGAAAAATGTAAATTTCCAATTTCAACCAAACATGCTAGAAATGCTCCAATTGAGCTAATTAGCTTATTGTGAGAATATTGCAATTGTCTGACAAAAGTCAAAAATGTAAATTTCCAATTTCAACCAAACATGCTAGAATTGCTCCAATTGAGCTAATTAGCTTATTGTGAGAATACTACAAACGTTTGACAAAACTGAAAAATGTAAATTTCCAATTTCAACCAAACATGCTAGAAATGCTCAAATTGCGCAAATAAGCCTACTGTAAGAATTTTACAAACGTCTTACAAAACTGAAAAATGTAAATTTCCAATTTCAACCAAACATGCTAGAATTGCTCCAATTGAGCTAATTAGCTTATTGTGAGAATATTACAAACGTCTGACAAAAGTGAAAAATGTAAATTTCCAATTTCAACCAAACATGCTAGAATTGCTCCAATTGAGCTAATTAGCTTATTGTGAGAATATTGCAATTGTCTGACAAAAGTGAAAAATGTAAATTTCCAATTTCAACCAAACATGCTAGAAATGCTCCAATTGAGCTAATTAGCTTATTGTGAGAATATTGCAATTGTCTGACAAAACTGAAAAATGTAAATTTCCAATTTCAACCAAACATGCTAGAAATGCTCCAATTGAGCTAATTAGCTTATTGTGAGAATATTACAAACGTCTAACAAAATTGAAAAATGTAAATTTCCAATTTCAACCAAACATGCTAGAAATGCTCCAATTGAGCTAATTAGCTTATTGTGAGAATATTGCAATTGTCTGACAAAAGTGAAAAATGTAAATTTCCAATTTCAACCAAACATGCTAGAAATGCTCCAATTGAGCTAATTAGCTTATTGTGAGAATATGACAAACGTCTGACAAAACTGAAAAATGTAAATTTCCAATTTCAACCAAACATGCTAGAAATGCTCCAATTGAGCTAATTAGCTTATTGTGAGAATATTACAAACGTCTGACAACACTGAAAAATGTAAATTTCCAATTTCAACCAAACATGCTAGAAATGCTCCAATTGAGCTAATTAGCTTATTGTGAGAATATTACAAACGTCTGACAAAAGTGAAAAATGTAAATTTCCAATTTCAACTAAACATGCTAGAAATGCTCCAATTGAGCTAATTAGCTTATTGAGAGAATATTGCAATTGTTTGACAAAAGTGAAAAATGTAAATTTCCAATTTCAACCAAACATGCTAGAAATGCTCCGATTGAGCTAATTAGCTTATTGTGAGAATATTACAAACGTCTGACAAAACTGAAAAATGTAAATTTCCAATTTCAACCAAACATGCTAGAAATGCTCCAATTGAGCTAATTAGCTTATTGTGAGAATATTGCAATTGTCTGACAAAAGTGAAAAATGTAAATTTCCAATTTCAACCAAACATGCTAGAAATGCTCCAATTGAGCTAATTAGCTTATTGTGGGAATATTACAAACGTCTGACAAAAGTGAAAAAATGTAAATTTCCAATTTCAACCAAACATGCTAGAAATGCTCCAATTGAGCTAATTAGCTTATTGTGGGAATATTACAATTGTCTGACAAAAGTGAAAAATGTAAATTTCCAATTTCAACCAAACATGGTAGAAATGCTCCAATTGAGCTAATTAGCTTATTGAGAGAATATTGCAATTGTTTGACAAAAGTGAAAATTGTAAGTTTCCAATTTCAACCAAACGTGCTAGAAATGCTCCAATTGAGCTAATTAGCTTATTGTGAGAATATTACAAACGTCTGACAAAAGTGAAAAATGTAAATTTCCAATTTCAACCAAACATGGTAGAAATGCTCCAATTGAGCTAATTAGCTTATTGAGAGAATATTGCAATTGTTCGACAAAAGTGAAAAATTTAAGTTTCCAATTTCAACCAAACGTGCTAGAAATGCTCCAATTGAGCTAATTAGCTTATTGTGAGAATATTACAAACGTCTCACAACACTGAAAAATGTAAATTTTCAATTTCAACCAAACATGCTAGAAATGCTCCAATTGAGCTAATTAGCTTATTGTGAGAATATTGCAATTGTCTGACAAAAGTGAAAAATGTAATTTTCAAATTTCAACCAAACATGCTAGAAATGCTCCAATTGAGCTAATTAGCTTATTGTGAGAATATTGCAATTGTCTGACAAAAGTCAAAAATGTAATTTTCCAATTTCAACCAAACATGCTAGAAATGCTCCAATTGAGCTAATTAGCTTATTGTGAGAATACTACAAACGTCTGACAAAACTGAAAAATGTAAATTTCCAATTTCAACCAAACATGCTAGAAATGCTCCAATTGAGCTAATTAGCTTATTGTGAGAATATTGCAATTGTCTGACAAAAGTGAAAAATGTAAATTTCCAATTTCAACCAAACATGCTAGAAATGCTCCAATTGAGCTAATTAGCTTATTGTGAGAATATTGCAATTGTCTGACAAAACTGAAAAATGTAAATTTCCAATTTCAACCAAACATGCTAGAAATGCTCCAATTGAGCTAATTAGCTTATTGTGAGAATATTACAAACGTCTAACAAAATTGAAAAATGTAAATTTCCAATTTCAACCAAACATGCTAGAAATGCTCCAATTGAGCTAATTAGCTTATTGTGAGAATATTGCAATTGTCTGACAAAAGTGAAAAATGTAAATTTCCAATTTCAACCAAACATGCTAGAAATGCTCCAATTGAGCTAATTAGCTCATTGTTAGAATACTACAAACGTCTGACAAAAGTGAAAAATGTAAATTTCCAATTTCAACCAAACATGCTAGAAAGGCTGAAATTGCGCAAAATGCCTACTGTAAGAATTTTAAAAACGTCTGACAAAAGTGAAAAATGTAAATTTCCAATTTCAACCAAACATGCTAGAAATGCTCCAATTGAGCTAATTAGCTTATTGTGAGAATATTACAAACGTCTGACAAAACTGAAAAATGTAAATTTCCAATTTCAACCAAACATGCTAGAAATGCTCCAATTGAGCTAAATAGCTTATTGTGAGAATACTACAAACGTTTGACAAAACTGAAAAATGTAAATTTCCAATTTCAACCAAACATGCTAGAAATGCTCCAATTGAGCTAATTAGCTTATTGTGAGAATATTACAAACGTCTGACAAAACTGAAAAATGTAAATTTCCAATTTCAACCAAACATGCTAGAAATGCTCCAATTGAGCTAATTAGCTTATTGTGAGAATATTACAAACGTCTGACAACACTGAAAAATGTAAATTTCCAATTTCAACCAAACATGCTAGAAATGCTCCAATTGAGCTAATTAGCTTATTGTGAGAATATTACAAACGTCTGACAAAACTGAAAAATCTAAATTTCCAATTTCAACCAAACATGCTAGAAATGCTCCAATTGAGCTAATTAGCTCATTGTTAGAATACTACAAACGTCTGACAAAAGTGAAAAATGTAAATTTCCAATTTCAACCAAACATGCTAGAAAGGCTGAAATTGCGCAAAATGCCTACTGTAAGAATTTTAAAAACGTCTGACAAAAGTGAAAAATGTAAATTTCCAATTTCAACCAAACATGCTAGAAATGCTCCAATTGAGCTAATTAGCTTATTGTGAGAATATTACAAACGTCTGACAAAACTGAAAAATGTAAATTTCCAATTTCAACCAAACATGCTAGAATTGCTCCAATTGAGCTAACTAGCTTATTGAGAGACTATTGCAATTGTCTGACAAAACTGAAAAATGTAAAATTCCAATGTCAACCAAACATGCTAGAAATGCTCCAATTGAGCTAATTAGCTTATTGTGAGAATATTACAAACGTCTGACAAAACTGAAAAATGTAAATTTCCAATTTCAACCAAACATGCTAGAAATGCTCCAATTGAGCTAATTAGCTCATTGAGAGAATATTGCAATTGTCTGACAAAACTGAAAAATGTAAATTTCCAATTTCAACCAAACATGCTAGAAATGCTCCAATTGAACTAATTAGCTTATTGTGAGAATATTGCAATTGTCTGACAAAAGTGAAAAATGTAAATTTCCAATTTCAACCAAACATGCTAGAAATGCTCCAATTGAGCTAATTAGCTTATTGTGAGAAAATTACAAACGTCTGACAAAACTGAAAAATGTAAATTTCCAATTTCAACCAAACATGCTAGAATTGCTCCAATTGAGCTAACTAGCTTATTGAGAGACTATTGCAAATGTCTGACAAAACTGAAAAATGTAAAATTCCAATGTCAACCAAACATGCTAGAAATGCTCCAATTGAGCTAATTAGCTTATTGTGAGAATATTACAAACGTCTGACAAAACTGAAAAATGTAAATTTCCAATTTCAACCAAACATGCTAGAAATGCTCCAATTGAGCTAATTAGCTTATTGAGAGAATATTGCAATTGTTTGACAAAATTGAAAAATGTAAATTTCCAATTTCAACCAAACATGCTAGAAATGCTCCAATTGAGCTAATTAGCTTATTGTGATAATATTACAAACGTCTGACAAAACTGAAAAATGTAAATTTCCAATTTCAACCAAACATGCTAGAAATGCTCCAATTGAACTAATTAGCTTATTGTGAGAATATTGCAATTGTCTGACAAAAGTGAAAAATGTAAATTTCCAATTTCAACCAAACATGCTAGAAATGCTCCAATTGAGCTAATTAGCTTATTGTGAGAATATTACAAACGTCTGACAAAACTGAAAAATGTAAATTTCCAATTTCAACCAAACATGCTAGAAATGCTCCAATTGAGCTAATTAGCTTATTGAGAGAATATTGCAATTGTTTGACAAAAGTGAAAAATGTAAATTTCCAATTTCAACCAAACATGGTAGAAATGCTCCAATTGAGCTAATTAGCTTATTGAGAGAATATTGCAACTGTTTGACAAAAGTGAAAAAGGTAAATTTCCAATTTCAACCAAACGTGCTAGAAATGCTCCAATTGAGCTAATTAGCTTATTGTGAGAATATTACAAACGCCTGACAAAAGTGAAAAATGTAAATTTCCAATTTCAACCAAACATGCTAGGAATGCTCCAATTGAGCTAATTAGCTTATTGTGAGAATATTGCAATTGTCTGACAAAAGTGAAAAATGTAAATTTCCAATTTCAACCAAACATGCTAGAAATGCTCCAATTGAGCTAATTAGCTTATTGTGAGAATATTGCAATTGTCTGACAAAAGTGAAAAATGTAAATATCCAATTTCAACCAAACATGCTAGAAAAGCTCCAATTGAGCTAATTAGCTTATTGTGAGAATACTACAAACGTTTGACAAAACTGAAAAATGTAAATTTCCAATTTCAGCCAAACATGCTAGAAATGCTCAAATTGCGCAAATAAGCCTGCTGTAAGAATTTTACAAACGTCTTACAAAACTGAAAAATGTAAATTTCCAATTTCAACCAAACATGCTAGAATTGCTCCAATTGAGCTAATTAGCTTATTGTGAGAATATTACAAACGTCTGACAAAAGTGAAAAATGTAAATTTCCAATTTCAACCAAACATGATAGAAATGCTCCAATTGAGCTAATTAGCTTATTGTGAGAATACTACAAACGTCTGACAAAACTGAAAAATGTAAATTTCCAATTTCAACCAAACATGCTAGAAATGCTCCAATTGAGCTAATTAGCTTATTGTGAGAATATTACAAACGTCTAACAAAATTGAAAAATGTAAATTTCCAATTTCAACCAAACATGCTAGAAATGCTCCAATTGAGCTAATTAGCATATTGTGAGAATATTACAAACGTCTGACATAAGTGAAAAATGTAAATTTCCAATTTCAACCAAACATGCTAGAAATGCTCCAATTGAGCTAATTAGCTCATTGTTAGAATACTACAAACGTCTGACAAAAGTGAAAAATGTAAATTTCCAATTTCAACCAAACATGCTAGAAATGCTGAAATTGCGCAAAAAGCCTACTGTAAGAATATTACAAACGTCTGACAAAACTGAAAAATGTAAATTTCCAATTTCAACCAAACATGCTAGAATTGCTCCAATTGAGCTAACTAGCTTATTGAGAGACTATTGCAATTGTCTGACAAAACTGAAAAATGTAAAATTCCAATGTCAACCAAACATGCTAGAAATGCTCCAATTGAGCTAATTAGCTTATTGTGAGAATATTACAAACGTCTGACAAAACTGAAAAATGTAAATTTCCAATTTCAACCAAACATGCTAGAAATGCTCCAATTGAGCTAATTAGCTTATTGAGAGAATATTGCAATGGTTTGACAAAAGTGAAAAATGTAAATTTCCAATTTCAACCAAACATGCTAGAAATGCTCCAATTGAGCTAATTAGCTTATTGTGAGAATATTACAAACGTCTGACAAAACTGAAAAATGTAAATTTCCAATTTCAACCAAACATGCTAGAAATGCTCCAATTGAGCTAATTAGCTTATTGTGAGAATATTGCAATTGTCTGACAAAAGTGAAAAATGTAAATTTCCAATTTCAACCAAACATGCTAGAAATGCTCCAATTGAGCTAATTAGCTTATTGTGGGAATATTACAAACGTCTGACAAAAGTGAAAAATGTAAATTTCCAATTTCAACCAAACATGCTAGAAATGCTCCAATTGAGCTAATTAGCTTATTGTGGGAATATTACAAACGTCTGACAAAAGTGAAAAATGTAAATTTCCAATTTCAACCAAACATGCTAGAAATGCTCCAATTGAGCTAATTAGCTTATTGAGAGAATATTGCAATTGTTTGACAAAATTGAAAAATGTAAATTTCCAATTTCAACCAAACATGCTAGAAATGCTCCAATTGAGCTAATTAGCTTATTGAGAGAATATTGCAATTGTTTGACAAAAGTGAAAAAGGTAAATTTCCAATTTCAACCAAACGTGCTAGAAATGCTCCAATTGAGCTAATTAGCTTATTGTGAGAATATTACAAACGCCTGACAAAAGTGAAAAATGTAAATTTCCAATTTCAACCAAACATGGTAGAAATGCTCCAATTGAGCTAATTAGCTTATTGAGAGAATATTGCAATTGTTTGACAAAAGTGAAAAATGTAAATTTCCAATTTCAACCAAACATGCTAGAAATGCTCCAATTGAGCTAATTAGCTTATTGTGAGAATATTACAAACGTCTGACAAAAGTGAAAAATGTAAATTTCCAATTTCAACCAAACATGCTAGAAATGCTCCAATTGAGCTAATTAGCTTATTGTGAGAATATTGCAATTGTCTGACAAAAGTGAAAAATGTAAATTTCCAGTTTCAACCAAACATGCTAGAAATGCTCCAATTGAGCTAATTAGCTTATTGTGAGAATATTGCAATTGTCTGACAAAAGTGAAAAATGTAAATTTCCAATTTCAACCAAACATGCTAGAATTGCTCCAATTGAGCTAATTAGCTTATTGTGAGAATACTACAAACGTTTGAAAAAACTGAAAAATGTAAATTTCCAATTTCAACCAAACATGCTAGAAATGCTCCAATTGAGCTAATTAGCTTATTGTGAGAATATTGCAATTGTCTGACAAAAGTGAAAAATGTAAATTTCCAATTTCAACCAAACATGCTAGAAATGCTCCAATTGAGCTAATTAGCTTATTGTGAGAATATTGCAATTGTCTGACAAAAGTGAAAAATGTAAATTTCCAATTTCAACCAAACATGCTAGAATTGCTCCAATTGAGCTAATTAGCTTATTGTGAGAATATTACAAACGTCTGACAAAAGTGAAAAATGTAAATTTCCAATTTCAACCAAACATGCTAGAAATGCTTCAATTGAGCTAATTAGCTTATTGTGAGAATACTACAAACGTCTGACAAACCTGAAAAATGTAAATTTTCAATTTCAACCAAACATGCTAGAAATGCTCCAATTGAGCTAATTAGCTTATTGTGAGAATATTGCAATTGTCTGACAAAAGTGAAAAATGTAAATTTCCAATTTCAACCAAACATGCTAGAATTGCTCCAATTGAGCTAATTAGCTTATTGTGAGAATACTACAAACGTTTGACAAAACTGAAAAATGTAAATTTCCAATTTCAACCAAACATGCTAGAAATGCTCAAATTGCGCAAATAAGCCTACTGTAAGAATTTTACAAACGTCTTACAAAACTGAAAAATGTAAATTTCCAATTTCAACCAAACATGCTAGAAATGCTCCAATTGAGCTAATTAGCTTATTGTGAGAATATTACAAACGCCTGACAAAAGTGAAAAATGTAAATTTCCAATTTCAACCAAACATGCTAGAAATGCTCCAATTGAGCTAATTAGCTTATTGTGAGAATATTGCAATTGTCTGACAAAAGTGAAAAATGTAAATTTCCAATTTCAACCAAACATGCTAGAAATGCTCCAATTGAGCTAATTAGCTTATTGTGAGAATATTGCAATTGTCTGACAAAAGTGAAAAATGTAAATATCCAATTTCAACCAAACATGCTAGAAAAGCTCCAATTGAGCTAATTAGCTTATTGTGAGAATACTACATACGTTTGACAAAACTGAAAAATGTAAATTTCCAATTTCAGCCAAACATGCTAGAAATGCTCAAATTGCGCAAATAAGCCTGCTGTAAGAATTTTACAAACGTCTTACAAAACTGAAAAATGTAAATTTCCAATTTCAACCAAACATGCTAGAATTGCTCCAATTGAGCTAATTAGCTTATTGTGAGAATATTACAAACGTCTGACAAAAGTGAAAAATGTAAATTTCCAATTTCAACCAAACATGATAGAAATGCTCCAATTGAGCTAATTAGCTTATTGTGAGAATACTACAAACGTCTGACAAAACTGAAAAATGTAAATTTCCAATTTCAACCAAACATGCTAGAAATGCTCCAATTGAGCTAATTAGCTTATTGTGAGAATATTACAAACGTCTAACAAAATTGAAAAATGTAAATTTCCAATTTCAACCAAACATGCTAGAAATGCTCCAATTGAGCTAATTAGCATATTGTGAGAATATTACAAACGTCTGACAAAAGTGAAAAATGTAAATTTCCAATTTCAACCAAACATGCTAGAAATGCTCCAATTGAGCTAATTAGCTCATTGTTAGAATACTACAAACGTCTGACAAAAGTGAAAAATGTAAATTTCCAATTTCAACCAAACATGCTAGAAATGCTGAAATTGCGCAAAAAGCCTACTGTAAGAATATTACAAACGTCTGACAAAACTGAAAAATGTAAATTTCCAATTTCAACCAAACATGCTAGAAATGCTCCAATTGAGCTAATTAGCTTATTGTGAGAATATTGCAATTGTCTGACAAAAGTGAAAAATGTAAATTTCCAATTTCAACCAAACATGCTAGAAATGCTCCAATTGAGCTAATTAGCTTATTGTGAGAATATTGCAATTGTCTGACAAAACTGAAAAATGTAAATATCCAATTTCAACCAAACATGCTAGAAAAGCTCCAATTGAGCTAATTAGCTTATTGTGAGAATACTACAAACGTTTGACAAAACTGAAAAATGTAAATTTCCAATTTCAGCCAAACATGCTAGAAATGCTCAAATTGCGCAAATAAGCCTGCTGTAAGAATTTTACAAACGTCTTACAAAACTGAAAAATGTAAATTTCCAATTTCAACCAAACATGCTAGAATTGCTCCAATTGAGCTAATTAGCTTATTGTGAGAATATTACAAACGTCTGACAAAAGTGAAAAATGTAAATTTCCAATTTCAACCAAACATGATAGAAATGCTCCAATTGAGCTAATTAGCTTATTGTGAGAATACTACAAACGTCTGACAAAACTGAAAAATGTAAATTTCCAATTTCAACCAAACATGCTAGAAATGCTCCAATTGAGCTAATTAGCTTATTGTGAGAATATTACAAACGTCTGACAAAAGTGAAAAATGTAAATTTCCAATTTCAACCAAACATGCTAGAAATGCTCCAATTGAGCTAATTAGCTTATTGTGAGAATATTGCAATTGTCTGACAAAAGTGAAAAATGTAAATTTCCAATTTCAACCAAACATGCTAGAAATGCTCCAATTGAGCTAATTAGCTTATTGTGAGAATATTGCAATTGTCTGACAAAAGTGAAAAATGTAAATTTCCAATTTCAACCAAACATGCTAGAATTGCTCCAATTGAGCCAATTAGCTTATTGTGAGAATACTACAAACGTTTGACAAAACTGAAAAATGTAAATTTCCAATTTCAACCAAACATGCTAGAAATGCTCCAATTGAGCTAATTAGCTTATTGTGAGAATATTACAAACGTCTGACAAAACTGAAAAATGTAAATTTCCAATTTCAACCAAACATGCTAGAAATGCTCCAATTGAGCTAATTAGCTTATTGTGAGAATATTGCAATTGTCTGACAAAAGTGAAAAATGTAAATTTCCAATTTCAACCAAACATGCTAGAAATGCTCCAATTGAGCTAATTAGCTTATTGTGGGAATATTACAAACGTCTGACAAAAGTGAAAAATGTAAATTTCCAATTTCAACCAAACATGCTAGAAATGCTCCAATTGAGCTAATTAGCTTATTGTGGGAATATTACAAACGTCTGACAAAAGTGAAAAATGTAAATTTCCAATTTCAACCAAACATGCTAGAAATGCTCCAATTGAGCTAATTAGCTCATTGTTAGAATACTACAAACGTCTGACAAAAGTGAAAAATGTAAATTTCCAATTTCAACCAAACATGCTAGAAATGCTGAAATTGCGCAAAAAGCCTACTGTAAGAATATTACAAACGTCTGACAAAACTGAAAAATGTAAATTTCCAATTTCAACCAAACATGCTAGAAATGCTCCAATTGAGCTAATTAGCTTATTGTGAGAATATTGCAATTGTCTGACAAAAGTGAAAAATGTAAATTTCCAATTTCAACCAAACATGCTAGAAATGCTCCAATTGAGCTAATTAGCTTATTGTGAGAATATTGCAATTGTCTGACAAAACTGAAAAATGTAAATATCCAATTTCAACCAAACATGCTAGAAAAGCTCCAATTGAGCTAATTAGCTTATTGTGAGAATACTACAAACGTTTGACAAAACTGAAAAATGTAAATTTCCAATTTCAGCCAAACATGCTAGAAATGCTCAAATTGCGCAAATAAGCCTGCTGTAAGAATTTTACAAACGTCTTACAAAACTGAAAAATGTAAATTTCCAATTTCAACCAAACATGCTAGAATTGCTCCAATTGAGCTAATTAGCTTATTGTGAGAATATTACAAACGTCTGACAAAAGTGAAAAATGTAAATTTCCAATTTCAACCAAACATGATAGAAATGCTCCAATTGAGCTAATTAGCTTATTGTGAGAATACTACAAACGTCTGACAAAACTGAAAAATGTAAATTTCCAATTTCAACCAAACATGCTAGAAATGCTCCAATTGAGCTAATTAGCTTATTGTGAGAATATTACAAACGTCTAACAAAATTGAAAAATGTAAATTTCCAATTTCAACCAAACATGCTAGAAATGCTCCAATTGAGCTAATTAGCATATTGTGAGAATATTACAAACGTCTGACAAAAGTGAAAAATGTAAATTTCCAATTTCAACCAAACATGCTAGAATTGCTCCAATTGAGCTAATTAGCTTATTGTGAGAATATTACAAACGTCTGACAAAAGTGAAAAATGTAAATTTCCAATTTCAACCAAACATGATAGAAATGCTCCAATTGAGCTAATTAGCTTATTGTGAGAATACTACAAACGTCTGACAAAACTGAAAAATGTAAATTTCCAATTTCAACCAAACATGCTAGAAATGCTCCAATTGAGCTAATTAGCTTATTGTGAGAATATTACAGACGTCTAACAAAATTGAAAAATGTAAATTTCCAATTTCAACCAAACATGCTAGAAATGCTCCAATTGAGCTAATTAGCATATTGTGAGAATATTACAAACGTCTGACAAAAGTGAAAAATGTAAATTTCCAATTTCAACCAAACATGCTAGAATTGCTCCAATTGAGCTAATTAGCTCATTGTGAGAATACTACAAACGTCTGACAAAAGTGAAAAATGTAAATTTCCAATTTCAACCAAACATGCTAGAAATGCTCCAATTGAGCTAATTAGCTCATTGTTAGAATACTACAAACGTCTGACAAAAGTGAAAAATGTAAATTTCCAATTTCAACCAAACATGCTAGAAATGCTGAAATTGCGCAAAAAGCCTACTGTAAGAATATTACAAACGTCTGACAAAACTGAAAAATGTAAATTTCCAATTTCAACCAAACATGCTAGAAATGCTCCAATTGAGCTAATTAGCTTATTGTGAGAATATTGCAATTGTCTGACAAAAGTGAAAAATGTAAATTTCCAATTTCAACCAAACATGCTAGAAATGCTCCAATTGAGCTAATTAGCTTATTGTGAGAATATTGCAATTGTCTGACAAAAGTGAAAAATGTAAATATCCAATTTCAACCAAACATGCTAGAAAAGCTCCAATTGAGCTAATTAGCTTATTGTGAGAATACTACAAACGTTTGACAAAACTGAAAAATGTAAATTTCCAATTTCAGCCAAACACGCTAGAAATGCTCAAATTGCGCAAATAAGCCTGCTGTAAGAATTTTACAAACGTCTTACAAAACTGAAAAATGTAAATTTCCAATTTCAACCAAACATGCTAGAATTGCTCCAATTGAGCTAATTAGCTTATTGTGAGAATATTACAAACGTCTGACAAAAGTGAAAAATGTAAATTTCCAATTTCAACCAAACATGATAGAAATGCTCCAATTGAGCTAATTAGCTTATTGTGAGAATACTACAAACGTCTGACAAAACTGAAAAATGTAAATTTCCAATTTCAACCAAACATGCTAGAAATGCTCCAATTGAGCTAATTAGCTTATTGTGAGAATATTACAAACGTCTAACAAAATTGAAAAATGTAAATTTCCAATTTCAACCAAACATGCTAGAAATGCTCCAATTGAGCTAATTAGCATATTGTGAGAATATTACAAACGTCTGACAAAAGTGAAAAATGTAAATTTCCAATTTCAACCAAACATGCTAGAAATGCTCCAATTGAGCTAATTAGCTCATTGTTAGAATACTACAAACGTCTGACAAAAGTGAAAAATGTAAATTTCCAATTTCAACCAAACATGCTAGAAATGCTGAAATTGCGCAAAAAGCCTACTGTAAGAATATTACAAACGTCTGACAAAACTGAAAAATGTAAATTTCCAATTTCAACCAAACATGCTAGAATTGCTCCAATTGAGCTAACTAGCTTATTGAGAGACTATTGCAATTGTCTGACAAAACTGAAAAATGTAAAATTCCAATGTCAACCAAACATGCTAGAAATGCTCCAATTGAGCTAATTAGCTTATTGTGAGAATATTACAAACGTCTGACAAAACTGAAAAATGTAAATTTCCAATTTCAACCAAACATGCTAGAAATGCTCCAATTGAGCTAATTAGCTTATTGAGAGAATATTGCAATGGTTTGACAAAAGTGAAAAATGTAAATTTCCAATTTCAACCAAACATGCTAGAAATGCTCCAATTGAGCTAATTAGCTTATTGTGAGAATATTACAAACGTCTGACAAAACTGAAAAATGTAAATTTCCAATTTCAACCAAACATGCTAGAAATGCTCCAATTGAGCTAATTAGCTTATTGTGGGAATATTACAAACGTCTGACAAAAGTGAAAAATGTAAATTTCCAATTTCAACCAAACATGCTAGAAATGCTCCAATTGAGCTAATTAGCTTATTGAGAGAATATTGCAATTGTTTGACAAAAGTGAAAAATGTAAATTTCCAATTTCAACCAAACATGCTAGAAATGCTCCAATTGAGCTAATTAGCTTATTGAGAGAATATTGCAATTGTTTGACAAAAGTGAAAAAGGTAAATTTCCAATTTCAACCAAACGTGCTAGAAATGCTCCAATTGAGCTAATTAGCTTATTGTGAGAATATTACAAACGCCTGACAAAAGTGAAAAATGTAAATTTCCAATTTCAACCAAACATGGTAGAAATGCTCCAATTGAGCTAATTAGCTTATTGAGAGAATATTGCAATTGTTTGACAAAAGTGAAAAATGTAAATTTCCAATTTCAACCAAACATGCTAGAAATGCTCCAATTGAGCTAATTAGCTTATTGTGAGAATATTACAAACGTCTGACAAAAGTGAAAAATGTAAATTTCCAATTTCAACCAAACATGCTAGAAATGCTCCAATTGAGCTAATTAGCTTATTGTGAGAATATTGCAATTGTCTGACAAAAGTGAAAAATGTAAATTTCCAGTTTCAACCAAACATGCTAGAAATGCTCCAATTGAGCTAATTAGCTTATTGTGAGAATATTGCAATTGTCTGACAAAAGTGAAAAATGTAAATTTCCAATTTCAACCAAACATGCTAGAATTGCTCCAATTGAGCTAATTAGCTTATTGTGAGAATACTACAAACGTTTGAAAAAACTGAAAAATGTAAATTTCCAATTTCAACCAAACATGCTAGAAATGCTCCAATTGAGCTAATTAGCTTATTGAGAGAATATTGCAATTGTTTGACAAAAGTGAAAAATGTAAATTTCTAATTTCAACCAAACATGCTAGAAATGCTCCAATTGGGCTAATTAGCTTATTGTGAGAATATTACAAACGTCTGACAAAAGTGAAAAATGTAAATTTCCAATTTCAACCAAACATGCTAGAAATGCTCCAATTGAGCTAATTAGCTTATTGTGTGAATATTGCAATTGTCTGACAAAAGTGAAAAATGTAAATTTCCAATTTCAACCAAACATGCTAGAAATGCTCCAATTGAGCTAATTAGCTTATTGTGAGAATATTGCAATTGTCTGACAAAAGTGAAAAATGTAAATTTCCAATTTCAACCAAACATGCTAGAATTGCTCCAATTGAGTCAATTAGCTTATTGTGAGAATACTACAAACGTTTGACAAAACTGAAAAATGTAAATTTCCAATTTCAACCAAACATGCTAGAAATGCTCCAATTGAGCTAATTAGCTTATTGTGAGAATATTACAAACGTCTGACAAAACTGAAAAATGTAAATTTCCAATTTCAACCAAACATGCTAGAAATGCTCCATTTGAGCTAATTAGCTTATTGTGAGAATATTGCAATTGTCTGACAAAAGTGAAAAATGTAAATTTCCAATTTCAACCAAACATGCTAGAAATGCTCCAATTGAGCTAATTAGCTTATTGTGGGAATATTACAAACGTCTGACAAAAGTGAAAAATGTAAATTTCCAATTTCAACCAAACATGCTAGAAATGCTCCAATTGAGCTAATTAGCTTATTGTGGGAATATTACAAACGTCTGACAAAAGTGAAAAATGTAAATTTCCAATTTCAACCAAACATGCTAGAAATGCTCCAATTGAGCTAATTAGCTTATTGAGAGAATATTGCAATTGTTTGACAAAAGTGAAAAATGTAAATTTCCAATTTCAACCAAACATGCTAGAAATGCTCCAATTGAGCTAATTAGCTTATTGAGAGAATATTGCAATTGTTTGACAAAAGTGAAAAAGGTAAATTTCCAATTTCAACCAAACATGCTAGAAATGCTCCAATTGAGCTAATTAGCTTATTGTGAGAATATTACAAACGCCTGACAAAAGTGAAAAATGTAAATTTCCAATTTCAACCAAACATGGTAGAAATGCTCCAATTGAGCTAATTAGCTTATTGAGAGAATATTGCAATTGTTTGACAAAAGTGAAAAATGTAAATTTCCAATTTCAACCAAACATGCTAGAAATGCTCCAATTGAGCTAATTAGCTTATTGTGAGAATATTACAAACGTCTGACAAAAGTGAAAAATGTAAATTTCCAATTTCAACCAAACATGCTAGAAATGCTCCAATTGAGCTAATTAGCTTATTGTGAGAATATTGCAATTGTCTGACAAAAGTGAAAAATGTAAATTTCCAATTTCAACCAAACATGCTAGAAATGCTCCAATTGAGCTAATTAGCTTATTGTGAGAATATTGCAATTGTCTGACAAAAGTCAAAAATGTAAATTTCCAATTTCAACCAAACATGCTAGAATTGCTCCAATTGAGCTAATTAGCTTATTGTGAGAATATTACAAACGTCTGACAAAAGTGAAAAATGTAAATTTCCAATTTCAACCAAACATGCTAGAAATGCTTCAATTGAGCTAATTAGCTTATTGTGAGAATACTACAAACGTCTGACAAACCTGAAAAATGTAAATTTTCAATTTCAACCAAACATGCTAGAAATGCTCCAATTGAGCTAATTAGCTTATTGTGAGAATATTGCAATTGTCTGACAAAAGTGAAAAATGTAAATTTCCAATTTCAACCAAACATGCTAGAATTGCTCCAATTGAGCTAATTAGCTTATTGTGAGAATACTACAAACGTTTGACAAAACTGAAAAATGTAAATTTCCAATTTCAACCAAACATGCTAGAAATGCTCAAATTGCGCAAATAAGCCTACTGTAAGAATTTTACAAACGTCTTCCAAAACTGAAAAATGTAAATTTCCAATTTCAACCAAACATGCTAGAAATGCTCCAATTGAGCTAATTAGCTTATTGTGAGAATATTGCAATTGTCTGACAAAACTGAAAAATGTAAATTTCCAATTTCAACCAAACATGCTAGAAATGCTCCAATTGAGCTAATTAGCTTATTGTGAGAATATTACAAACGTCTGACAAAAGTGAAAAATGTAAATTTCCAATTGAACCAAACATGCTAGAAATGCTCCAATTGAGCTAATTAGCTTATTGTGAGAATATTGCACTTGTCTGACAAAAGTGAAAAATGTAAATTTCCAATTTCAACCAAACATGCTAGAAATGCTCCAATTGAGCTAATTAGCTTATTGTGAGAATATTGCAATTGTCTGACAAAAGTGAAAAATGTAAATTTCCAATTTCAACCAAACATGCTAGAATTGCTCCAATTGAGCTAATTAGCTTATTGTGAGAATACTACAAACGTTTGACAAAACTGAAAAATGTAAATTTCCAATTTCAACCAAACATGCTAGAAATGCTCAAATTGCGCAAATAAGCCTACTGTAAGAATTTTACAAACGTCTTACAAAACTGAAAAATGTAAATTTCCAATTTCAACCAAACATGCTAGAATTGCTCCAATTGAGCTAATTAGCTTATTGTGAGAATATTACAAACGTCTGACAAAAGTGAAAAATGTAAATTTCCAATTTCAACCAAACATGCTAGAAATGCTTCAATTGAGCTAATTAGCTTATTGTGAGAATACTACAAACGTCTGACAAAACTGAAAAATGTAAATTTCCAATTTCAACCAAACATGCTAGAAATGCTCCAATTGAGCTAATTAGCTTATTGTGAGAATATTGCAATTGTCTGACAAAAGTCAAAAATGTAAATTTCCAATTTCAACCAAACATGCTAGAATTGCTCCAATTGAGCTAATTAGCTTATTGTGAGAATACTACAAACGTTTGACAAAACTGAAAAATGTAAATTTCCAATTTCAACCAAACATGCTAGAAATGCTCAAATTGCGCAAATAAGCCTACTGTAAGAATTTTACAAACGTCTTACAAAACTGAAAAATGTAAATTTCCAATTTCAACCAAACATGCTAGAATTGCTCCAATTGAGCTAATTAGCTTATTGTGAGAATATTACAAACGTCTGACAAAAGTGAAAAATGTAAATTTCCAATTTCAACCAAACATGCTAGAATTGCTCCAATTGAGCTAATTAGCTTATTGTGAGAATATTGCAATTGTCTGACAAAAGTGAAAAATGTAAATTTCCAATTTCAACCAAACATGCTAGAAATGCTCCAATTGAGCTAATTAGCTTATTGTGAGAATATTGCAATTGTCTGACAAAACTGAAAAATGTAAATTTCCAATTTCAACCAAACATGCTAGAAATGCTCCAATTGAGCTAATTAGCTTATTGTGAGAATATTACAAACGTCTAACAAAATTGAAAAATGTAAATTTCCAATTTCAACCAAACATGCTAGAAATGCTCCAATTGAGCTAATTAGCTTATTGTGAGAATATTGCAATTGTCTGACAAAAGTGAAAAATGTAAATTTCCAATTTCAACCAAACATGCTAGAAATGCTCCAATTGAGCTAATTAGCTTAATGTGAGAATATGACAAACGTCTGACAAAACTGAAAAATGTAAATTTCCATATTCAACCAAACATGCTAGAAATGCTCCAATTGAGCTAATTAGCTTATTGTGAGAATATTACAAACGTCTGACAACACTGAAAAATGTAAATTTCCAATTTCAACCAAACATGCTAGAAATGCTCCAATTGAGCTAATTAGCTTATTGTGAGAATATTACAAACGTCTGACAAAAGTGAAAAATGTAAATTTCCAATTTCAACCAAACATGCTAGAAATGCTCCAATTGAGCTAATTAGCTTATTGAGAGAATATTGCAATTGTTTGACAAAAGTGAAAAATGTAAATTTCCAATTTCAACCAAACATGCTAGAAATGCTCCGATTGAGCTAATTAGCTTATTGTGAGAATATTACAAACGTCTGACAAAACTGAAAAATGTAAATTTCCAATTTCAACCAAACATGCTAGAAATGCTCCAATTGAGCTAATTAGCTTATTGTGAGAATATTGCAATTGTCTGACAAAAGTGAAAAATGTAAATTTCCAATTTCAACCAAACATGCTAGAAATGCTCCAATTGAGCTAATTAGCTTATTGTGGGAATATTACGAACGTCTGACAAAAGTGAAAAAATGTAAATTTCCAATTTCAACCAAACATGCTAGAAATGCTCCAATTGAGCTAATTAGCTTATTGTGGGAATATTACAATTGTCTGACAAAACTGAAAAATGTAAATTTCCAATTTCAACCAAACATGGTAGAAATGCTCCAATTGAGCTAATTAGCTTATTGAGAGAATATTGCAATTGTTTGACAAAAGTGAAAATTGTAAGTTTCCAATTTCAACCAAACGTGCTAGAAATGCTCCAATTGAGCTAATTAGCTTATTGTGAGAATATTACAAACGTCTGACAAAAGTGAAAAATGTAAATTTCCAATTTCAACCAAACATGGTAGAAATGCTCCAATTGAGCTAATTAGCTTATTGAGAGAATATTGCAATTGTTCGACAAAAGTGAAAAATGTAAGTTTCCAATTTCAACCAAACGTGCTAGAAATGCTCCAATTGAGCTAATTAGCTTATTGTGAGAATATTACAAACGTCTGACAACACTGAAAAATGTAAATTTCCAATTTCAACCAAACATGCTAGAAATGCTCCAATTGAGCTAATTAGCTTATTGTGAGAATATTGCAATTGTCTGACAAAAGTGAAAAATGTAATTTTCCAATTTCAACCAAACATGCTAGAGATGCTCCAATTGAGCTAATTAGCTTATTGTGAGAATATTGCAATTGTCTGACAAAAGTCAAAAATGTAATTTTCCAATTTCAACCAAACATGCTAGAAATGCTCCAATTGAGCTAATTAGCTTATTGTGAGAATACTACAAACGTCTGACAAAACTGAAAAATGTAAATTTCCAATTTCAACCAAACATGCTAGAAATGCTCCAATTGAGCTAATTAGCTTATTGTGAGAATATTGCAATTGTCTGACAAAAGTGAAAAATGTAAATTTCCAATTTCAACCAAACATGCTAGAAATGCTCCAATTGAGCTAATTAGCTTATTGTGAGAATATTGCAATTGTCTGACAAAACTGAAAAATGTAAATTTCCAATTTCAACCAAACATGCTAGAAATGCTCCAATTGAGCTAATTAGCTTATTGTGAGAATATTACAAACGTCTAACAAAATTGAAAAATGTAAATTTCCAATTTCAACCAAACATGCTAGAAATGCTCCAATTGAGCTAATTAGCTTATTGTGAGAATATTGCAATTGTCTGACAAAAGTGAAAAATGTAAATTTCCAATTTCAACCAAACATGCTAGAAAGGCTGAAATTGCGCAAAAAGCCTACTGTAAGAATTTTAAAAACGTCTGACAAAACTGAAAAATGTAAATTTCCAATTTCAACCAAACATGCTAGAAATGCTCCAATTGAGCTAATTAGCTTATTGTGACAATACTACAAACGTTTGACAAAACTGAAAAATGTAAATTTCCAATTTCAACCAAACATGCTAGAAATGCTCCAATTGAGCTAATTAGCTTATTGTGAGAATACTACAAACGTCTGACAAAACTGAAAAATGTAAATTTCCAATTTCAACCAAACATGCTAGAAATGCTCCAATTGAGCTAATTAGCTTATTGTGAGAATATTACAAACGTCTGACAACACTGAAAAATGTAAATTTCCAATTTCAACCAAACATGCTAGAAATGCTCCAATTGAGCTAATTAGCTTATTGTGAGAATATTACAAACGTCTGACAAAAGTGAAAAATGTAAATTTCCAATTTCAACCAAACATGCTAGAAATGCTCCAATTGAGCTAATTAGCTTATTGAGAGAATATTGCAATTGTTTGACAAAAGTGAAAAATGTAAATTTCCAATTTCAACCAAACATGCTAGAAATGCTCCGATTGAGCTAATTAGCTTATTGTGAGAATATTACAAACGTCTGACAAAACTGAAAAATGTAAATTTCCAATTTCAACCAAACATGCTAGAAATGCTCCAATTGAGCTAATTAGCTTATTGTGAGAATATTGCAATTGTCTGACAAAAGTGAAAAATGTAAATTTCCAATTTCAACCAAACATGCTAGAAATGCTCCAATTGAGCTAATTAGCTTATTGTGGGAATATTACAAACGTCTGACAAAAGTGAAAAATGTAAATTTCCAATTTCAACCAAACATGCTAGAAATGCTCCAATTGAGCTAATTAGCTTATTGTGGGAATATTACAATTGTCTGACAAAAGTGAAAAATGTAAATTTCCAATTTCAACCAAACATGGTAGAAATGCTCCAATTGAGCTAATTAGCTTATTGAGAGAATATTGCAATTGTTTGACAAAAGTGAAAAATTTAAGTTTCCAATTTCAACCAAACGTGCTAGAAATGCTCCAATTGAGCTAATTAGCTTATTGTGAGAATATTACAAACGTCTGACAACACTGAAAAATGTAAATTTCCAATTTCAACCAAACATGCTAGAAATGCTCCAATTGAGCTAATTAGCTTATTGTGAGAATATTGCAATTGTCTGACAAAAGTGAAAAATGTAATTTTCAAATTTCAACCAAACATGCTAGAAATGCTCCAATTGAGCTAATTAGCTTATTGTGAGAATATTGCAATTGTCTGACAAAAGTCAAAAATGTAATTTTCCAATTTCAACCAAACATGCTAGAAATGCTCCAATTGAGCTAATTAGCTTATTGTGAGAATACTACAAATGTCTGACAAAACTGAAAAATGTAAATTTCCAATTTCAACCAAACATGCTAGAAATGCTCCAATTGAGCTAATTAGCTTATTGTGAGAATATTGCAATTGTCTGACAAAAGTGAAAAATGTAAATTTCCAATTTCAACCAAACATGCTAGAAATGCTCCAATTGAGCTAATTAGCTTATTGTGAGAATATTGCAATTGTCTGACAAAACTGAAAAATGTAAATTTCCAATTTCAACCAAACATGCTAGAAATGCTCCAATTGAGCTAATTAGCTTATTGTGAGAATATTACAAACGTCTAACAAAATTGAAAAATGTAAATTTCCAATTTCAACCAAACATGCTAGAAATGCTCCAATTGAGCTAATTAGCTTATTGTGAGAATATTGCAATTGTCTGACAAAAGTGAAAAATGTAAATTTCCAATTTCAACCAAACATGCTAGAAATGCTCCAATTGAGCTAATTAGCTCATTGTTAGAATACTACAAACGTCTGACAAAAGTGAAAAATGTAAATTTCCAATTTCAACCAAACATGCTAGAAAGGCTGAAATTGCGCAAAATGCCTACTGTAGGAATTTTAAAAACGTCTGACAAAACTGAAAAATGTAAATTTCCAATTTCAACCAAACATGCTAGAAATGCTCCAATTGAGCTAATTAGCTTATTGTGAGAATATTACAAACGTCTGACAAAACTGAAAAATGTAAATTTCCAATTTCAACCAAACATGCTAGAAATGCTCCAATTGAGCTAATTAGCTTATTGTGAGAATATTACAAACGTCTGACAAAACTGAAAAATGTAAATTTCCAATTTCAACCAAACATGCTAGAAATGCTCCAATTGAGCTAATTAGCTTATTGTGAGAATATTACAAACGTCTGACAACACTGAAAAATGTAAATTTCCAATTTCAACCAAACATGCTAGAAATGCTCCAATTGAGCTAATTAGCTTATTGTGAGAATATTACAAACGTCTGACAAAACTGAAAAATCTAAATTTCCAATTTCAACCAAACATGCTAGAATTGCTCCAATTGAGCTAACTAGCTTATTGAGAGACTATTGCAATTGTCTGACAAAACTGAAAAATGTAAAATTCCAATGTCAACCAAACATGCTAGAAATGCTCCAATTGAGCTAATTAGCTTATTGTGAGAATATTACAAACGTCTGACAACACTGAAAAATGTAAATTTCCAATTTCAACCAAACATGCTAGAAATGCTCCAATTGAGCTAATTAGCTCATTGAGAGAATATTGCAATTGTCTGACAAAACTGAAAAATGTAAATTTCCAATTTCAACCAAACATGCTAGAAATGCTCCAATTGAACTAATTAGCTTATTGTGAGAATATTGCAATTGTCTGACAAAAGTGAAAAATGTAAATTTCCAATTTCAACCAAACATGCTAGAAATGCTCCAATTGAGCTAATTAGCTTATTGTGAGAAAATTACAAACGTCTGACAAAACTGAAAAATGTAAATTTCCAATTTCAACCAAACATGCTAGAATTGCTCCAATTGAGCTAACTAGCTTATTGAGAGACTATTGCAAATGTCTGACAAAACTGAAAAATGTAAAATTCCAATGTCAACCAAACATGCTAGAAATGCTCCAATTGAGCTAATTAGCTTATTGTGAGAATATTACAAACGTCTGACAAAACTGAAAAATGTAAATTTCCAATTTCAACCAAACATGCTAGAAATGCTCCAATTGAGCTAATTAGCTTATTGAGAGAATATTGCAATTGTTTGACAAAAGTGAAAAATGTAAATTTCCAATTTCAACCAAACATGCTAGAAATGCTCCAATTGAGCTAATTAGCTTATTGTGATAATATTACAAACGTCTGACAAAACTGAAAAATGTAAATTTCCAATTTCAACCAAACATGCTAGAAATGCTCCAATTGAACTAATTAGCTTATTGTGAGAATATTGCAATTGTCTGACAAAAGTGAAAAATGTAAATTTCCAATTTCAACCAAACATGCTAGAAATGCTCCAATTGAGCTAATTAGCTTATTGAGAGAATATTGCAACTGTTTGACAAAAGTGAAAAAGGTAAATTTCCAATTTCAACCAAACGTGCTAGAAATGCTCCAATTGAGCTAATTAGCTTATTGTGAGAATATTACAAACGCCTGACAAAAGTGAAAATTGTAAGTTTCCAATTTCAACCAAACGTGCTAGAAATGCTCCAATTGAGCTAATTAGCTTATTGTGAGAATATTACAAACGTCTGACAAAAGTGAAAAATGTAAATTTCCAATTTCAACCAAACATGGTAGAAATGCTCCAATTGAGCTAATTAGCTTATTGAGAGAATATTGCAATTGTTCGACAAAAGTGAAAAATGTAAGTTTCCAATTTCAACCAAACGTGCTAGAAATGCTCCAATTGAGCTAATTAGCTTATTGTGAGAATATTACAAACGTCTGACAACACTGAAAAATGTAAATTTCCAATTTCAACCAAACATGCTAGAAATGCTCCAATTGAGCTAATTAGCTTATTGTGAGAATATTGCAATTGTCTGACAAAAGTGAAAAATGTAATTTTCCAATTTCAACCAAACATGCTAGAGATGCTCCAATTGAGCTAATTAGCTTATTGTGAGAATATTGCAATTGTCTGACAAAAGTCAAAAATGTAATTTTCCAATTTCAACCAAACATGCTAGAAATGCTCCAATTGAGCTAATTAGCTTATTGTGAGAATACTACAAACGTCTGACAAAACTGAAAAATGTAAATTTCCAATTTCAACCAAACATGCTAGAAATGCTCCAATTGAGCTAATTAGCTTATTGTGAGAATATTGCAATTGTCTGACAAAAGTGAAAAATGTAAATTTCCAATTTCAACCAAACATGCTAGAAATGCTCCAATTGAGCTAATTAGCTTATTGTGAGAATATTGCAATTGTCTGACAAAACTGAAAAATGTAAATTTCCAATTTCAACCAAACATGCTAGAAATGCTCCAATTGAGCTAATTAGCTTATTGTGAGAATATTACAAACGTCTAACAAAATTGAAAAATGTAAATTTCCAATTTCAACCAAACATGCTAGAAATGCTCCAATTGAGCTAATTAGCTTATTGTGAGAATATTGCAATTGTCTGACAAAAGTGAAAAATGTAAATTTCCAATTTCAACCAAACATGCTAGAAAGGCTGAAATTGCGCAAAAAGCCTACTGTAAGAATTTTAAAAACGTCTGACAAAACTGAAAAATGTAAATTTCCAATTTCAACCAAACATGCTAGAAATGCTCCAATTGAGCTAATTAGCTTATTGTGAGAATACTACAAACGTTTGACAAAACTGAAAAATGTAAATTTCCAATTTCAACCAAACATGCTAGAAATGCTCCAATTGAGCTAATTAGCTTATTGTGAGAATACTACAAACGTCTGACAAAACTGAAAAATGTAAATTTCCAATTTCAACCAAACATGCTAGAAATGCTCCAATTGAGCTAATTAGCTTATTGTGAGAATATTACAAACGTCTGACAACACTGAAAAATGTAAATTTCCAATTTCAACCAAACATGCTAGAAATGCTCCAATTGAGCTAATTAGCTTATTGTGAGAATATTACAAACGTCTGACCAAAGTGAAAAATGTAAATTTCCAATTTCAACCAAACATGCTAGAAATGCTCCAATTGAGCTAATTAGCTTATTGAGAGAATATTGCAATTGTTTGACAAAAGTGAAAAATGTAAATTTCCAATTTCAACCAAACATGCTAGAAATGCTCCAATTGAGCTAATTAGCTTATTGTGAGAATATTGCAATTGTCTGACAAAAGTGAAAAATGTAAATTTCCAATTTCAACCAAACATGCTAGAAATGCTCCAATTGAGCTAATTAGCTTATTGTGGGAATATTACAAACGTCTGACAAAAGTGAAAAATGTAAATTTCCAATTTCAACCAAACATGCTAGAAATGCTCCAATTGAGCTAATTAGCTTATTGTGGGAATATTACAATTGTCTGACAAAAGTGAAAAATGTAAATTTCCAATTTCAACCAAACATGGTAGAAATGCTCCAATTGAGCTAATTAGCTTATTGAGAGAATATTGCAATTGTTTGACAAAAGTGAAAAATTTAAGTTTCCAATTTCAACCAAACGTGCTAGAAATGCTCCAATTGAGCTAATTAGCTTATTGTGAGAATATTACAAACGTCTGACAACACTGAAAAATGTAAATTTCCAATTTCAACCAAACATGCTAGAAATGCTCCAATTGAGCTAATTAGCTTATTGTGAGAATATTGCAATTGTCTGACAAAAGTGAAAAATGTAATTTTCAAATTTCAACCAAACATGCTAGAAATGCTCCAATTGAGCTAATTAGCTTATTGTGAGAATATTGCAATTGTCTGACAAAAGTCAAAAATGTAATTTTCCAATTTCAACCAAACATGCTAGAAATGCTCCAATTGAGCTAATTAGCTTATTGTGAGAATACTACAAATGTCTGACAAAACTGAAAAATGTAAATTTCCAATTTCAACCAAACATGCTAGAAATGCTCCAATTGAGCAAATTAGCTTATTGTGAGAATATTGCAATTGTCTGACAAAAGTGAAAAATGTAAATTTCCAATTTCAACCAAACATGCTAGAAATGCTCCAATTGAGCTAATTAGCTTATTGTGAGAATATTGCAATTGTCTGACAAAACTGAAAAATGTAAATTTCCAATTTCAACCAAACATGCTAGAAATGCTCCAATTGAGCTAATTAGCTTATTGTGAGAATATTACAAACGTCTAACAAAATTGAAAAATGTAAATTTCCAATTTCAACCAAACATGCTAGAAATGCTCCAATTGAGCTAATTAGCTTATTGTGAGAATATTGCAATTGTCTGACAAAAGTGAAAAATGTAAATTTCCAATTTCAACCAAACATGCTAGAAATGCTCCAATTGAGCTAATTAGCTCATTGTTAGAATACTACAAACGTCTGACAAAAGTGAAAAATGTAAATTTCCAATTTCAACCAAACATGCTAGAAAGGCTGAAATTGCGCAAAATGCCTACTGTAAGAATTTTAAAAACGTCTGACAAAACTGAAAAATGTAAATTTCCAATTTCAACCAAACATGCTAGAAATGCTCCAATTGAGCTAATTAGCTTATTGTGAGAATATTACAAACGTCTGACAAAACTGAAAAATGTAAATTTCCAATTTCAACCAAACATGCTAGAAATGCTCCAATTGAGCTAATTAGCTTATTGTGAGAATATTACAAACGTCTGACAAAACTGAAAAATGTAAATTTCCAATTTCAACCAAACATGCTAGAAATGCTCCAATTGAGCTAATTAGCTTATTGTGAGAATATTACAAACGTCTGACAACACTGAAAAATGTAAATTTCCAATTTCAACCAAACATGCTAGAAATGCTCCAATTGAGCTAATTAGCTTATTGTGAGAATATTACAAACGTCTGACAAAACTGAAAAATCTAAATTTCCAATTTCAACCAAACATGCTAGAATTGCTCCAATTGAGCTAACTAGCTTATTGAGAGACTATTGCAATTGTCTGACAAAACTGAAAAATGTAAAATTCCAATGTCAACCAAACATGCTAGAAATGCTCCAATTGAGCTAATTAGCTTATTGTGAGAATATTACAAACGTCTGACAACACTGAAAAATGTAAATTTCCAATTTCAACCAAACATGCTAGAAATGCTCCAATTGAGCTAATTAGCTCATTGAGAGAATATTGCAATTGTCTGACAAAAGTGAAAAATGTAAATTTCCAATTTCAACCAAACATGCTAGAAATGCTCCAATTGAACTAATTAGCTTATTGTGAGAATATTGCAATTGTCTGACAAAAGTGAAAAATGTAAATTTCCAATTTCAACCAAACATGCTAGAAATGCTCCAATTGAGCTAATTAGCTTATTGTGAGAAAATTACAAACGTCTGACAAAACTGAAAAATGTAAATTTCCAATTTCAACCAAACATGCTAGAATTGCTCCAATTGAGCTAACTAGCTTATTGAGAGACTATTGCAAATGTCTGACAAAACTGAAAAATGTAAAATTCCAATGTCAACCAAACATGCTAGAAATGCTCCAATTGAGCTAATTAGCTTATTGTGAGAATATTACAAACGTCTGACAAAACTGAAAAATGTAAATTTCCAATTTCAACCAAACATGCTAGAAATGCTCCAATTGAGCTAATTAGCTTATTGAGAGAATATTGCAATTGTTTGACAAAAGTGAAAAATGTAAATTTCCAATTTCAACCAAACATGCTAGAAATGCTCCAATTGAGCTAATTAGCTTATTGTGATAATATTACAAACGTCTGACAAAACTGAAAAATGTAAATTTCCAATTTCAACCAAACATGCTAGAAATGCTCCAATTGAACTAATTAGCTTATTGTGAGAATATTGCAATTGTCTGACAAAAGTGAAAAATGTAAATTTCCAATTTCAACCAAACATGCTAGAAATGCTCCAATTGAGCTAATTAGCTTATTGAGAGAATATTGCAACTGTTTGACAAAAGTGAAAAAGGTAAATTTCCAATTTCAACCAAACGTGCTAGAAATGCTCCAATTGAGCTAATTAGCTTATTGTGAGAATATTACAAACGCCTGACAAAAGTGAAAAATGTAAATTTCCAATTTCAACCAAACATGCTAGAAATGCTCCAATTGAGCTAATTAGCTTATTGTGAGAATATTGCAATTGTCTGACAAAAGTGAAAAATGTAAATTTCCAATTTCAACCAAACATGCTAGAAATGCTCCAATTGAGCTAATTAGCTTATTGTGAGAATATTGCAATTGTCTGACAAAAGTGAAAAATGTAAATTTCCAATTTCAACCAAACATGCTAGAAAAGCTCCAATTGAGCTAATTAGCTTATTGTGAGAATACTACATACGTTTGACAAAACTGAAAAATGTAAATTTCCAATTTCAGCCAAACATGCTAGAAATGCTCAAATTGCGCAAATAAGCCTACTGTAAGAATTTTACAAACGTCTCACAAAACTGAAAAATGTAAATTTCCAATTTCAACCAAACATGCTAGAATTGCTCCAATTGAGCTAATTAGCTTATTGTGAGAATATTACAAACGTCTGACAAAAGTGAAAAATGTAAATTTCCAATTTCAACCAAACATGATAGAAATGCTCCAATTGAGCTAATTAGCTTATTGTGAGAATACTACAAACGTCTGACAAAACTGAAAAATGTAAATTTCCAATTTCAACCAAACATGCTAGAAATGCTCCAATTGAGCTAATTAGCTTATTGTGAGAATATTACAAACGTCTAACAAAATTGAAAAAGGTAAATTTCCAATTTCAACCAAACATGCTAGAAATGCTCCAATTGAGCTAATTAGCTTATTGTGAGAATATTACAAACGTCTGACAAAAGTGAAAAATGTAAATTTCCAATTTCAACCAAACATGCTAGAAATGCTCCAATTGAGCTAATTAGCTCATTGTTAGAATACTACAAACGTCTGACAAAAGTGAAAAATGTAAATTTCCAATTTCAACCAAACATGCTAGAAATGCTGAAATTGCGCAAAAAGCCTACTGTAAGAATATTACAAACGTCTGACAAAACTGAAAAATGTAAATTTCCAATTTCAACCAAACATGCTAGAATTGCTCCAATTGAGCTAACTAGCTTATTGAGAGACTATTGCAATTGTCTGACAAAACTGAAAAATGTAAAATTCCAATGTCAACCAAACATGCTAGAAATGCTCCAATTGAGCTAATTAGCTTATTGTGAGAATATTACAAACGTCTGACAAAACTGAAAAATGTAAATTTCCAATTTCAACCAAACATGCTAGAAATGCTCCAATTGAGCTAATTAGCTTATTGAGAGAATATTGCAATGGTTTGACAAAAGTGAAAAATGTAAATTTCCAATTTCAACCAAACATGCTAGAAATGCTCCAATTGAGCTAATTAGCTTATTGTGAGAATATTACAAACGTCTGACAAAACTGAAAAATGTAAATTTCCAATTTCAACCAAACATGCTAGAAATGCTCCAATTGAGCTAATTAGCTTATTGTGAGAATATTGCAATTGTCTGACAAAAGTGAAAAATGTAAATTTCCAATTTCAACCAAACATGCTAGAAATGCTCCAATTGAGCAAATTAGCTTATTGTGGGAATATTACAAACGTCTGACAAAAGTGAAAAATGTAAATTTCCAATTTCAACCAAACATGCTAGAAATGCTCCAATTGAGCTAATTAGCTTATTGTGGGAATATTACAAACGTCTGACAAAAGTGAAAAATGTAAATTTCCAATTTCAACCAAACATGCTAGAAATGCTCCAATTGAGCTAATTAGCTTATTGTGAGAATATTGCAATTGTTTGACAAAAGTGAAAAATGTAAATTTCCAATTTCAACCAAACATGCTAGAAATGCTCCAATTGAGCTAATTAGCTTATTGAGAGAATATTGCAATTGTTTGACAAAAGTGAAAAAGGTAAATTTCCAATTTCAACCAAACGTGCTAGAAATGCTCCAATTGAGCTAATTAGTTTATTGTGAGAATATTACAAACGCCTGACAAAAGTGAAAAATGTAAATTTCCAATTTCAACCAAACATGGTAGAAATGCTCCAATTGAGCTAATTAGCTTATTGAGAGAATATTGCAATTGTTTGACAAAAGTGAAAAATGTAAATTTCCAATTTCAACCAAACATGCTAGAAATGCTCCAATTGAGCTAATTAGCTTATTGTGAGAATATTACAAACGTCTGACAAAAGTGAAAAATGTAAATTTCCAATTTCAACCAAACATGCTAGAAATGCTCCAATTGAGCTAATTAGCTTATTGTGAGAATATTGCAATTGTCTGACAAAAGTGAAAAATGTAAATTTCCAATTTCAACCAAACATGCAAGAAATGCTCCAATTGAGCTAATTAGCTTATTGTGAGAATATTGCAATTGTCTGACAAAAGTGAAAAATGTAAATTTCCAATTTCAACCAAACATGCTAGAATTGCTCCAATTGAGCTAATTAGCTTATTGTGAGAATACTACAAACGTTTGAAAAAACTGAAAAATGTAAATTTCCAATTTCAACCAAACATGCTAGAAATGCTCCAATTGAGCTAATTAGCTTATTGAGAGAATATTGCAATTGTTTGACAAAAGTGAAAAATGTAAATTTCCAATTTCAACCAAACATGCTAGAAATGCTCCAATTGAGCTAATTAGCTTATTGTGAGAATATTACAAACGTCTGACAAAAGTGAAAAATGTAAATTTCCAATTTCAACCAAACATGCTAGAAATGCTCCAATTGAGCTAATTAGCTTATTGTGAGAATATTGCAATTGTCTGACAAAAGTGAAAAATGTAAATTTCCAATTTCAACCAAACATGCTAGAAATGCTCCAATTGAGCTAATTAGCTTATTGTGAGAATATTGCAATTGTCTGACAAAAGTGAAAAGTGTAAATTTCCAATTTCAACCAAACATGCTAGAATTGCTCCAATTGAGCTAATTAGCTTATTGTGAGAATACTACAAACGTTTAACAAAACTGAAAAATGTAAATTTCCAATTTCAACCAAACATGCTAGAAATGCTCCAATTGAGCTAATTAGCTTATTGTGAGAATATTACAAACGTCTGACAAAACTGAAAAATGTAAATTTCCAATTTCAACCAAACATGCTAGAAATGCTCCAATTGAGCTAATTAGCTTATTGTGAGAATATTGCAATTGTCTGACAAAAGTGAAAAATGTAAATTTCCAATTTCAACCAAACATGCTAGAAATGCTCCAATTGAGCTAATTAGCTTATTGTGGGAATATTACAAACGTCTGACAAAAGTGAAAAATGTAAATTTCCAATTTCAACCAAACATGCTAGAAATGCTCCAATTGAGCTAATTAGCTTATTGTGAGAATATTGCAATTGTCTGACAAAAGTGAAAAATGTAAATTTCCAATTTCAACCAAACATGGTAGAAATGCTCCAATTGAGCTAATTAGCTTATTGTGAGAATATTACAAACGTCTAACAAAATTGAAAAATGAAAATTTCCAATTTCAACCAAACATGCTAGAAATGCTCCAATTGAGCTAAATAGCTTATTGTGAGAATATTGCAATTGTCTGACAAAAGTGAAAAATGTAAATTTCCAATTTCAACCAAACATGCTAGAAATGCTCCAATTGAGCTAATTAGCTCATTGTTAGAATACTACAAACGTCTGACAAAAGTGAAAAATGTAAATTTCCAATTTCAACCAAACATGCTAGAAAGGCTGAAATTGCGCAAAATGCCTACTGTAAGAATTTTAAAAACGTCTGACAAAACTGAAAAATGTAAATTTCCAATTTCAACCAAACATGCTAGAAATGCTCCAATTGAGCTAATTAGCTTATTGTGAGAATATTACAAACGTCTGACAAAACTGAAAAATGTAAATTTCCAATTTCAACCAAACATGCTAGAAATGCTCCAATTGAGCTAATTAGCTTATTGTGAGAATATTACAAACGTCTGACAAAACTGAAAAATGTAAATTTCCAATTTCAACCAAACATGCTAGAAATGCTCCAATTGAGCTAATTAGCTTATTGTGAGAATATTACAAACGTCTGACAACACTGAAAAATGTAAATTTCCATTTTCAACCAAACATGCTAGAAATGCTCCAATTGAGCTAATTAGCTTATTGTGAGAATATTACAAACGTCTGACAAAACTGAAAAATCTAAATTTCCAATTTCAACCAAACATGCTAGAATTGCTCCAATTGAGCTAACTAGCTTATTGAGAGACTATTGCAATTGTCTGACAAAACTGAAAAATGTAAAATTCCAATGTCAACCAAACATGCTAGAAATGCTCCAATTGAGCTAATTAGCTTATTGTGAGAATATTACAAACGTCTGACAACACTGAAAAATGTAAATTTCCAATTTCAACCAAACATGCTAGAAATGCTCCAATTGAGCTAATTAGCTCATTGAGAGAATATTGCAATTGTCTGACAAAACTGAAAAATGTAAATTTCCAATTTCAACCAAACATGCTAGAAATGCTCCAATTGAACTAATTAGCTTATTGTGAGAATATTGCAATTGTCTGACAAAAGTGAAAAATGTAAATTTCCAATTTCAACCAAACATGCTAGAAATGCTCCAATTGAGCTAATTAGCTTATTGTGAGAAAATTACAAACGTCTGACAAAACTGAAAAATGTAAATTTCCAATTTCAACCAAACATGCTAGAATTGCTCCAATTGAGCTAACTAGCTTATTGAGAGACTATTGCAAATGTCTGACAAAACTGAAAAATGTAAAATTCCAATGTCAACCAAACATGCTAGAAATGCTCCAATTGAGCTAATTAGCTTATTGTGAGAATATTACAAACGTCTGACAAAACTGAAAAATGTAAATTTCCAATTTCAACCAAACATGCTAGAAATGCTCCAATTGAGCTAATTAGCTTATTGTGGGAATATTACAATTGTCTGACAAAAGTGAAAAATGTAAATTTCCAATTTCAACCAAACATGGTAGAAATGCTCCAATTGAGCTAATTAGCTTATTGAGAGAATATTGCAATTGTTTGACAAAAGTGAAAAATTTAAGTTTCCAATTTCAACCAAACGTGCTAGAAATGCTCCAATTGAGCTAATTAGCTTATTGTGAGAATATTACAAACGTCTGACAACACTGAAAAATGTAAATTTCCAATTTCAACCAAACATGCTAGAAATGCTCCAATTGAGCTAATTAGCTTATTGTGAGAATATTGCAATTGTCTGACAAAAGTGAAAAATGTAATTTTCAAATTTCAACCAAACATGCTAGAAATGCTCCAATTGAGCTAATTAGCTTATTGTGAGAATATTGCAATTGTCTGACAAAAGTCAAAAATGTAATTTTCCAATTTCAACCAAACATGCTAGAAATGCTCCAATTGAGCTAATTAGCTTATTGTGAGAATACTACAAATGTCTGACAAAACTGAAAAATGTAAATTTCCAATTTCAACCAAACATGCTAGAAATGCTCCAATTGAGCAAATTAGCTTATTGTGAGAATATTGCAATTGTCTGACAAAAGTGAAAAATGTAAATTTCCAATTTCAACCAAACATGCTAGAAATGCTCCAATTGAGCTAATTAGCTTATTGTGAGAATATTGCAATTGTCTGACAAAACTGAAAAATGTAAATTTCCAATTTCAACCAAACATGCTAGAAATGCTCCAATTGAGCTAATTAGCTTATTGTGAGAATATTACAAACGTCTAACAAAATTGAAAAATGTAAATTTCCAATTTCAACCAAACATGCTAGAAATGCTCCAATTGAGCTAATTAGCTTATTGTGAGAATATTGCAATTGTCTGACAAAAGTGAAAAATGTAAATTTCCAATTTCAACCAAACATGCTAGAAATGCTCCAATTGAGCTAATTAGCTCATTGTTAGAATACTACAAACGTCTGACAAAAGTGAAAAATGTAAATTTCCAATTTCAACCAAACATGCTAGAAAGGCTGAAATTGCGCAAAATGCCTACTGTAAGAATTTTAAAAACGTCTGACAAAACTGAAAAATGTAAATTTCCAATTTCAACCAAACATGCTAGAAATGCTCCAATTGAGCTAATTAGCTTATTGTGAGAATATTACAAACGTCTGACAAAACTGAAAAATGTAAATTTCCAATTTCAACCAAACATGCTAGAAATGCTCCAATTGAGCTAATTAGCTTATTGTGAGAATATTACAAACGTCTGACAAAACTGAAAAATGTAAATTTCCAATTTCAACCAAACATGCTAGAAATGCTCCAATTGAGCTAATTAGCTTATTGTGAGAATATTACAAACGTCTGACAACACTGAAAAATGTAAATTTCCAATTTCAACCAAACATGCTAGAAATGCTCCAATTGAGCTAATTAGCTTATTGTGAGAATATTACAAACGTCTGACAAAACTGAAAAATCTAAATTTCCAATTTCAACCAAACATGCTAGAATTGCTCCAATTGAGCTAACTAGCTTATTGAGAGACTATTGCAATTGTCTGACAAAACTGAAAAATGTAAAATTCCAATGTCAACCAAACATGCTAGAAATGCTCCAATTGAGCTAATTAGCTTATTGTGAGAATATTACAAACGTCTGACAACACTGAAAAATGTAAATTTCCAATTTCAACCAAACATGCTAGAAATGCTCCAATTGAGCTAATTAGCTCATTGAGAGAATATTGCAATTGTCTGACAAAAGTGAAAAATGTAAATTTCCAATTTCAACCAAACATGCTAGAAATGCTCCAATTGAACTAATTAGCTTATTGTGAGAATATTGCAATTGTCTGACAAAAGTGAAAAATGTAAATTTCCAATTTCAACCAAACATGCTAGAAATGCTCCAATTGAGCTAATTAGCTTATTGTGAGAAAATTACAAACGTCTGACAAAACTGAAAAATGTAAATTTCCAATTTCAACCAAACATGCTAGAATTGCTCCAATTGAGCTAACTAGCTTATTGAGAGACTATTGCAAATGTCTGACAAAACTGAAAAATGTAAAATTCCAATGTCAACCAAACATGCTAGAAATGCTCCAATTGAGCTAATTAGCTTATTGTGAGAATATTACAAACGTCTGACAAAACTGAAAAATGTAAATTTCCAATTTCAACCAAACATGCTAGAAATGCTCCAATTGAGCTAATTAGCTTATTGAGAGAATATTGCAATTGTTTGACAAAAGTGAAAAATGTAAATTTCCAATTTCAACCAAACATGCTAGAAATGCTCCAATTGAGCTAATTAGCTTATTGTGATAATATTACAAACGTCTGACAAAACTGAAAAATGTAAATTTCCAATTTCAACCAAACATGCTAGAAATGCTCCAATTGAACTAATTAGCTTATTGTGAGAATATTGCAATTGTCTGACAAAAGTGAAAAATGTAAATTTCCAATTTCAACCAAACATGCTAGAAATGCTCCAATTGAGCTAATTAGCTTATTGAGAGAATATTGCAACTGTTTGACAAAAGTGAAAAAGGTAAATTTCCAATTTCAACCAAACGTGCTAGAAATGCTCCAATTGAGCTAATTAGCTTATTGTGAGAATATTACAAACGCCTGACAAAAGTGAAAAATGTAAATTTCCAATTTCAACCAAACATGCTAGAAATGCTCCAATTGAGCTAATTAGCTTATTGTGAGAATATTGCAATTGTCTGACAAAAGTGAAAAATGTAAATTTCCAATTTCAACCAAACATGCTAGAAATGCTCCAATTGAGCTAATTAGCTTATTGTGAGAATATTGCAATTGTCTGACAAAAGTGAAAAATGTAAATTTCCAATTTCAACCAAACATGCTAGAAAAGCTCCAATTGAGCTAATTAGCTTATTGTGAGAATACTACATACGTTTGACAAAACTGAAAAATGTAAATTTCCAATTTCAGCCAAACATGCTAGAAATGCTCAAATTGCGCAAATAAGCCTACTGTAAGAATTTTACAAACGTCTCACAAAACTGAAAAATGTAAATTTCCAATTTCAACCAAACATGCTAGAATTGCTCCAATTGAGCTAATTAGCTTATTGTGAGAATATTACAAACGTCTGACAAAAGTGAAAAATGTAAATTTCCAATTTCAACCAAACATGATAGAAATGCTCCAATTGAGCTAATTAGCTTATTGTGAGAATACTACAAACGTCTGACAAAACTGAAAAATGTAAATTTCCAATTTCAACCAAACATGCTAGAAATGCTCCAATTGAGCTAATTAGCTTATTGTGAGAATATTACAAACGTCTAACAAAATTGAAAAAGGTAAATTTCCAATTTCAACCAAACATGCTAGAAATGCTCCAATTGAGCTAATTAGCTTATTGTGAGAATATTACAAACGTCTGACAAAAGTGAAAAATGTAAATTTCCAATTTCAACCAAACATGCTAGAAATGCTCCAATTGAGCTAATTAGCTCATTGTTAGAATACTACAAACGTCTGACAAAAGTGAAAAATGTAAATTTCCAATTTCAACCAAACATGCTAGAAATGCTGAAATTGCGCAAAAAGCCTACTGTAAGAATATTACAAACGTCTGACAAAACTGAAAAATGTAAATTTCCAATTTCAACCAAACATGCTAGAATTGCTCCAATTGAGCTAACTAGCTTATTGAGAGACTATTGCAATTGTCTGACAAAACTGAAAAATGTAAAATTCCAATGTCAACCAAACATGCTAGAAATGCTCCAATTGAGCTAATTAGCTTATTGTGAGAATATTACAAACGTCTGACAAAACTGAAAAATGTAAATTTCCAATTTCAACCAAACATGCTAGAAATGCTCCAATTGAGCTAATTAGCTTATTGAGAGAATATTGCAATGGTTTGACAAAAGTGAAAAATGTAAATTTCCAATTTCAACCAAACATGCTAGAAATGCTCCAATTGAGCTAATTAGCTTATTGTGAGAATATTACAAACGTCTGACAAAACTGAAAAATGTAAATTTCCAATTTCAACCAAACATGCTAGAAATGCTCCAATTGAGCTAATTAGCTTATTGTGAGAATATTGCAATTGTCTGACAAAAGTGAAAAATGTAAATTTCCAATTTCAACCAAACATGCTAGAAATGCTCCAATTGAGCAAATTAGCTTATTGTGGGAATATTACAAACGTCTGACAAAAGTGAAAAATGTAAATTTCCAATTTCAACCAAACATGCTAGAAATGCTCCAATTGAGCTAATTAGCTTATTGTGGGAATATTACAAACGTCTGACAAAAGTGAAAAATGTAAATTTCCAATTTCAACCAAACATGCTAGAAATGCTCCAATTGAGCTAATTAGCTTATTGTGAGAATATTGCAATTGTTTGACAAAAGTGAAAAATGTAAATTTCCAATTTCAACCAAACATGCTAGAAATGCTCCAATTGAGCTAATTAGCTTATTGAGAGAATATTGCAATTGTTTGACAAAAGTGAAAAAGGTAAATTTCCAATTTCAACCAAACGTGCTAGAAATGCTCCAATTGAGCTAATTAGTTTATTGTGAGAATATTACAAACGCCTGACAAAAGTGAAAAATGTAAATTTCCAATTTCAACCAAACATGGTAGAAATGCTCCAATTGAGCTAATTAGCTTATTGAGAGAATATTGCAATTGTTTGACAAAAGTGAAAAATGTAAATTTCCAATTTCAACCAAACATGCTAGAAATGCTCCAATTGAGCTAATTAGCTTATTGTGAGAATATTACAAACGTCTGACAAAAGTGAAAAATGTAAATTTCCAATTTCAACCAAACATGCTAGAAATGCTCCAATTGAGCTAATTAGCTTATTGTGAGAATATTGCAATTGTCTGACAAAAGTGAAAAATGTAAATTTCCAATTTCAACCAAACATGCAAGAAATGCTCCAATTGAGCTAATTAGCTTATTGTGAGAATATTGCAATTGTCTGACAAAAGTGAAAAATGTAAATTTCCAATTTCAACCAAACATGCTAGAATTGCTCCAATTGAGCTAATTAGCTTATTGTGAGAATACTACAAACGTTTGAAAAAACTGAAAAATGTAAATTTCCAATTTCAACCAAACATGCTAGAAATGCTCCAATTGAGCTAATTAGCTTATTGAGAGAATATTGCAATTGTTTGACAAAAGTGAAAAATGTAAATTTCCAATTTCAACCAAACATGCTAGAAATGCTCCAATTGAGCTAATTAGCTTATTGTGAGAATATTACAAACGTCTGACAAAAGTGAAAAATGTAAATTTCCAATTTCAACCAAACATGCTAGAAATGCTCCAATTGAGCTAATTAGCTTATTGTGAGAATATTGCAATTGTCTGACAAAAGTGAAAAATGTAAATTTCCAATTTCAACCAAACATGCTAGAAATGCTCCAATTGAGCTAATTAGCTTATTGTGAGAATATTGCAATTGTCTGACAAAAGTGAAAAGTGTAAATTTCCAATTTCAACCAAACATGCTAGAATTGCTCCAATTGAGCTAATTAGCTTATTGTGAGAATACTACAAACGTTTAACAAAACTGAAAAATGTAAATTTCCAATTTCAACCAAACATGCTAGAAATGCTCCAATTGAGCTAATTAGCTTATTGTGAGAATATTACAAACGTCTGACAAAACTGAAAAATGTAAATTTCCAATTTCAACCAAACATGCTAGAAATGCTCCAATTGAGCTAATTAGCTTATTGTGAGAATATTGCAATTGTCTGACAAAAGTGAAAAATGTAAATTTCCAATTTCAACCAAACATGCTAGAAATGCTCCAATTGAGCTAATTAGCTTATTGTGGGAATATTACAAACGTCTGACAAAAGTGAAAAATGTAAATTTCCAATTTCAACCAAACATGCTAGAAATGCTCCAATTGAGCTAATTAGCTTATTGTGAGAATATTGCAATTGTCTGACAAAAGTGAAAAATGTAAATTTCCAATTTCAACCAAACATGGTAGAAATGCTCCAATTGAGCTAATTAGCTTATTGTGAGAATATTACAAACGTCTAACAAAATTGAAAAATGAAAATTTCCAATTTCAACCAAACATGCTAGAAATGCTCCAATTGAGCTAAATAGCTTATTGTGAGAATATTGCAATTGTCTGACAAAAGTGAAAAATGTAAATTTCCAATTTCAACCAAACATGCTAGAAATGCTCCAATTGAGCTAATTAGCTCATTGTTAGAATACTACAAACGTCTGACAAAAGTGAAAAATGTAAATTTCCAATTTCAACCAAACATGCTAGAAAGGCTGAAATTGCGCAAAATGCCTACTGTAAGAATTTTAAAAACGTCTGACAAAACTGAAAAATGTAAATTTCCAATTTCAACCAAACATGCTAGAAATGCTCCAATTGAGCTAATTAGCTTATTGTGAGAATATTACAAACGTCTGACAAAACTGAAAAATGTAAATTTCCAATTTCAACCAAACATGCTAGAAATGCTCCAATTGAGCTAATTAGCTTATTGTGAGAATATTACAAACGTCTGACAAAACTGAAAAATGTAAATTTCCAATTTCAACCAAACATGCTAGAAATGCTCCAATTGAGCTAATTAGCTTATTGTGAGAATATTACAAACGTCTGACAACACTGAAAAATGTAAATTTCCATTTTCAACCAAACATGCTAGAAATGCTCCAATTGAGCTAATTAGCTTATTGTGAGAATATTACAAACGTCTGACAAAACTGAAAAATCTAAATTTCCAATTTCAACCAAACATGCTAGAATTGCTCCAATTGAGCTAACTAGCTTATTGAGAGACTATTGCAATTGTCTGACAAAACTGAAAAATGTAAAATTCCAATGTCAACCAAACATGCTAGAAATGCTCCAATTGAGCTAATTAGCTTATTGTGAGAATATTACAAACGTCTGACAACACTGAAAAATGTAAATTTCCAATTTCAACCAAACATGCTAGAAATGCTCCAATTGAGCTAATTAGCTCATTGAGAGAATATTGCAATTGTCTGACAAAACTGAAAAATGTAAATTTCCAATTTCAACCAAACATGCTAGAAATGCTCCAATTGAACTAATTAGCTTATTGTGAGAATATTGCAATTGTCTGACAAAAGTGAAAAATGTAAATTTCCAATTTCAACCAAACATGCTAGAAATGCTCCAATTGAGCTAATTAGCTTATTGTGAGAAAATTACAAACGTCTGACAAAACTGAAAAATGTAAATTTCCAATTTCAACCAAACATGCTAGAATTGCTCCAATTGAGCTAACTAGCTTATTGAGAGACTATTGCAAATGTCTGACAAAACTGAAAAATGTAAAATTCCAATGTCAACCAAACATGCTAGAAATGCTCCAATTGAGCTAATTAGCTTATTGTGAGAATATTACAAACGTCTGACAAAACTGAAAAATGTAAATTTCCAATTTCAACCAAACATGCTAGAAATGCTCCAATTGAGCTAATTAGCTTATTGTGAGAATATTACAAACGTCTGACAAAACTGAAAAATGTAAATTTCCAATTTCAACCAAACATGCTAGAAATGCTCCAATTGAGCTAATTAGCTTATTGAGAGAATATTGCAATGGTTTGACAAAAGTGAAAAATGTAAATTTCCAATTTCAACCAAACATGCTAGAAATGCTCCAATTGAGCTAATTAGCTTATTGTGAGAATATTACAAACGTCTGACAAAACTGAAAAATGTAATTTTCCAATTTCAACCAAACATGCTAGAAATGCTCCAATTGAGCTAATTAGCTTATTGTGAGAATATTGCAATTGTCTGACAAAAGTGAAAAATGTAAATTTCCAATTTCAACCAAACATGCTAGAAATGCTCCAATTGAGCTAATTAGCTTATTGTGGGAATATTACAAACGTCTGACAAAAGTGAAAAATGTAAATTTCCAATTTCAACCAAACATGCTAGAAATGCTCCAATTGAGCTAATTAGCTTATTGTGGGAATATTACAAACGTCTGACAAAAGTGAAAAATGTAAATTTCCAATTTCAACCAAACATGCTAGAAATGCTCCAATTGAGCTAATTAGCTTATTGTGAGAATATTGCAATTGTTTGACAAAAGTGAAAAATGTAAATTTCCAATTTCAACCAAACATGCTAGAAATGCTCCAATTGAGCTAATTAGCTTATTGAGAAAATATTGCAATTGTTTGACAAAAGTGAAAAAGGTAAATTTCCAATTTCAACCAAACGTGCTAGAAATGCTCCAATTGAGCTAATTAGTTTATTGTGAGAATATTACAAACGCCTGACAAAAGTGAAAAATGTAAATTTCCAATTTCAACCAAACATGGTAGAAATGCTCCAATTGAGCTAATTAGCTTATTGAGAGAATATTGCAATTGTTTGACAAAAGTGAAAAATGTAAATTTCCAATTTCAACCAAACATGCTAGAAATGCTCCAATTGAGCTAATTAGCTTATTGTGAGAATATTACAAACGTCTGACAAAAGTGAAAAATGTAAATTTCCAATTTCAACCAAACATGCTAGAAATGCTCCAATTGAGCTAATTAGCTTATTGTGAGAATATTGCAATTGTCTGACAAAAGTGAAAAATGTAAATTTCCAATTTCAACCAAACATGCTAGAAATGCTCCAATTGAGCTAATTAGCTTATTGTGAGAATATTGCAATTGTCTGACAAAAGTGAAAAATGTAAATTTCCAATTTCAACCAAACATGCTAGAATTGCTCCAATTGAGCTAATTAGCTTATTGTGAGAATACTACAAACGTCTGACAAAACTGAAAAATGTAAATTTCCAATTTCAACCAAACATGCTAGAAATGCTCCAATTGAGCTAATTAGCTTATTGTGAGAATATTGCAATTGTCTGACAAAAGTGAAAAATGTAAATTTCCAATTTCAACCAAACATGCTAGAAATGCTCCAATTGAGCTAATTAGCTTATTGTGAGAATATTGCAATTGTCTGACAAAACTGAAAAATGTAAATTTCCAATTTCAACCAAACATGCTAGAAATGCTCCAATTGAGCTAATTAGCTTATTGTGAGAATATTACAAACGTCTAACAAAATTGAAAAATGTAAATTTCCAATTTCAACCAAACATGCTAGAAATGCTCCAATTGAGCTAAATAGCTTATTGTGAGAATATTGCAATTGTCTGACAAAAGTGAAAAATGTAAATTTCCAATTTCAACCAAACATGCTAGAAATGCTCCAATTGAGCTAATTAGCTCATTGTTAGAATACTACAAACGTCTGACAAAAGTGAAAAATGTAAATTTCCAATTTCAACCAAACATGCTAGAAAGGCTGAAATTGCGCAAAATGCCTACTGTAAGAATTTTAAAAACGTCTGACAAAACTGAAAAATGTAAATTTCCAATTTCAACCAAACATGCTAGAAATGCTCCAATTGAGCTAATTAGCTTATTGTGAGAATATTACAAACGTCTGACAAAACTGAAAAATGTAAATTTCCAATTTCAACCAAACATGCTAGAAATGCTCCAATTGAGCTAATTAGCTTATTGTGAGAATATTACAAACGTCTGACAAAACTGAAAAATGTAAATTTCCAATTTCAACCAAACATGCTAGAAATGCTCCAATTGAGCTAATTAGCTTATTGTGAGAATATTACAAACGTCTGACAACACTGAAAAATGTAAATTTCCAATTTCAACCAAACATGCTAGAAATGCTCCAATTGAGCTAATTAGCTTATTGTGAGAATATTACAAACGTCTGACAAAACTGAAAAATCTAAATTTCCAATTTCAACCAAACATGCTAGAATTGCTCCAATTGAGCTAACTAGCTTATTGAGAGACTATTGCAATTGTCTGACAAAACTGAAAAATGTAAAATTCCAATGTCAACCAAACATGCTAGAAATGCTCCAATTGAGCTAATTAGCTTATTGTGAGAATATTACAAACGTCTGACAACACTGAAAAATGTAAATTTCCAATTTCAACCAAACATGCTAGAAATGCTCCAATTGAGCTAATTAGCTCATTGAGAGAATATTGCAATTGTCTGACAAAACTGAAAAATGTAAATTTCCAATTTCAACCAAACATGCTAGAAATGCTCCAATTGAACTAATTAGCTTATTGTGAGAATATTGCAATTGTCTGACAAAAGTGAAAAATGTAAATTTCCAATTTCAACCAAACATGCTAGAATTGCTCCAATTGAGCTAACTAGCTTATTGAGAGACTATTGCAAATGTCTGACAAAACTGAAAAATGTAAAATTCCAATGTCAACCAAACATGCTAGAAATGCTCCAATTGAGCTAATTAGCTTATTGTGAGAATATTACAAACGTCTGACAAAACTGAAAAATGTAAATTTCCAATTTCAACCAAACATGCTAGAAATGCTCCAATTGAGCTAATTAGCTTATTGAGAGAATATTGCAATTGTTTGACAAAAGTGAAAAATGTAAATTTCCAATTTCAACCAAACATGCTAGAAATGCTCCAATTGAGCTAATTAGCTTATTGTGATAATATTACAAACGTCTGACAAAACTGAAAAATGTAAATTTCCAATTTCAACCAAACATGCTAGAAATGCTCCAATTGAGCTAATTAGCTTATTGTGAGAATATTACAAACGTCTGACAACACTGAAAAATGTAAATTTCCATTTTCAACCAAACATGCTAGAAATGCTCCAATTGAGCTAATTAGCTTATTGTGAGAATATTACAAACGTCTGACAAAACTGAAAAATCTAAATTTCCAATTTCAACCAAACATGCTAGAATTGCTCCAATTGAGCTAACTAGCTTATTGAGAGACTATTGCAATTGTCTGACAAAACTGAAAAATGTAAAATTCCAATGTCAACCAAACATGCTAGAAATGCTCCAATTGAGCTAATTAGCTTATTGTGAGAATATTACAAACGTCTGACAACACTGAAAAATGTAAATTTCCAATTTCAACCAAACATGCTAGAAATGCTCCAATTGAGCTAATTAGCTCATTGAGAGAATATTGCAATTGTCTGACAAAACTGAAAAATGTAAATTTCCAATTTCAACCAAACATGCTAGAAATGCTCCAATTGAACTAATTAGCTTATTGTGAGAATATTGCAATTGTCTGACAAAAGTGAAAAATGTAAATTTCCAATTTCAACCAAACATGCTAGAAATGCTCCAATTGAGCTAATTAGCTTATTGTGAGAAAATTACAAACGTCTGACAAAACTGAAAAATGTAAATTTCCAATTTCAACCAAACATGCTAGAATTGCTCCAATTGAGCTAACTAGCTTATTGAGAGACTATTGCAAATGTCTGACAAAACTGAAAAATGTAAAATTCCAATGTCAACCAAACATGCTAGAAATGCTCCAATTGAGCTAATTAGCTTATTGTGAGAATATTACAAACGTCTGACAAAACTGAAAAATGTAAATTTCCAATTTCAACCAAACATGCTAGAAATGCTCCAATTGAGCTAATTAGCTTATTGTGAGAATATTACAAACGTCTGACAAAACTGAAAAATGTAAATTTCCAATTTCAACCAAACATGCTAGAAATGCTCCAATTGAGCTAATTAGCTTATTGAGAGAATATTGCAATGGTTTGACAAAAGTGAAAAATGTAAATTTCCAATTTCAACCAAACATGCTAGAAATGCTCCAATTGAGCTAATTAGCTTATTGTGAGAATATTACAAACGTCTGACAAAACTGAAAAATGTAAATTTCCAATTTCAACCAAACATGCTAGAAATGCTCCAATTGAGCTAATTAGCTTATTGTGAGAATATTGCAATTGTCTGACAAAAGTGAAAAATGTAAATTTCCAATTTCAACCAAACATGCTAGAAATGCTCCAATTGAGCTAATTAGCTTATTGTGGGAATATTACAAACGTCTGACAAAAGTGAAAAATGTAAATTTCCAATTTCAACCAAACATGCTAGAAATGCTCCAATTGAGCTAATTAGCTTATTGTGGGAATATTACAAACGTCTGACAAAAGTGAAAAATGTAAATTTCCAATTTCAACCAAACATGCTAGAAATGCTCCAATTGAGCTAATTAGCTTATTGTGAGAATATTGCAATTGTTTGACAAAAGTGAAAAATGTAAATTTCCAATTTCAACCAAACATGCTAGAAATGCTCCAATTGAGCTAATTAGCTTATTGAGAAAATATTGCAATTGTTTGACAAAAGTGAAAAAGGTAAATTTCCAATTTCAACCAAACGTGCTAGAAATGCTCCAATTGAGCTAATTAGTTTATTGTGAGAATATTACAAACGCCTGACAAAAGTGAAAAATGTAAATTTCCAATTTCAACCAAACATGGTAGAAATGCTCCAATTGAGCTAATTAGCTTATTGAGAGAATATTGCAATTGTTTGACAAAAGTGAAAAATGTAAATTTCCAATTTCAACCAAACATGCTAGAAATGCTCCAATTGAGCTAATTAGCTTATTGTGAGAATATTACAAACGTCTGACAAAAGTGAAAAATGTAAATTTCCAATTTCAACCAAACATGCTAGAAATGCTCCAATTGAGCTAATTAGCTTATTGTGAGAATATTGCAATTGTCTGACAAAAGTGAAAAATGTAAATTTCCAATTTCAACCAAACATGCTAGAAATGCTCCAATTGAGCTAATTAGCTTATTGTGAGAATATTGCAATTGTCTGACAAAAGTGAAAAATGTAAATTTCCAATTTCAACCAAACATGCTAGAATTGCTCCAATTGAGCTAATTAGCTTATTGTGAGAATACTACAAACGTCTGACAAAACTGAAAAATGTAAATTTCCAATTTCAACCAAACATGCTAGAAATGCTCCAATTGAGCTAATTAGCTTATTGTGAGAATATTGCAATTGTCTGACAAAAGTGAAAAATGTAAATTTCCAATTTCAACCAAACATGCTAGAAATGCTCCAATTGAGCTAATTAGCTTATTGTGAGAATATTGCAATTGTCTGACAAAACTGAAAAATGTAAATTTCCAATTTCAACCAAACATGCTAGAAATGCTCCAATTGAGCTAATTAGCTTATTGTGAGAATATTACAAACGTCTAACAAAATTGAAAAATGTAAATTTCCAATTTCAACCAAACATGCTAGAAATGCTCCAATTGAGCTAAATAGCTTATTGTGAGAATATTGCAATTGTCTGACAAAAGTGAAAAATGTAAATTTCCAATTTCAACCAAACATGCTAGAAATGCTCCAATTGAGCTAATTAGCTCATTGTTAGAATACTACAAACGTCTGACAAAAGTGAAAAATGTAAATTTCCAATTTCAACCAAACATGCTAGAAAGGCTGAAATTGCGCAAAATGCCTACTGTAAGAATTTTAAAAACGTCTGACAAAACTGAAAAATGTAAATTTCCAATTTCAACCAAACATGCTAGAAATGCTCCAATTGAGCTAATTAGCTTATTGTGAGAATATTACAAACGTCTGACAAAACTGAAAAATGTAAATTTCCAATTTCAACCAAACATGCTAGAAATGCTCCAATTGAGCTAATTAGCTTATTGTGAGAATATTACAAACGTCTGACAAAACTGAAAAATGTAAATTTCCAATTTCAACCAAACATGCTAGAAATGCTCCAATTGAGCTAATTAGCTTATTGTGAGAATATTACAAACGTCTGACAACACTGAAAAATGTAAATTTCCAATTTCAACCAAACATGCTAGAAATGCTCCAATTGAGCTAATTAGCTTATTGTGAGAATATTACAAACGTCTGACAAAACTGAAAAATCTAAATTTCCAATTTCAACCAAACATGCTAGAATTGCTCCAATTGAGCTAACTAGCTTATTGAGAGACTATTGCAATTGTCTGACAAAACTGAAAAATGTAAAATTCCAATGTCAACCAAACATGCTAGAAATGCTCCAATTGAGCTAATTAGCTTATTGTGAGAATATTACAAACGTCTGACAACACTGAAAAATGTAAATTTCCAATTTCAACCAAACATGCTAGAAATGCTCCAATTGAGCTAATTAGCTCATTGAGAGAATATTGCAATTGTCTGACAAAACTGAAAAATGTAAATTTCCAATTTCAACCAAACATGCTAGAAATGCTCCAATTGAACTAATTAGCTTATTGTGAGAATATTGCAATTGTCTGACAAAAGTGAAAAATGTAAATTTCCAATTTCAACCAAACATGCTAGAAATGCTCCAATTGAGCTAATTAGCTTATTGTGAGAAAATTACAAACGTCTGACAAAACTGAAAAATGTAAATTTCCAATTTCAACCAAACATGCTAGAATTGCTCCAATTGAGCTAACTAGCTTATTGAGAGACTATTGCAAATGTCTGACAAAACTGAAAAATGTAAAATTCCAATGTCAACCAAACATGCTAGAAATGCTCCAATTGAGCTAATTAGCTTATTGTGAGAATATTACAAACGTCTGACAAAACTGAAAAATGTAAATTTCCAATTTCAACCAAACATGCTAGAAATGCTCCAATTGAGCTAATTAGCTTATTGAGAGAATATTGCAATTGTTTGACAAAAGTGAAAAATGTAAATTTCCAATTTCAACCAAACATGCTAGAAATGCTCCAATTGAGCTAATTAGCTTATTGTGATAATATTACAAACGTCTGACAAAACTGAAAAATGTAAATTTCCAATTTCAACCAAACATGCTAGAAATGCTCCAATTGAACTAATTAGCTTATTGTGAGAATATTGCAATTGTCTGACAAAAGTGAAAAATGTAAATTTCCAATTTCAACCAAACATGCTAGAAATGCTCCAATTGAGCTAATTAGCTTATTGAGAGAATATTGCAACTGTTTGACAAAAGTGAAAAAGGTAAATTTCCAATTTCAACCAAACGTGCTAGAAATGCTCCAATTGAGCTAATTAGCTTATTGTGAGAATATTACAAACGCCTGACAAAAGTGAAAAATGTAAATTTCCAATTTCAACCAAACATGCTAGAAATGCTCCAATTGAGCTAATTAGCTTATTGTGAGAATATTGCAATTGTCTGACAAAAGTGAAAAATGTAAATTTCCAATTTCAACCAAACATGCTAGAAATGCTCCAATTGAGCTAATTAGCTTATTGTGAGAATATTGCAATTGTCTGACAAAAGTGAAAAATGTAAATTTCCAATTTCAACCAAACATGCTAGAAAAGCTCCAATTGAGCTAATTAGCTTATTGTGAGAATACTACAAACGTTTGACAAAACTGAAAAATGTAAATTTCCAATTTCAGCCAAACATGCTAGAAATGCTCAAATTGCGCAAATAAGCCTACTGTAAGAATTTTACAAACGTCTCACAAAACTGAAAAATGTAAATTTCCAATTTCAACCAAACATGCTAGAATTGCTCCAATTGAGCTAATTAGCTTATTGTGAGAATATTACAAACGTCTGACAAAAGTGAAAAATGTAAATTTCCAATTTCAACCAAACATGATAGAAATGCTCCAATTGAGCTAATTAGCTTATTGTGAGAATACTACAAACGTCTGACAAAACTGAAAAATGTAAATTTCCAATTTCAACCAAACATGCTAGAAATGCTCCAATTGAGCTAATTAGCTTATTGTGAGAATATTACAAACGTCTAACAAAATTGAAAAAGGTAAATTTCCAATTTCAACCAAACATGCTAGAAATGCTCCAATTGAGCTAATTAGCTTATTGTGAGAATATTACAAACGTCTGACAAAAGTGAAAAATGTAAATTTCCAATTTCAACCAAACATGCTAGAAATGCTCCAATTGAGCTAATTAGCTCATTGTTAGAATACTACAAACGTCTGACAAAAGTGAAAAATGTAAATTTCCAATTTCAACCAAACATGCTAGAAATGCTGAAATTGCGCAAAAAGCCTACTGTAAGAATATTACAAACGTCTGACAAAACTGAAAAATGTAAATTTCCAATTTCAACCAAACATGCTAGAATTGCTCCAATTGAGCTAACTAGCTTATTGAGAGACTATTGCAATTGTCTGACAAAACTGAAAAATGTAAAATTCCAATGTCAACCAAACATGCTAGAAATGCTCCAATTGAGCTAATTAGCTTATTGTGAGAATATTACAAACGTCTGACAAAACTGAAAAATGTAAATTTCCAATTTCAACCAAACATGCTAGAAATGCTCCAATTGAGCTAATTAGCTTATTGAGAGAATATTGCAATGGTTTGACAAAAGTGAAAAATGTAAATTTCCAATTTCAACCAAACATGCTAGAAATGCTCCAATTGAGCTAATTAGCTTATTGTGAGAATATTACAAACGTCTGACAAAACTGAAAAATGTAAATTTCCAATTTCAACCAAACATGCTAGAAATGCTCCAATTGAGCTAATTAGCTTATTGTGAGAATATTGCAATTGTCTGACAAAAGTGAAAAATGTAAATTTCCAATTTCAACCAAACATGCTAGAAATGCTCCAATTGAGCTAATTAGCTTATTGTGGGAATATTACAAACGTCTGACAAAAGTGAAAAATGTAAATTTCCAATTTCAACCAAACATGCTAGAAATGCTCCAATTGAGCTAATTAGCTTATTGTGGGAATATTACAAACGTCTGACAAAAGTGAAAAATGTAAATTTCCAATTTCAACCAAACATGCTAGAAATGCTCCAATTGAGCTAATTAGCTTATTGTGAGAATATTGCAATTGTTTGACAAAAGTGAAAAATGTAAATTTCCAATTTCAACCAAACATGCTAGAAATGCTCCAATTGAGCTAATTAGCTTATTGAGAAAATATTGCAATTGTTTGACAAAAGTGAAAAAGGTAAATTTCCAATTTCAACCAAACGTGCTAGAAATGCTCCAATTGAGCTAATTAGTTTATTGTGAGAATATTACAAACGCCTGACAAAAGTGAAAAATGTAAATTTCCAATTTCAACCAAACATGGTAGAAATGCTCCAATTGAGCTAATTAGCTTATTGAGAGAATATTGCAATTGTTTGACAAAAGTGAAAAATGTAAATTTCCAATTTCAACCAAACATGCTAGAAATGCTCCAATTGAGCTAATTAGCTTATTGTGAGAATATTACAAACGTCTGACAAAAGTGAAAAATGTAAATTTCCAATTTCAACCAAACATGCTAGAAATGCTCCAATTGAGCTAATTAGCTTATTGTGAGAATATTGCAATTGTCTGACAAAAGTGAAAAATGTAAATTTCCAATTTCAACCAAACATGCTAGAAATGCTCCAATTGAGCTAATTAGCTTATTGTGAGAATATTGCAATTGTCTGACAAAAGTGAAAAATGTAAATTTCCAATTTCAACCAAACATGCTAGAATTGCTCCAATTGAGCTAATTAGCTTATTGTGAGAATACTACAAACGTTTGAAAAAACTGAAAAATGTAAATTTCCAATTTCAACCAAACATGCTAGAAATGCTCCAATTGAGCTAATTAGCTTATTGAGAGAATATTGCAATTGTTTGACAAAAGTGAAAAATGTAAATTTCCAATTTCAACCAAACATGCTAGAAATGCTCCAATTGAGCTAATTAGCTTATTGTGAGAATATTACAAACGTCTGACAAAAGTGAAAAATGTAAATTTCCAATTTCAACCAAACATGCTAGAAATGCTCCAATTGAGCTAATTAGCTTATTGTGACAATATTGCAATTGTCTGACAAAAGTGAAAAATGTAAATTTCCAATTTCAACCAAACATGCTAGAAATGCTCCAATTGAGCTAATTAGCTTATTGTGAGAATATTGCAATTGTCTGACAAAAGTGAAAAATGTAAATTTCCAATTTCAACCAAACATGCTAGAATTGCTCCAATTGAGCTAATTAGCTTATTGTGAGAATACTACAAACGTTTAACAAAACTGAAAAATGTAAATTTCCAATTTCAACCAAACATGCTAGAAATGCTCCAATTGAGCTAATTAGCTTATTGTGAGAATATTACAAACGTCTGACAAAACTGAAAAATGTAAATTTCCAATTTCAACCAAACATGCTAGAAATGCTCCAATTGAGCTAATTAGCTTATTGTGAGAATATTGCAATTGTCTGACAAAAGTGAAAAATGTAAATTTCCAATTTCAACCAAACATGCTAGAAATGCTCCAATTGAGCTAATTAGCTTATTGTGGGAATATTACAAACGTCTGACAAAAGTGAAAAATGTAAATTTCCAATTTCAACCAAACATGCTAGAAATGCTCCAATTGAGCTAATTAGCTTATTGAGAGAATATTGCAATTGTTTGACAAAAGTGAAAAATGTAAATTTCCAATTTCAACCAAACATGCTAGAAATGCTCCAATTGAGCTAATTAGCTTATTGAGAGAATATTGCAATTGTTTGACAAAAGTGAAAAAGGTAAATTTCCAATTTCAACCAAACGTGCTAGAAATGCTCCAATTGAGCTAATTAGCTTATTGTGAGAATATTACAAACGCCTGACAAAAGTGAAAAATGTAAATTTCCAATTTCAACCAAACATGGTAGAAATGCTCCAATTGAGCTAATTAGCTTATTGAGAGAATATTGCAATTGTTTGACAAAAGTGAAAAATGTAAATTTCCAATTTCAACCAAACATGCTAGAAATGCTCCAATTGAGCTAATTAGCTTATTGTGAGAATATTACAAACGTCTGACAAAAGTGAAAAATGTAAATTTCCAATTTCAACCAAACATGCTAGAAATGCTCCAATTGAGCTAATTAGCTTATTGTGAGAATATTGCAATTGTCTGACAAAAGTGAAAAATGTAAATTTCCAATTTCAACCAAACATGCTAGAAATGCTCCAATTGAGCTAATTAGCTTATTGTGAGAATATTGCAATTGTTTGACAAAAGTCAAAAATGTAAATTTCCAATTTCAACCAAACATGCTAGAATTGCTCCAATTGAGCTAATTAGCTTATTGTGAGAATATTACAAACGTCTGACAAAAGTGAAAAATGTAAATTTCGAATTTCAACCAAACATGCTAGAAATGCTTCAATTGAGCTAATTAGCTTATTGTGAGAATACTACAAACGTCTGACAAAACTGAAAAATGTAAATTTTCAATTTCAACCAAACATGCTAGAAATGCTCCAATTGAGCTAATTAGCTTATTGTGAGAATATTGCAATTGTCTGACAAAAGTGAAAAATGTAAATTTCCAATTTCAACCAAACATGCTAGAATTGCTCCAATTGAGCTAATTAGCTTATTGTGAGAATACTACAAACGTTTGACAAAACTGAAAAATGTAAATTTCCAATTTCAACCAAACATGCTAGAAATGCTCAAATTGCGCAAATAAGCCTACTGTAAGAATTTTACAAACGTCTTACAAAACTGAAAAATGTAAATTTCCAATTTCAACCAAACATGCTAGAATTGCTCCAATTGAGCTAATTAGCTTATTGTGAGAATATTACAAACGTCTGACAAAAGTGAAAAATGTAAATTTCCAATTTCAACCAAACATGCTAGAATTGCTCCAATTGAGCTAATTAGCTTATTGTGAGAATATTGCAATTGTCTGACAAAAGTGAAAAATGTAAATTTCCAATTTCAACCAAACATGCTAGAAATGCTCCAATTGAGCTAATTAGCTTATTGTGAGAATATTGCAATTGTCTGACAAAACTGAAAAATGTAAATTTCCAATTTCAACCAAACATGCTAGAAATGCTCCAATTGAGCTAATTAGCTTATTGTGAGAATATTACAAACGTCTAACAAAATTGAAAAATGTAAATTTCCAATTTCAACCAAACATGCTAGAAATGCTCCAATCGAGCTAATTAGCTTATTGTGAGAATATTGCAATTGTCTGACAAAAGTGAAAAATGTAAATTTCCAATTTCAACCAAACATGCTAGAAATGCTCCAATTGAGCTAATTAGCTTATTGTGAGAATATTACAAACGTCTGACAAAACTGAAAAATGTAAATTTCCAATTTCAACCAAACATGCTAGAAATGCTCCAATTGAGCTAATTAGCTTATTGTGAGAATATTACAAACGTCTGACAACACTGAAAAATGTAAAGTTCCAATTTCAACCAAACATGCTAGAAATGCTCCAATTGAGCTAATTAGCTTATTGTGAGAATATTACAAACGTCTGACAAAAGTGAAAAATGTAAATTTCCAATTTCAACCAAACATGCTAGAAATGCTCCAATTGAGCTAATTAGCTTATTGAGAGAATATTGCAATTGTTTGACAAAAGTGAAAAATGTAAATTTCCAATTTCAACCAAACATGCTAGAAATGCTCCAATTGAGCTAATTAGCTTATTGTGAGAATATTGCAATTGTCTGACAAAAGTGAAAAATGTAAATTTCCAATTTCAACCAAACATGCTAGAAATGCTCCAATTGAGCTAATTAGCTTATTGTGAGAATATTGCAATTGTCTGACAAAAGTCAAAAATGTAATTTTCCAATTTCAACCAAACATGCTAGAAACGCTCCAATTGAGCTAATTAGCTTATTGTGAGAATACTACAAACGTCTGACAAAACTGAAAAATGTAAATTTCCAATTTCAACCAAACATGCTAGAAATGCTCCAATTGAGCTAATTAGCTTATTGTGAGAATATTGCAATTGTCTGACAAAAGTGAAAAATGTAAATTTCCAATTTCAACCAAACATGCTAGAAATGCTCCAATTGAGCTAATTAGCTTATTGTGAGAATATTGCAATTGTCTGACAAAACTGAAAAATGTAAATTTCCAATTTCAACCAAACATGCTAGAAATGCTCCAATTGAGCTAATTAGCTTATTGTGAGAATATTACAAACGTCTAACAAAATTGAAAAATGTAAATTTCCAATTTCAACCAAACATGCTAGAAATGCTCCAATTGAGCTAATTAGCTTATTGTGAGAATATTGCAATTGTCTGACAAAAGTGAAAAATGTAAATTTCCAATTTCAACCAAACATGCTAGAAATGCTCCAATTGAGCTAATTAGCTCATTGTTAGAATACTACAAACGTCTGACAAAAGTGAAAAATGTAAATTTCCAATTTCAACCAAACATGCTAGAAAGGCTGAAATTGCGCAAAAAGCCTACTGTAAGAATTTTAAAAACGTCTGACAAAACTGAAAAATGTAAATTTCCAATTTCAACCAAACATGCTAGAAATGCTCCAATTGAGCTAATTAGCTTATTGTGAGAATATTGCAATGGTCTGACAAAAGTGAAAAATGTAAATTTCCAATTTCAACCAAACATGCTAGAAATGCTCCAATTGAGCTAATTAGTTTATTGTGAGAATATTAGAAACGTCTGACAACACTGAAAAATGTAAATTTCCAATTTCAACCAAACATGCTAGAAATGCTCCAATTGAGCTAATTAGCTTATTGTGAGAATTTTACAAACGTCTGACAAAACTGAAAAATGTAAATTTCCAATTTCAACCAAACATGCTAGAAATGCTCCAATTGAGCTAATTAGCTTATTGTGAGAATATTGCAATGGTCTGACAAAAGTGAAAAATGTGAATTTCCAATTTCAACCAAACATGCTAGAAATGCTCAAATTGAGCTAATTAGCTTATTGTGAGAATACTACAAACGTCTGAAAACACTGAAAAATGTAAATTTCTAATTTCAACCAAACATGCTAGAAATGCTCCAATTGAGCTAATTAGCTTATTGAGAGAATATTGCAATTGTTTGACAAAAGTGAAAAATGTAAATTTCCAATTTCAACCAAACATGCTAGAAATGCTCCAATTGAGCTAATCAGCTTATTGTGAGAATATTGCAATTGTCTGACAAAAGTGAAAAATGTAAATTTCCAATTTCAACCAAACATGCTAGAAATGCTCCAATTGAGCTAATTAGCTCATTGTTAGAATACTACAAACGTCTGACAAAAGTGAAAAATGTAAATTTCCAATTTCAACCAAACATGCTAGAAAGGCTGAAATTGCGCAAAAAGCCTACTGTAAGAATTTTAAAAACGTCTGACAAAACTGAAAAATGTAAATTTCCAATTTCAACCAAACATGCTAGAAATGCTCCAATTGAGCTAATTAGCTTATTGTGAGAATATTGCAATGGTCTGACAATAGTGAAAAAAGTAAATTTCCAATTTCAACCAAACATGCTAGAAATGCTCCAATTGAGCTAATTAGTTTATTGTGAGAATATTAGAAACGTCTGACAACACTGAAAAATGTAAATTTCCAATTTCAACCAAACATGCTAGAAATGCTCCAATTGAGCTAATTAGCTTATTGTGAGAATATTGCAATGGTCTGACAAAAGTGAAAAATGTGAATTTCCAATTTCAACCAAACATGCTAGAAATGCTCAAATTGAGCTAATTGGCTTATTGTGAGAATTTTACAAACGTCTGACAACACTGAAAAATGTAAATTTCCAATTTCAACCAAACATGCTAGAAATGCTCCAATTGAGCTAATTAGCTTATTGTGAGAATACTACAAACGTCTGACAACACTGAAAAATGTAAATTTCTAATTTCAACCAAACATGCTAGAAATGCTCCAATTGAGCTAATTAGCTTATTGTGAGAATACTACAAACGTCTGACAAAACTGAAAAATGTAAATTTCCAATTTCAACCAAACATGCTAGAAATGCTCCAATTGAGCTAATTAGCTTATTGAGAGAATATTGCAATTGTCTGACAAAACTGAAAAATGTAAATTTCCAATTTCAACCAAACATGCTAGAAATGCTCCAATTGAGCTAATTAGCTTATTGTGAGAATATTACAAACGTCTAACAAAATTGAAAAATGTAAATTTCCAATTTCAACCAAACATGCTAGAAATGCTCCAATTGAGCTAATTAGCTTATTGTGAGAATATTGCAATTGTCTGACAAAAGTGAAAAATGTAAATTTCCAATTTCAACCAAACATGCTAGAAATGCTCCAATTGAGCTAATTAGCTTATTGTGAGAATACTACAAACGTCTGACAAAACTGAAAAATGTAAATTTCCAATTTCAACCAAACATGCTAGAAATGCTCCAATTGAGCTAATTAGCTTATTGTGAGAATATTGCAATTGTCTGACAAAAGTGAAAAATGTAAATTTCCAATTTCAACCAAACATGCTAGAAATGCTCCAAATGAGCTAATTAGCTTATTGTGAGAATATTGCAATTGTCTGAAAAAACTGAAAAATGTAAATTTCCAATTTCAACCAAACATGCTAGAAATGCTCCAATTGAGCTAATTAGCTTATTGTGAGAATAATACAATCGTCTAACAAAATTGAAAAATGTAAATTTCCAATTTCAACCAAACATGCTAGAAATGCTCCAATTGAGCTAATTAGCTTATTGTGAGAATATTGCAATTGTCTGACAAAAGTGAAAAATGTAAATTTCCAATTTCAACCAAACATGCTAGAAATGCTCCAATTGAGCTAATTAGCTCATTGTTAGAATACTACAAACGTCTGACAAAAGTGAAAAATGTAAATTTCCAATTTCAACCAAACATGCTAGAAAGGCTGAAATTGCGCAAAAAGCCTACTGTAAGAATTTTAAAAACGTCTGACAAAACTGAAAAATGTAAATTTCCAATTTCAACCAAACATGCTAGAAATGCTCCAATTGAGCTAATTAGCTTATTGTGGGAATATTACAAACGTCTGACAAAAGTGAAAAATGTAAATTTTCAATTTCAACCAAACATGGTAGAAATGCTCCAATTGAGCTAATTAGCTTATTGTGAGAATATTACAAACGTCTGACAAAAGTGGAAAAGGTAAATTTCCAATTTAAACCAAACGTGCTAGAAATGCTCCAATTGAGCTAATTAGCTTATTGTGAGAATACTACAAACGTCTGACAAAAGTGAAAAATGTAAATTTCCAATTTCAACCAAACATGCTAGAAATGCTCCAATTGAGCTAATTAGCTTATTGTGAGAATATTACAAACGTCTAACAAAATTGAAAAATGTAAATTTCTAATTTCAACCAAACATGCTAGAAATGCTCCAATTGAGCTAACTAGCTTATTGAGAGACTATTGCAATTGTCTGACAAAACTGAAAAATGTAATTTTCCAATTTCAACCAAACGTGCTAGAAATGCTCCAATTGAGCTAATTAGCTTATTGTGAGAATATTACAAACGTCTGACAAAAGTGAAAAATGTAAATTTCCAATTTCAACCAAACATGCTAGAAATGCTCCAATTTAGCTAATTAGCTTATTGAGAGAATATTGCAATTGTTTGACAAAAGTGAAAAATGTAAATTTCCAATTTCAACCAAACATGCTAGAATTGCTCCAATTGAGCTAATTAGCTTATTGTGAGAATACTACAAACGTTTGACAAAACTGAAAAATGTAAATTTCCAATTTCAACCAAACATGCTAGAAATGCTCAAATTGCGCAAATAAGCCTACTGTAAGAATTTTACAAACGTCTTACAAAACTGAAAAATGTAAATTTCCAATTTCAACCAAACATGCTAGAATTGCTCCAATTGAGCTAATTAGCTTATTGTGAGAATATTACAAACGTCTGAAAAAAGTGAAAAATGTAAATTTCCAATTTCAACCAAACATGCTAGAATTGCTCCAATTGAGCTAATTAGCTTATTGTGAGAATATTGCAATTGTCTGACAAAAGTGAAAAATGTAAATTTCCAATTTCAACCAAACATGCTAGAAATGCTCCAATTGAGCTAATTAGCTTATTGTGAGAATATTGCAATTGTCTGACAAAACTGAAAAATGTAAATTTCCAATTTCAACCAAACATGCTAGAAATGCTCCAATTGAGCTAATTAGCTTATTGTGAGAATATTACAAACGTCTAACAAAATTGAAAAATGTAAATTTCCAATTTCAACCAAACATGCTAGAAATGCTCCAATCGAGCTAATTAGCTTATTGTGAGAATATTGCAATTGTCTGACAAAAGTGAAAAATGTAAATTTCCAATTTCAACCAAACATGCTAGAAATGCTCCAATTGAGCTAATTAGCTTATTGTGAGAATATTACAAACGTCTGACAAAACTGAAAAATGTAAATTTCCAATTTCAACCAAACATGCTAGAAATGCTCCAATTGAGCTAATTAGCTTATTGTGAGAATATTACAAACGTCTGACAACACTGAAAAATGTAAATTTCCAATTTCAACCAAACATGCTAGAAATGCTCCAATTGAGCTAATTAGCTTATTGTGAGAATATTACAAACGTCTGACAAAAGTGAAAAATGTAAATTTCCAATTTCAACCAAACATGCTAGAAATGCTCCAATTGAGCTAATTAGCTTATTGAGAGAATATTGCAATTGTTTGACAAAAGTGAAAAATGTAAATTTCCAATTTCAACCAAACATGCTAGAAATGCTCCAATTGAGCTAATTAGCTTATTGTGAGAATATTGCAATTGTCTGACAAAAGTGAAAAATGTAAATTTCCAATTTCAACCAAACATGCTAGAAATGCTCCAATTGAGCTAATTAGCTTATTGTGAGAATATTGCAATTGTCTGACAAAAGTCAAAAATGTAATTTTCCAATTTCAACCAAACATGCTAGAAACGCTCCAATTGAGCTAATTAGCTTATTGTGAGAATACTACAAACGTCTGACAAAACTGAAAAATGTAAATTTCCAATTTCAACCAAACATGCTAGAAATGCTCCAATTGAGCTAATTAGCTTATTGTGAGAATATTGCAATTGTCTGACAAAAGTGAAAAATGTAAATTTCCAATTTCAACCAAACATGCTAGAAATGCTCCAATTGAGCTAATTAGCTTATTGTGAGAATATTGCAATTGTCTGACAAAACTGAAAAATGTAAATTTCCAATTTCAACCAAACATGCTAGAAATGCTCCAATTGAGCTAATTAGCTTATTGTGAGAATATTACAAACGTCTAACAAAATTGAAAAATGTAAATTTCGAATTTCAACCAAACATGCTAGAAATGCTCCAATTGAGCTAATTAGCTTATTGTGAGAATATTGCAATTGTCTGACAAAAGTGAAAAATGTAAATTTCCAATTTCAACCAAACATGCTAGAAATGCTCCAATTGAGCTAATTAGCTCATTGTTAGAATACTACAAACGTCTGACAAAAGTGAAAAATGTAAATTTCCAATTTCAACCAAACATGCTAGAAAGGCTGAAATTGCGCAAAAAGCCTACTGTAAGAATTTTAAAAACGTCTGACAAAACTGAAAAATGTAAATTTCCAATTTCAACCAAACATGCTAGAAATGCTCCAATTGAGCTAATTAGCTTATTGTGAGAATATTGCAATGGTCTGACAAAAGTGAAAAATGTAAATTTCCAATTTCAACCAAACATGCTAGAAATGCTCCAATTGAGCTAATTAGTTTATTGTGAGAATATTAGAAACGTCTGACAACACTGAAAAATGTAAATTTCCAATTTCAACCAAACATGCTAGAAATGCTCCAATTGAGCTAATTAGCTTATTGTGAGAATTTTACAAACGTCTGACAAAACTGAAAAATGTAAATTTCCAATTTCAACCAAACATGCTAGAAATGCTCCAATTGAGCTAATTAGCTTATTGTGAGAATATTGCAATGGTCTGACAAAAGTGAAAAATGTGAATTTCCAATTTCAACCAAACATGCTAGAAATGCTCAAATTGAGCTAATTAGCTTATTGTGAGAATACTACAAACGTCTGAAAACACTAAAAAATGTAAATTTCTAATTTCAACCAAACATGCTAGAAATGCTCCAATTGAGCTAATTAGCTTATTGAGAGAATATTGCAATTGTTTGACAAAAGTGAAAAATGTAAATTTCCAATTTCAACCAAACATGCTAGAAATGCTCCAATTGAGCTAATTAGCTTATTGTGAGAATATTGCAATTGTCTGACAAAAGTGAAAAATGTAAATTTCCAATTTCAACCAAACATGCTAGAAATGCTCCAATTGAGCTAATTAGCTTATTGTGAGAATATTGCAATTGTCTGACAAAACTGAAAAATGTAAATTTCCAATTTCAACCAAACATGCTAGAAATGCTCCAATTGAGCTAATTAGCTTATTGTGAGAATATTGCAATTGTCTGACAAAAGTGAAAAATGTAAATTTCCAACTTCAACCAAACATGCTAGAAATGCTCCAATTGAGCTAATTAGCTTATTGTGAGAATACTACAAACGTCTGACAAAACTGAAAAATGTAAATTTCCAATTTCAACCAAACATGCTAGAAATGCTCCAATTGAGCTAATTAGCTTATTGTGAGAATATTGCAATTGTCTGACAAAAGTGAAAAATGTAAATTTCCAATTTCAACCAAACATGCTAGAAATGCTCCAATTGAGCTAATTAGCTTATTGTGAGAATATTGCAATTGTCTGACAAAACTGAAAAATGTAAATTTCCAATTTCAACCAAACATGCTAGAAATGCTCCAATTGAGCTAATTAGCTTATTGTGAGAATATTACAAACGTCTAACAAAATTGAAAAATGTAAATTTCCAATTTCAACCAAACATGCTAGAAATGCTCCAATTGAGCTAATTAGCTTATTGTGAGAATATTGCAATTGTCTGACAAAAGTGAAAAATGTAAATTTCCAATTTCAACCAAACATGCTAGAAATGCTCCAATTGAGCTAATTAGCTCATTGTTAGAATACTACAATTGTCTGACAAAAGTGAAAAATGTAAATTTCCAATTTCAACCAAACATGCTAGAAAGGCTGAAATTGCGCAAAAAGCCTACTGTAAGAATTTTAAAAACGTCTGACAAAACTGAAAAATGTAAATTTCCAATTTCAACCAAACATGCTAGAAATGCTCCAATTGAGCTAATTAGCTTATTGTGAGAATATTGCAATGGTCTGACAATAGTGAAAAATGTAAATTTCCAATTTCAACCAAACATGCTAGAAATGCTCCAATTGAGCTAATTAGTTTATTGTGAGAATATTAGAAACGTCTGACAACACTGAAAAATGTAAATTTCCAATTTCAACCAAACATGCTAGAAATGCTCCAATTGAGCTAATTAGCTTATTGTGAGAATTTTACAAACGTCTGACAAAACTGAAAAATGTAAATTTCCAATTTCAACCAAACATGCTAGAAATGCTCCAATTGAGCTAATTAGCTTATTGTGAGAATATTGCAATGGTCTGACAAAAGTGAAAAATGTGAATTTCCAATTTCAACCAAACATGCTAGAAATGCTCAAATTGAGCTAATTAGCTTATTGTGAGAATATTACAAACGTCTAACAAAATTGAAAAATGTAAATTTCCAATTTCAACCAAACATGCTAGAAATGCTCCAATTGAGCTAATTAGCTTATTGTGAGAATATTGCAATTGTCTGACAAAAGTGAAAAATGTAAATTTCCAATTTCAACCAAACATGCTAGAAATGCTCCAATTGAGCTAATTAGCTTATTGTGAGAATACTACAAACGTCTGACAAAACTGAAAAATGTAAATTTCCAATTTCAACCAAACATGCTAGAAATGCTCCAATTGAGCTAATTAGCTTATTGTGAGAATATTGCAATTGTCTGACAAAAGTGAAAAATGTAAATTTCCAATTTCAACCAAACATGCTAGAAATGCTCCAAATGAGCTAATTAGCTTATTGTGAGAATATTGCAATTGTCTGAAAAAACTGAAAAATGTAAATTTCCAATTTCAACCAAACATGCTAGAAATGCTCCAATTGAGCTAATTAGCTTATTGTGAGAATAATACAATCGTCTAACAAAATTGAAAAATGTAAATTTCCAATTTCAACCAAACATGCTAGAAATGCTCCAATTGAGCTAATTAGCTTATTGTGAGAATATTGCAATTGTCTGACAAAAGTGAAAAATGTAAATTTCCAATTTCAACCAAACATGCTAGAAATGCTCCAATTGAGCTAATTAGCTCATTGTTAGAATACTACAAACGTCTGACAAAAGTGAAAAATGTAAATTTCCAATTTCAACCAAACATGCTAGAAATGCTCCAATTGAGCTAATTAGCTTATTGTGAGAATACTACAAACGTCTGACAAAACTGAAAAATGTAAATTTCCAATTTCAACCAAACATGCTAGAAATGCTCCAATTGAGCTAATTAGCTTATTGTGAGAATATTGCAATTGTCTGACAAAAGTGAAAAATGTAAATTTCCAATTTCAACCAAACATGCTAGAAATGCTCCAAATGAGCTAGTTAGCTTATTGTGAGAATATTGCAATTGTCTGAAAAAACTGAAAAATGTAAATTTCCAATTTCAACCAAACATGCTAGAAATGCTCCAATTGAGCTAATTAGCTTATTGTGAGAATAATACAATCGTCTAACAAAATTGAAAAATGTAAATTTCCAATTTCAACCAAACATGCTAGAAATGCTCCAATTGAGCTAATTAGCTTATTGTGAGAATATTGCAATTGTCTGACAAAAGTGAAAAATGTAAATTTCCAATTTCAACCAAACATGCTAGAAATGCTCCAATTGAGCTAATTAGCTCATTGTTAGAATACTACAAACGTCTGACAAAAGTGAAAAATGTAAATTTCCAATTTCAACCAAACATGCTAGAAAGGCTGAAATTGCGCAAAAAGCCTACTGTAAGAATTTTAAAAACGTCTGACAAAAGTGGAAAAGGTAAATTTCCAATTTAAACCAAACGTGCTAGAAATGCTCCAATTGAGCTAATTAGCTTATTGTGAGAATACTACAAACGTCTGACAAAAGTGAAAAATGTAAATTTCCAATTTCAACCAAACATGCTAGAAATGCTCCAATTGAGCTAATTAGCTTATTGTGAGAATATTACAAACGTCTAACAAAATTGAAAAATGTAAATTTCTAATTTCAACCAAACATGCTAGAAATGCTCCAATTGAGCTAACTAGCTTATTGAGAGACTATTGCAATTGTCTGACAAAACTGAAAAATGTAATTTTCCAATTTCAACCAAACGTGCTAGAAATGCTCCAATTGAGCTAATTAGCTTATTGTGAGAATATTACAAACGTCTGACAAAAGTGAAAAATGTAAATTTCCAATTTCAACCAAACATGCTAGAAATGCTCCAATTTAGCTAATTAGCTTATTGAGAGAATATTGCAATTGTTTGACAAAAGTGAAAAATGTAAATTTCCAATTTCAACCAAACATGCTAGAAATGCTCCAATTGAGCTAATTAGCTTATTGTGAGAATATTACAAACGTCTGACAAAACTGAAAAATGTAAATTTCCAATTTCAACAAAACATGCTAGAAATGCTCCAAATGAGCTAATTAGCTTATTGTGAGAATATTGCAATTGTCTGACAAAAGTGAAAAATGTAAATTTCCAATTTCAACCAAACATGCTAGAAATGCTCCAATTGAGCTAATTAGCTTATTGTGGGAATATTACAAACGTCTAACAAAAGTGAAAAATGTAAATTTCCAATTTCAACCAAACATGCTAGAAATGCTCCAATTGAGCTAATTAGCTTATTGTGGGAATATTTCAAACGTCTGACAAAAGTGAAAAAGGTAAATTTCCAAATTCAACCAAACATGCTAGAAATGCTCCAATTGAGCTAATTAGCTTATTGTGAGAATACTACAAACGTCTGACAAAAGTGAAAAATGTAAATTTCCAATTTCAACCAAACATGCTAGAAATGCTCCAATTGAGCTAATTAGCTTATTGTGAGAATATTACAAACGTCTAACAAAATTGAAAAATGTAAATTTCTAATTTCAACCAAACATGCTAGAAATGCTTCAATTGAGCTAATTAGCTTATTGTGAGAATATTGCAATTGTCTGACAAAATTGAAAAATGTAAATTTCTAATTTCAACCAAACATGCTAGAAATGCTTCAATTGAGCTAATTAGCTTATTGTGAGAATATTGCAATTGTCTGACAGAAGTGAAAAATGTAAATTTCCAATTTCAACCAAACATGCTAGAAATGCTCCAATTGAGCTAATTAGCTTATTGTGAGAATATTACAAACGTCTGACAAAACTGAAAAATGTAAATTTCCAATTTCAACAAAACATGCTAGAAATGCTCCAATTGAGCTAATTAACTTATTGTGAGAATATTGCAATTGTCTGACAGAAGTGAAAAATGTAAATTTCCAATTTCAACCAAACATGCTAGAAATGCTCCAATTGAGCTAATTAGCTTATTGTGGGAATATTACAAACGTCTGACAAAAGTGAAAAATGTAAATTTCCAATTTCAACCAAACATGCTAGAAATGCTCCAATTGAGCTAATTAGCTTATTGTGGGAATATTACAAACGTCTGACAAAAGTGAAAAAGGTAAATTTCCAATTTCGACCAAACATGCTAGAAATGCTCCAATTGAGCTAATTAGCTTATTGTGAGAATATTACAAACGTCTAACAAAATTGAAAAATGTAAATTTCTAATTTCAACCAAACATGCTAGAAATGCTTCAATTGAGCTAATTAGCTTATTGTGAGAATATTGCAATTGTCTGACAAAATTGAAAAATGTAAATTTCTAATTTCAACCAAACATGCTAGAAATGCTTCAATTGAGCTAATTAGCTTATTGTGAGAATATTGCAATTGTCTGACAAAATTGAAAAATGTAAATTTCTAATTTCAACCAAACATGCTAGAAATGCTTCAATTGAGCTAATTAGCTTATTGTGAGAATATTGCAATTGTCTGACAAAAGTGAAAAATGTAAATTTCCAATTTCAACCAAACATGGTAGAAATGCTCCAATTGAGCTAATTAGCTTATTGAGAGAATATTGCAATTGTTTGACAAAAGTGAAAATTGTAAGTTTCCAATTTCAACCAAACGTGCTAGAAATGCTCCAATTGAGCTAATTAGCTTATTGTGAGAATATTACACACGTCTGACAAAAGTGAAAAATGTAAATTTCCAATTTCAACCAAACATGCTAGAAATGCTCCAATTGAGCTAATTAGCTTATTGAGAGAATATTGCAATTGTTCGACAAAAGTGAAAAATGTAAGTTTCCAATTTCAACCAAACGTGCTAGAAATGCTCCAATTGAGCTAATTAGCTTATTGTGAGAATATTACAAACGTCTGACAACACTGAAAAATGTAAATTTCCAATTTCAACCAAACATGCTAGAAATGCTCCAATTGAGCTAATTAGCTTATTGTGAGAATATTGCAATTGTCTGACAAAAGTGAAAAATGTAAATTTCCAATTTCAACCAAACATGCGAGAAATGCTCCAATTGAGCTAATTAGCTCATTGTTAGAATACTACAAACGTCTGACAAAAGTGAAAAATGTAAATTTCCAATTTCAACCAAACAAGCTAGAAAGGCTGAAATTGCGCAAAAAGCCTACTGTAAGAATTTTAAAAACGTCTGACAAAACTGAAAAATGTAAATTTCCAATTTCAACCAAACATGCTAGAAATGCTCCAATTGAGCTAATTAGCTTATTGTGGGAATATTACAAACGTCTGACAAAAGTGAAAAATGTAAATTTTCAATTTCAACCAAACATGGTAGAAATGCTCCAATTGAGCTAATTAGCTTATTGTGAGAATATTACAAACGTCTGACAAAAGTGGAAAAGGTAAATTTCCAATTTAAACCAAACGTGCTAGAAAGGCTCCAATTGAGCTAATTAGCTTATTGTGAGAATACTACAAACGTCTGACAAAAGTGAAAAATGTAAATTTCCAATTTCAACCAAACATGGTAGAAATGCTCCAATTGAGCTAATTAGCTTATTGTGAGAATACTACAAACGTCTGACAAAACTGAAAAATGTAAATTTCCAATTTCAACCAAACATGCTAGAAATGCTCCAATTGAGCTAATTAGCTTATTGTTAGAATATTACAAACGTCTAACAATATTCAAAAATGTAAATTTCCAATTTCAACCAAACATGCTAGAAATGCTCCAATTGAGCTAATTAGCTTATTGTGAGAATATTACAAACGTCTGACAAAACTGAAAAATGTAAATTTCCAATTTCAACAAAACATGCTAGAAATGCTTCAATTGAGCTAATTAGCTTATTGTGAGAATATTGCAATTGTCTGACAAAATTGAAAAATGTAAATTTCTAATTTCAACCAAACATGCTAGAAATGCTTCAATTGAGCTAATTAGCTTATTGTGAGAATATTGCAATTGTCTGACAGAAGTGAAAAATGTAAATTTCCAATTTCAACCAAACATGCTAGAAATGCTCCAATTGAGCTAATTAGCTTATTGTGAGAATATTACAAACGTCTGACAAAACTGAAAAATGTAAATTTCCAATTTCAACAAAACATGCTAGAAATGCTCCAATTGAGCTAATTAACTTATTGTGAGAATATTGCAATTGTCTGACAGAAGTGAAAAATGTAAATTTCCAATTTCAACCAAACATGCTAGAAATGCTCCAATTGAGCTAATTAGCTTATTGTGGGAATATTACAAACGTCTGACAAAAGTGAAAAATGTAAATTTCCAATTTCAACCAAACATGCTAGAAATGCTCCAATTGAGCTAATTAGCTTATTGTGGGAATATTACAAACGTCTGACAAAAGTGAAAAAGGTAAATTTCCAATTTCAACCAAACATGCTAGAAATGCTCCAATTGAGCTAATTAGCTTATTGTGAGAATACAACAAACGTCTGACAAAACTGAAAAATGTAAATTTCCAATTTCAACCAAACATGCTAGAAATGCTCCAATTGAGCTAATTAGCTTATTGTGAGAATATTACAAACGTCTAACAAAATTGAAAAATGTAAATTTCTAATTTCAACCAAACATGCTAGAAATGCTTCAATTGAGCTAATTAGCTTATTGTGAGAATATTGCAATTGTCTGACAAAATTGAAAAATGTAAATTTCTAATTTCAACCAAACATGCTAGAAATGCTTCAATTGAGCTAATTAGCTTATTGTGAGAATATTGCAATTGTCTGACAAAAGTGAAAAATGTAAATTTCCAATTTCAACCAAACATGGTAGAAATGCTCCAATTGAGCTAATTAGCTTATTGAGAGAATATTGCAATTGTTTGACAAAAGTGAAAATTGTAAGTTTCCAATTTCAACCAAACGTGCTAGAAATGCTCCAATTGAGCTAATTAGCTTATTGTGAGAATATTACACACGTCTGACAAAAGTGAAAAATGTAAATTTCCAATTTCAACCAAACATGCTAGAAATGCTCCAATTGAGCTAATTAGCTTATTGAGAGAATATTGCAATTGTTCGACAAAAGTGAAAAATGTAAGTTTCCAATTTCAACCAAACGTGCTAGAAATGCTCCAATTGAGCTAATTAGCTTATTGTGAGAATATTACAAACGTCTGACAACACTGAAAAATGTAAATTTCCAATTTCAACCAAACATGCTAGAAATGCTCCAATTGAGCTAATTAGCTTATTGTGAGAATATTGCAATTGTCTGACAAAAGTGAAAAATGTAAATTTCCAATTTCAACCAAACATGCGAGAAATGCTCCAATTGAGCTAATTAGCTCATTGTTAGAATACTACAAACGTCTGACAAAAGTGAAAAATGTAAATTTCCAATTTCAACCAAACATGCTAGAAAGGCTGAAATTGCGCAAAAAGCCTACTGTAAGAATTTTAAAAACGTCTGACAAAACTGAAAAATGTAAATTTCCAATTTCAACCAAACATGCTAGAAATGCTCCAATTGAACTAATTAGCTTATTGTGGGAATATTACAAACGTCTGACAAAAGTGAAAAATGTAAATTTTCAATTTCAACCAAACATGGTAGAAATGCTCCAATTGAGCTAATTAGCTTATTGTGAGAATATTACAAACGTCTGACAAAAGTGGAAAAGGTAAATTTCCAATTTAAACCAAACGTGCTAGAAATGCTCCAATTGAGCTAATTAGCTTATTGTGAGAATACTACAAACGTCTGACAAAAGTGAAAAATGTAAATTTCCAATTTCAACCAAACATGGTAGAAATGCTCCAATTGAGCTAATTAGCTTATTGTGAGAATACTACAAACGTCTGACAAAACTGAAAAATGTAAATTTCCAATTTCAACCAAACATGCTAGAAATGCTCCAATTGAGCTAATTAGCTTATTGTGAGAATATTACAAACGTCTAACAAAATTCAAAAATGTAAATTTATAATTTCAACCAAACATGCTAGAAATGCTCCAATTGAGCTAATTAGCTTATTGTGAGAATATTACAAACGTCTGACAAAAGTGAAAAATGTAAATTTCCAATTTCAACCAAACATGCTAGAAATGCTCCAATTGAGCTAATTAGTTCATTGTTAGAATACTACAAACGTCTGACAAAACTGAAAAATGTAAATTTCCAATTTCAACCAAACATGCTAGAAATGCTGAAATTGCGCAAAAAGCCTACTGTAAGAATATTACAAACGTTTGACAAAACTGAAAAATGTAAATTTCCAATTTCAACCAAACATGCTAGAATTGCTCCAATTGAGCTAACTAGCTTATTGAGAGACTATTGCAATTGTCTGACAAAACTGAAAAATGTAAAATTCCAATGTCAACCAAACATGCTAGAAATGCTCCAATTGAGCTAATTAGCTTATTGTGAGAATATTACAAACGTCTGACAAAACTGAAAAATGTAAATTTCCAATTTCAACCAAACATGCTAGAAATGCTCCAATTGAGCTAATTAGCTTATTGAGAGAATATTGCAATGGTTTGACAAAAGTGAAAAATGTAAATTTCCAATTTCAACCAAACATGCTAGAAATGCTCCAATTGAGCTAATTAGCTTATTGTGAGAATATTACAAACGTCTGACAAAACTGAAAAATGTAAATTTCCAATTTCAACCAAACATGCTAGAAATGCTCCAATTGAGCTAATTAGCTTATTGTGAGAATATTGCAATTGTCTGACAAAAGTGAAAAATGTAAATTTCCAATTTCAACCAAACATGCTAGAAATGCTCCAATTGAGCTAATTAGCTTATTGTGGGAATATTACAAACGTCTGACAAAAGTGAAAAATGTAAATTTCCAATTTCAACCAAACATGCTAGAAATGCTCCAATTGAGCTAATTAGCTTATTGAGAGAATATTGCAATTGTTTGACAAAAGTGAAAAATGTAAATTTCCAATTTCAACCAAACATGCTAGAAATGCTCCAATTGAGCTAATTAGCTTATTGAGAGAATATTGCAATTGTTTGACAAAAGTGAAAAAGGTAAATTTCCAATTTCAACCAAACGTGCTAGAAATGCTCCAATTGAGCTAATTAGTTTATTGTGAGAATATTACAAACGCCTGACAAAAGTGAAAAATGTAAATTTCCAATTTCAACCAAACATGGTAGAAATGCTCCAATTGAGCTAATTAGCTTATTGAGAGAATATTGCAATTGTTTGACAAAAGTGAAAAATGTAAATTTCCAATTTCAACCAAACATGCTAGAAATGCTCCAATTGAGCTAATTAGCTTATTGTGAGAATATTACAAACGTCTGACAAAAGTGAAAAATGTAAATTTCCAATTTCAACCAAACATGCTAGAAATGCTCCAATTGAGCTAATTAGCTTATTGTGAGAATATTGCAATTGTCTGACAAAAGTGAAAAATGTAAATTTCCAATTTCAACCAAACATGCTAGAAATGCTCCAATTGAGCTAATTAGCTTATTGTGAGAATATTGCAATTGTCTGACAAAAGTGAAAAATGTAAATTTCCAATTTCAACCAAACATGCTAGAATTGCTCCAATTGAGCTAATTAGCTTATTGTGAGAATACTACAAACGTTTGACAAAACTGAAAAATGTAAATTTCCAATTTCAACCAAACATGCTAGAAATGCTCCAATTGAGCTAATTAGCTTATTGTGAGAATATTACAAACGTCTGACAAAACTGAAAAAAGTAAATTTCCAATTTCAACCAAACATGCTAGAAATGCTCCAATTGAGCTAATTAGCTTATTGTGAGAATATTGCAATTGTCTGACAAAAGTGAAAAATGTAAATTTCCAATTTCAACCAAACATGCTAGAAATGCTCCAATTGAGCTAATTAGCTTATTGAGAGAATATTGCAATTGTTCGACAAAAGTGAAAAATGTAAGTTTCCAATTTCAACCAAACGTGCTAGAAATGCTCCAATTGAGCTAATTAGCTTATTGTGAGAATATTACAAACGTCTGACAACACTGAAAAATGTAAATTTCCAATTTCAACCAAACATGCTAGAAATGCTCCAATTGAGCTAATTAGCTTATTGTGAGAATATTGCAATTGTCTGACAAAAGTGAAAAATGTAAATTTCCAATTTCAACCAAACATGCGAGAAATGCTCCAATTGAGCTAATTAGCTCATTGTTAGAATACTACAAACGTCTGACAAAAGTGAAAAATGTAAATTTCCAATTTCAACCAAACATGCTAGAAAGGCTGAAATTGCGCAAAAAGCCTACTGTAAGAATTTTAAAAACGTCTGACAAAACTGAAAAATGTAAATTTCCAATTTCAACCAAACATGCTAGAAATGCTCCAATTGAGCTAATTAGCTTATTGTGGGAATATTACAAACGTCTGACAAAAGTGAAAAATGTAAATTTTCAATTTCAACCAAACATGGTAGAAATGCTCCAATTGAGCTAATTAGCTTATTGTGAGAATATTACAAACGTCTGACAAAAGTGGAAAAGGTAAATTTCCAATTTAAACCAAACGTGCTAGAAATGCTCCAATTGAGCTAATTAGCTTATTGTGAGAATACTACAAACGTCTGACAAAAGTGAAAAATGTAAATTTCCAATTTCAACCAAACATGGTAGAAATGCTCCAATTGAGCTAATTAGCTTATTGTGAGAATACTACAAACGTCTGACAAAACTGAAAAATGTAAATTTCCAATTTCAACCAAACATGCTAGAAATGCTCCAATTGAGCTAATTAGCTTATTGTGAGAATATTACAAACGTCTAACAAAATTCAAAAATGTAAATTTCCAATTTCAACCAAACATGCTAGAAATGCTCCAATTGAGCTAATTAGCTTATTGTGAGAATATTACAAACGTCTGACAAAAGTGAAAAATGTAAATTTCCAATTTCAACCAAACATGCTAGAAATGCTCCAATTGAGCTAATTAGCTCATTGTTAGAATACTACAAACGTCTGACAAAACTGAAAAATGTAAATTTCCAATTTCAACCAAACATGCTAGAAATGCTGAAATTGCGCAAAAAGCCTACTGTAAGAATATTACAAACGTTTGACAAAACTGAAAAATGTAAATTTCCAATTTCAACCAAACATGCTAGAATTGCTCCAATTGAGCTAACTAGCTTATTGAGAGACTATTGCAATTGTCTGACAAAACTGAAAAATGTAAAATTCCAATGTCAACCAAACATGCTAGAAATGCTCCAATTGAGCTAATTAGCTTATTGTGAGAATATTACAAACGTCTGACAAAACTGAAAAATGTAAATTTCCAATTTCAACCAAACATGCTAGAAATGCTCCAATTGAGCTAATTAGCTTATTGAGAGAATATTGCAATGGTTTGACAAAAGTGAAAAATGTAAATTTCCAATTTCAACCAAACATGCTAGAAATGCTCCAATTGAGCTAATTAGCTTATTGTGAGAATATTACAAACGTCTGACAAAACTGAAAAATGTAAATTTCCAATTTCAACCAAACATGCTAGAAATGCTCCAATTGAGCTAATTAGCTTATTGTGAGAATATTGCAATTGTCTGACAAAAGTGAAAAATGTAAATTTCCAATTTCAACCAAACATGCTAGAAATGCTCCAATTGAGCTAATTAGCTTATTGTGGGAATATTACAAACGTCTGACAAAAGTGAAAAATGTAAATTTCCAATTTCAACCAAACATGCTAGAAATGCTCCAATTGAGCTAATTAGCTTATTGAGAGAATATTGCAATTGTTTGACAAAAGTGAAAAATGTAAATTTCCAATTTCAACCAAACATGCTAGAAATGCTCCAATTGAGCTAATTAGCTTATTGAGAGAATATTGCAATTGTTTGACAAAAGTGAAAAAGGTAAATTTCCAATTTCAACCAAACGTGCTAGAAATGCTCCAATTGAGCTAATTAGTTTATTGTGAGAATATTACAAACGCCTGACAAAAGTGAAAAATGTAAATTTCCAATTTCAACCAAACATGGTAGAAATGCTCCAATTGAGCTAATTAGCTTATTGAGAGAATATTGCAATTGTTTGACAAAAGTGAAAAATGTAAATTTCCAATTTCAACCAAACATGCTAGAAATGCTCCAATTGAGCTAATTAGCTTATTGTGAGAATATTACAAACGTCTGACAAAAGTGAAAAATGTAAATTTCCAATTTCAACCAAACATGCTAGAAATGCTCCAATTGAGCTAATTAGCTTATTGTGAGAATATTGCAATTGTCTGACAAAAGTGAAAAATGTAAATTTCCAATTTCAACCAAACATGCTAGAAATGCTCCAATTGAGCTAATTAGCTTATTGTGAGAATATTGCAATTGTCTGACAAAAGTGAAAAATGTAAATTTCCAATTTCAACCAAACATGCTAGAATTGCTCCAATTGAGCTAATTAGCTTATTGTGAGAATACTACAAACGTTTGAAAAAACTGAAAAATGTAAATTTCCAATTTCAACCAAACATGCTAGAAATGCTCCAATTGAGCTAATTAGCTTATTGAGAGAATATTGCAATTGTTTGACAAAAGTGAAAAATGTAAATTTCCAATTTTAACCAAACATGCTAGAAATGCTCCAATTGAGCTAATTAGCTTATTGTGAGAATATTACAAACGTCTGACAAAAGTGAAAAATGTAAATTTCCAATTTCAACCAAACATGCTAGAAATGCTCCAATTGAGCTAATTAGCTTATTGTGAGAATATTGCAATTGTCTGACAAAAGTGAAAAATGTAAATTTCCAATTTCAACCAAACATGCTAGAAATGCTCCAATTGAGCTAATTAGCTTATTGTGAGAATATTGCAATTGTCTGACAAAAGTGAAAAATGTAAATTTCCAATTTCAACCAAACATGCTAGAATTGCTCCAATTGAGCTAATTAGCTTATTGTGAGAATACTACAAACGTTTGACAAAACTGAAAAATGTAAATTTCCAATTTCAACCAAACATGCTAGAAATGCTCCAATTGAGCTAATTAGCTTATTGTGAGAATATTACAAACGTCTGACAAAACTGAAAAAAGTAAATTTCCAATTTCAACCAAACATGCTAGAAATGCTCCAATTGAGCTAATTAGCTTATTGTGAGAATATTGCAATTGTCTGACAAAAGTGAAAAAAGAAAATTTCCAATTTCAACCAAACATGCTAGAAATGCTCCAATTGAGCTAATTAGCTTATTGTGAGAATATTACAAACGTCTGACAAAACTGAAAAAAGTAAATTTCCAATTTCAACCAAACATGCTAGAAATGCTCCAATTGAGCTAATTAGCTTATTGTGAGAATATTACAAACGTCTGACAAAACTGAAAAAAGTAAATTTCCAATTTCAACCAAACATGCTAGAAATGCTCCAATTGAGCTAATTAGCTTATTGTGAGAATATTACAAACGTCTGACAAAACTGAAAAAAGTAAATTTCCAATTTCAACCAAACATGCTAGAAATGCTCCAATTGAGCTAATTAGCTTATTGTGGGAATATTACAAACGTCTGACAAAAGTGAAAAATGTAAATTTCCAATTTCAACCAAACATGCTAGAAATGCTCCAATTGAGCTAATTAGCTTATTGTGGGAATATTACAAACGTCTGACAAAACTGAAAAAAGTAAATTTCCAATTTCAACTAAACATGCTAGAAATGCTCCAATTGAGCTAATTAGCTTATTGTGAGAATATTGCAATTGTCTGACAAAAGTGAAAAAAGTAAATTTCCAATTTCAACCAAACATGCTAGAAATGCTCCAATTGAGCTAATTAGCTTATTGTGAGAATATTACAAACGTCTGACAAAAGTGAAAAATGTAAATTTCCAATTTCAACCAAACATGCTAGAAATGCTCCAATTGAGCTAATTAGTTCATTGTTAGAATACTACAAACGTCTGACAAAACTGAAAAATGTAAATTTCCAATTTCAACCAAACATGCTAGAAATGCTGAAATTGCGCAAAAAGCCTACTGTAAGAATATTACAAACGTTTGACAAAACTGAAAAATGTAAATTTCCAATTTCAACCAAACATGCTAGAATTGCTCCAATTGAGCTAACTAGCTTATTGAGAGACTATTGCAATTGTCTGACAAAACTGAAAAATGTAAAATTCCAATGTCAACCAAACATGCTAGAAATGCTCCAATTGAGCTAATTAGCTTATTGTGAGAATATTACAAACGTCTGACAAAACTGAAAAATGTAAATTTCCAATTTCAACCAAACATGCTAGAAATGCTCCAATTGAGCTAATTAGCTTATTGAGAGAATATTGCAATGGTTTGACAAAAGTGAAAAATGTAAATTTCCAATTTCAACCAAACATGCTAGAAATGCTCCAATTGAGCTAATTAGCTTATTGTGAGAATATTACAAACGTCTGACAAAACTGAAAAATGTAAATTTCCAATTTCAACCAAACATGCTAGAAATGCTCCAATTGAGCTAATTAGCTTATTGTGAGAATATTGCAATTGTCTGACAAAAGTGAAAAATGTAAATTTCCAATTTCAACCAAACATGCTAGAAATGCTCCAATTGAGCTAATTAGCTTATTGTGGGAATATTACAAACGTCTGACAAAAGTGAAAAATGTAAATTTCCAATTTCAACCAAACATGCTAGAAATGCTCCAATTGAGCTAATTAGCTTATTGAGAGAATATTGCAATTGTTTGACAAAAGTGAAAAATGTAAATTTCCAATTTCAACCAAACATGCTAGAAATGCTCCAATTGAGCTAATTAGCTTATTGAGAGAATATTGCAATTGTTTGACAAAAGTGAAAAAGGTAAATTTCCAATTTCAACCAAACGTGCTAGAAATGCTCCAATTGAGCTAATTAGTTTATTGTGAGAATATTACAAACGCCTGACAAAAGTGAAAAATGTAAATTTCCAATTTCAACCAAACATGGTAGAAATGCTCCAATTGAGCTAATTAGCTTATTGAGAGAATATTGCAATTGTTTGACAAAAGTGAAAAATGTAAATTTCCAATTTCAACCAAACATGCTAGAAATGCTCCAATTGAGCTAATTAGCTTATTGTGAGAATATTACAAACGTCTGACAAAAGTGAAAAATGTAAATTTCCAATTTCAACCAAACATGCTAGAAATGCTCCAATTGAGCTAATTAGCTTATTGTGAGAATATTGCAATTGTCTGACAAAAGTGAAAAATGTAAATTTCCAATTTCAACCAAACATGCTAGAAATGCTCCAATTGAGCTAATTAGCTTATTGTGAGAATATTGCAATTGTCTGACAAAAGTGAAAAATGTAAATTTCCAATTTCAACCAAACATGCTAGAATTGCTCCAATTGAGCTAATTAGCTTATTGTGAGAATACTACAAACGTTTGAAAAAACTGAAAAATGTAAATTTCCAATTTCAACCAAACATGCTAGAAATGCTCCAATTGAGCTAATTAGCTTATTGAGAGAATATTGCAATTGTTTGACAAAAGTGAAAAATGTAAATTTCCAATTTTAACCAAACATGCTAGAAATGCTCCAATTGAGCTAATTAGCTTATTGTGAGAATATTACAAACGTCTGACAAAAGTGAAAAATGTAAATTTCCAATTTCAACCAAACATGCTAGAAATGCTCCAATTGAGCTAATTAGCTTATTGTGAGAATATTGCAATTGTCTGACAAAAGTGAAAAATGTAAATTTCCAATTTCAACCAAACATGCTAGAAATGCTCCAATTGAGCTAATTAGCTTATTGTGAGAATATTGCAATTGTCTGACAAAAGTGAAAAATGTAAATTTCCAATTTCAACCAAACATGCTAGAATTGCTCCAATTGAGCTAATTAGCTTATTGTGAGAATACTACAAACGTTTGACAAAACTGAAAAATGTAAATTTCCAATTTCAACCAAACATGCTAGAAATGCTCCAATTGAGCTAATTAGCTTATTGTGAGAATATTACAAACGTCTGACAAAACTGAAAAAAGTAAATTTCCAATTTCAACCAAACATGCTAGAAATGCTCCAATTGAGCTAATTAGCTTATTGTGAGAATATTGCAATTGTCTGACAAAAGTGAAAAATGTAAATTTCCAATTTCAACCAAACATGCTAGAAATGCTCCAATTGAGCTAATTAGCTTATTGAGAGAATATTGCAATTGTTCGACAAAAGTGAAAAATGTAAGTTTCCAATTTCAACCAAACGTGCTAGAAATGCTCCAATTGAGCTAATTAGCTTATTGTGAGAATATTACAAACGTCTGACAACACTGAAAAATGTAAATTTCCAATTTCAACCAAACATGCTAGAAATGCTCCAATTGAGCTAATTAGCTTATTGTGAGAATATTGCAATTGTCTGACAAAAGTGAAAAATGTAAATTTCCAATTTCAACCAAACATGCGAGAAATGCTCCAATTGAGCTAATTAGCTCATTGTTAGAATACTACAAACGTCTGACAAAAGTGAAAAATGTAAATTTCCAATTTCAACCAAACATGCTAGAAAGGCTGAAATTGCGCAAAAAGCCTACTGTAAGAATTTTAAAAACGTCTGACAAAACTGAAAAATGTAAATTTCCAATTTCAACCAAACATGCTAGAAATGCTCCAATTGAGCTAATTAGCTTATTGTGGGAATATTACAAACGTCTGACAAAAGTGAAAAATGTAAATTTTCAATTTCAACCAAACATGGTAGAAATGCTCCAATTGAGCTAATTAGCTTATTGTGAGGATATTACAAACGTCTGACAAAAGTGGAAAAGGTAAATTTCCAATTTAAACCAAACGTGCTAGAAATGCTCCAATTGAGCTAATTAGCTTATTGTGAGAATACTACAAACGTCTGACAAAAGTGAAAAATGTAAATTTCCAATTTCAACCAAACATGGTAGAAATGCTCCAATTGAGCTAATTAGCTTATTGTGAGAATACTACAAACGTCTGACAAAACTGAAAAATGTAAATTTCCAATTTCAACCAAACATGCTAGAAATGCTCCAATTGAGCTAATTAGCTTATTGTGAGAATATTACAAACGTCTAACAAAATTCAAAAATGTAAATTTCCAATTTCAACCAAACATGCTAGAAATGCTCCAATTGAGCTAATTAGCTTATTGTGAGAATATTACAAACGTCTGACAAAAGTGAAAAATGTAAATTTCCAATTTCAACCAAACATGCTAGAAATGCTCCAATTGAGCTAATTAGCTCATTGTTAGAATACTACAAACGTCTGACAAAACTGAAAAATGTAAATTTCCAATTTCAACCAAACATGCTAGAAATGCTAAAATTGCGCAAAAAGCCTACTGTAAGAATATTACAAACGTTTGACAAAACTGAAAAATGTAAATTTCCAATTTCAACCAAACATGCTAGAATTGCTCCAATTGAGCTAACTAGCTTATTGAGAGACTATTGCAATTGTCTGACAAAACTGAAAAATGTAAAATTCCAATGTCAACCAAACATGCTAGAAATGCTCCAATTGAGCTAATTAGCTTATTGTGAGAATATTACAAACGTCTGACAAAACTGAAAAATGTAAATTTCCAATTTCAACCAAACATGCTAGAAATGCTCCAATTGAGCTAATTAGCTTATTGAGAGAATATTGCAATGGTTTGACAAAAGTGAAAAATGTAAATTTCCAATTTCAACCAAACATGCTAGAAATGCTCCAATTGAGCTAATTAGCTTATTGTGAGAATATTACAAACGTCTGACAAAACTGAAAAATGTAAATTTCCAATTTCAACCAAACATGCTAGAAATGCTCCAATTGAGCTAATTAGCTTATTGTGAGAATATTGCAATTGTCTGACAAAAGTGAAAAATGTAAATTTCCAATTTCAACCAAACATGCTAGAAATGCTCCAATTGAGCTAATTAGCTTATTGTGGGAATATTACAAACGTCTGACAAAAGTGAAAAATGTAAATTTCCAATTTCAACCAAACATGCTAGAAATGCTCCAATTGAGCTAATTAGCTTATTGAGAGAATATTGCAATTGTTTGACAAAAGTGAAAAATGTAAATTTCCAATTTCAACCAAACATGCTAGAAATGCTCCAATTGAGCTAATTAGCTTATTGAGAGAATATTGCAATTGTTTGACAAAAGTGAAAAAGGTAAATTTCCAATTTCAACCAAACGTGCTAGAAATGCTCCAATTGAGCTAATTAGTTTATTGTGAGAATATTACAAACGCCTGACAAAAGTGAAAAATGTAAATTTCCAATTTCAACCAAACATGGTAGAAATGCTCCAATTGAGCTAATTAGCTTATTGAGAGAATATTGCAATTGTTTGACAAAAGTGAAAAATGTAAATTTCCAATTTCAACCAAACATGCTAGAAATGCTCCAATTGAGCTAATTAGCTTATTGTGAGAATATTACAAACGTCTGACAAAAGTGAAAAATGTAAATTTCCAATTTCAACCAAACATGCTAGAAATGCTCCAATTGAGCTAATTAGCTTATTGTGAGAATATTGCAATTGTCTGACAAAAGTGAAAAATGTAAATTTCCAATTTCAACCAAACATGCTAGAAATGCTCCAATTGAGCTAATTAGCTTATTGTGAGAATATTGCAATTGTCTGACAAAAGTGAAAAATGTAAATTTCCAATTTCAACCAAACATGCTAGAATTGCTCCAATTGAGCTAATTAGCTTATTGTGAGAATACTACAAACGTTTGAAAAAACTGAAAAATGTAAATTTCCAATTTCAACCAAACATGCTAGAAATGCTCCAATTGAGCTAATTAGCTTATTGAGAGAATATTGCAATTGTTTGACAAAAGTGAAAAATGTAAATTTCCAATTTTAACCAAACATGCTAGAAATGCTCCAATTGAGCTAATTAGCTTATTGTGAGAATATTACAAACGTCTGACAAAAGTGAAAAATGTAAATTTCCAATTTCAACCAAACATGCTAGAAATGCTCCAATTGAGCTAATTAGCTTATTGTGAGAATATTACAATTGTCTGACAAAAGTGAAAAATGTAAATTTCCAATTTCAACCAAACATGCTAGAAATGCTCCAATTGAGCTAATTAGCTTATTGTGAGAATATTGCAATTGTCTGACAAAAGTGAAAAATGTAAATTTCCAATTTCAACCAAACATGCTAGAATTGCTCCAATTGAGCTAATTAGCTTATTGTGAGAATACTACAAACGTTTGACAAAACTGAAAAATGTAAATTTCCAATTTCAACCAAACATGCTAGAAATGCTCCAATTGAGCTAATTAGCTTATTGTGAGAATATTACAAACGTCTGACAAAACTGAAAAAAGTAAATTTCCAATTTCAACCAAACATGCTAGAAATGCTCCAATTGAGCTAATTAGCTTATTGTGAGAATATTGCAATTGTCTGACAAAAGTGAAAAAAGTAAATTTCCAATTTCAACCAAACATGCTAGAAATGCTCCAATTGAGCTAATTAGCTTATTGTGAGAATATTACAAACGTCTGACAAAACTGAAAAAAGTAAATTTCCAATTTCAACCAAACATGCTAGAAATGCTCCAATTGAGCTAATTAGCTTATTGTGAGAATATTACAAACGTCTGACAAAACTGAAAAAAGTAAATTTCCAATTTCAACCAAACATGCTAGAAATGCTCCAATTGAGCTAATTAGCTTATTGTGAGAATATTACAAACGTCTGACAAAACTGAAAAAAGTAAATTTCCAATTTCAACCAAACATGCTAGAAATGCTCCAATTGAGCTAATTAGCTTATTGTGGGAATATTACAAACGTCTGACAAAAGTGAAAAATGTAAATTTCCAATTTCAACCAAACATGCTAGAAATGCTCCAATTGAGCTAATTAGCTTATTGTGGGAATATTACAAACGTCTGACAAAACTGAAAAAAGTAAATTTCCAATTTCAACCAAACATGCTAGAAATGCTCCAATTGAGCTAATTAGCTTATTGTGAGAATATTGCAATTGTCTGACAAAAGTGAAAAAAGTAAATTTCCAATTTCAACCAAACATGCTAGAAATGCTCCAATTGAGCTAATTAGCTTATTGTGAGAATATTACAAACGTCTGACAAAACTGAAAAAAGTAAATTTCCAATTTCAACCAAACATGCTAGAAATGCTCCAATTGAGCTAATTAGCTTATTGTGAGAATATTACAAACGTCTGACAAAACTGAAAAAAGTAAATTTCCAATTTCAACCAAACATGCTAGAAATGCTCCAATTGAGCTAATTAGCTTATTGTGAGAATATTACAAACGTCTGACAAAACTGAAAAAAGTAAATTTCCAATTTCAACCAAACATGCTAGAAATGCTCCAATTGAGCTAATTAGCTTATTGTGGGAATATTACAAACGTCTGACAAAAGTGAAAAATGTAAATTTCCAATTTCAACCAAACATGCTAGAAATGCTCCAATTGAGCTAATTAGCTTATTGTGGGAATATTACAAACGTCTGACAAAAGTGAAAAATGTAAATTTCCAATTTCAACCAAACATGCTAGAAATGCTCCAATTGAGCTAATTAGCTTATTGAGAGAATATTGCAATTGTCTGACAAAAGTGAAAAATGTAAATTTCCAATTTCAACCAAACATGCTAGAAATGCTCCAATTGAGCTAATTAGCTTATTGAGAGAATATTGCAATTGTTTGACAAAAGTGAAAAAGGTAAATTTCCAATTTCAACCAAACGTGCTAGAAATGCTCCAATTGAGCTAATTAGCTTATTGTGAGAATATTACAAACGCCTGACAAAAGTGAAAAATGTAAATTTCCAATTTCAACCAAACATGGTAGAAATGCTCCAATTGAGCTAATTAGCTTATTGAGAGAATATTGCAATTGTTTGACAAAAGTGAAAAATGTAAATTTCCAATTTCAACCAAACATGCTAGAAATGCTCCAATTGAGCTAATTAGCTTATTGTGAGAATATTAGAAACGTCTGACAAAAGTGAAAAATGTAAATTTCCAATTTCAACCAAACATGCTAGAAATGCTCCAATTGAGCTAATTAGCTTATTGTGAGAATATTGCAATTGTCTGACAAAAGTGAAAAATGTAAATTTCCAATTTCAACCAAACATGCTAGAAATGCTCCAATTGAGCTAATTAGCTTATTGTGAGAATATTGCAATTGTCTGACAAAAGTCAAAAATGTAAATTTCCAATTTCAACCAAACATGCTAGAATTGCTCCAATTGAGCTAATTAGCTTATTGTGAGAATATTACAAACGTCTGACAAAAGTGAAAAATGTAAATTTCCAATTTCAACCAAACATGCTAGAAATGCTTCAATTGAGCTAATTAGCTTATTGTGGGAATATTACAAACGTCTGACAAAAGTGAAAAATGTAAATTTCCAATTTCAACCAAACATGCTAGAAATGCTCCAATTGAGCTAATTAGCTTATTGTGGGAATATTACAAACGTCTGACAAAAGTGAAAAAGGTAAATTTCCAATTTCAACCAAACATGCTAGAAATGCTCCAATTGAGCTAATTAGCTTATTGTGAGAATACAACAAACGTCTGACAAAACTGAAAAATGTAAATTTCCAATTTCAACCAAACATGCTAGAAATGCTCCAATTGAGCTAATTAGCTTATTGTGAGAATATTACAAACGTCTAACAAAATTGAAAAATGTAAATTTCTAATTTCAACCAAACATGCTAGAAATGCTTCAATTGAGCTAATTAGCTTATTGTGAGAATATTGCAATTGTCTGACAAAATTGAAAAATGTAAATTTCTAATTTCAACCAAACATGCTAGAAATGCTTCAATTGAGCTAATTAGCTTATTGTGAGAATATTGCAATTGTCTGACAAAAGTGAAAAATGTAAATTTCCAATTTCAACCAAACATGGTAGAAATGCTCCAATTGAGCTAATTAGCTTATTGAGAGAATATTGCAATTGTTTGACAAAAGTGAAAATTGTAAGTTTCCAATTTCAACCAAACGTGCTAGAAATGCTCCAATTGAGCTAATTAGCTTATTGTGAGAATATTACACACGTCTGACAAAAGTGAAAAATGTAAATTTCCAATTTCAACCAAACATGCTAGAAATGCTCCAATTGAGCTAATTAGCTTATTGAGAGAATATTGCAATTGTTCGACAAAAGTGAAAAATGTAAGTTTCCAATTTCAACCAAACGTGCTAGAAATGCTCCAATTGAGCTAATTAGCTTATTGTGAGAATATTACAAACGTCTGACAACACTGAAAAATGTAAATTTCCAATTTCAACCAAACATGCTAGAAATGCTCCAATTGAGCTAATTAGCTTATTGTGAGAATATTGCAATTGTCTGACAAAAGTGAAAAATGTAAATTTCCAATTTCAACCAAACATGCGAGAAATGCTCCAATTGAGCTAATTAGCTCATTGTTAGAATACTACAAACGTCTGACAAAAGTGAAAAATGTAAATTTCCAATTTCAACCAAACATGCTAGAAAGGCTGAAATTGCGCAAAAAGCCTACTGTAAGAATTTTAAAAACGTCTGACAAAACTGAAAAATGTAGATTTCCAATTTCAACCAAACATGCTAGAAATGCTCCAATTGAGCTAATTAGCTTATTGTGGGAATATTACAAACGTCTGACAAAAGTGAAAAATGTAAATTTTCAATTTCAACCAAACATGGTAGAAATGCTCCAATTGAGCTAATTAGCTTATTGTGAGAATATTACAAACGTCTGACAAAAGTGGAAAAGGTAAATTTCCAATTTAAACCAAACGTGCTAGAAATGCTCCAATTGAGCTAATTAGCTTATTGTGAGAATACTACAAACGTCTGACAAAAGTGAAAAATGTAAATTTCCAATTTCAACCAAACATGGTAGAAATGCTCCAATTGAGCTAATTAGCTTATTGTGAGAATACTACAAACGTCTGACAAAACTGAAAAATGTAAATTTCCAATTTCAACCAAACATGCTAGAAATGCTCCAATTGAGCTAATTAGCTTATTGTGAGAATATTACAAACGTCTAACAAAATTCAAAAATGTAAATTTCCAATTTCAACCAAACATGCTAGAAATGCTCCAATTGAGCTAATTAGCTTATTGTGAGAATATTACAAACGTCTGACAAAAGTGAAAAATGTAAATTTCCAATTTCAACCAAACATGCTAGAAATGCTCCAATTGAGCTAATTAGCTCATTGTTAGAATACTACAAACGTCTGACAAAAGTGAAAAATGTAAATTTCCAATTTCAACCAAACATGCTAGAAATGCTGAAATTGCGCAAAAAGCCTACTGTAAGAATATTACAAACGTTTGACAAAACTGAAAAATGTAAATTTCCAATTTCAACCAAACATGCTAGAATTGCTCCAATTGAGCTAACTAGCTTATTGAGAGACTATTGCAATTGTCTGACAAAACTGAAAAATGTAAAATTCCAATGTCAACCAAACATGCTAGAAATGCTCCAATTGAGCTAATTAGCTTATTGTGAGAATATTACAAATGTCTGACAAAACTGAAAAATGTAAATTTCCAATTTCAACCAAACATGCTAGAAATGCTCCAATTGAGCTAATTAGCTTATTGAGAGAATATTGCAATGGTTTGACAAAAGTGAAAAATGTAAATTTCCAATTTCAACCAAACATGCTAGAAATGCTCCAATTGAGCTAATTAGCTTATTGTGAGAATATTACAAACGTCTGACAAAACTGAAAAATGTAAATTTCCAATTTCAACCAAACATGCTAGAAATGCTCCAATTGAGCTAATTAGCTTATTGTGGGAATATTACAAACGTCTGACAAAAGTGAAAAATGTAAATTTCCAATTTCAACCAAACATGCTAGAAATGCTCCAATTGAGCTAATTAGCTTATTGTGGGAATATTACAAACGTCTGACAAAAGTGAAAAATGTAAATTTCCAATTTCAACCAAACATGCTAGAAATGCTCCAATTGAGCTAATTAGCTTATTGTGAGAATATTACAAACGTCTGACAAAACTGAAAAATGTAAATTTCCAATTTCAACCAAACATGCTAGAAATGCTCCAATTGAGCTAATTAGCTTATTGTGGGAATATTACAAACGTCTGACAAAAGTGAAAAATGTAAATTTCCAATTTCAACCAAACATGCTAGAAATGCTCCAATTGAGCTAATTAGCTTATTGTGGGAATATTACAAACGTCTGACAAAAGTGAAAAATGTAAATTTCCAATTTCAACCAAACATGCTAGAAATGCTCCAATTGAGCTAATTAGCTTATTGTGGGAATATTACAAACGTCTGACAAAAGTGAAAAATGTAAATTTCCAATTTCAACCAAACATGCTAGAAATGCTCCAATTGAGCTAATTAGCTTATTGAGAGAATATTGCAATTGTTTGACAAAAGTGAAAAATGTAAATTTCCAATTTCAACCAAACATGCTAGAAATGCTCCAATTGAGCTAATTAGCTTATTGAGAGAATATTGCAATTGTTTGACAAAACTGAAAAAGGTAAATTTCCAATTTCAACCAAACGTGCTAGAAATGCTCCAATTGAGCTAATTAGTTTATTGTGAGAATATTACAAACGCCTGACAAAACTGAAAAATGTAAATTTCCAATTTCAACCAAACATGGTAGAAATGCTCCAATTGAGCTAATTAGCTTATTGAGAGAATATTGCAATTGTTTGACAAAAGTGAAAAATGTAAATTTCCAATTTCAACCAAACATGCTAGAAATGCTCCAATTGAGCTAATTAGCTTATTGTGAGAATATTACAAACGTCTGACAAAAGTGAAAAATGTAAATTTCCAATTTCAACCAAACATGCTAGAAATGCTCCAATTGAGCTAATTAGCTTATTGTGAGAATATTGCAATTGTCTGACAAAAGTGAAAAATGTAAATTTCCAATTTCAACCAAACATGCTAGAAATGCTCCAATTGAGCTAATTAGCTTATTGTGAGAATATTGCAATTGTCTGACAAAAGTGAAAAATGTAAATTTCCAATTTCAACCAAACATGCTAGAATTGCTCCAATTGAGCTAATTAGCTTATTGTGAGAATACTACAAACGTTTGAAAAAACTGAAAAATGTAAATTTCCAATTTCAACCAAACATGCTAGAAATGCTCCAATTGAGCTAATTAGCTTATTGAGAGAATATTGCAATTGTTTGACAAAAGTGAAAAATGTAAATTTCCAATTTCAACCAAACATGCTAGAAATGCTCCAATTGAGCTAATTAGCTTATTGTGAGAATATTACAAACGTCTGACAAAAGTGAAAAATGTAAATTTCCAATTTCAACCAAACATGCTAGAAATGCTCCAATTGAGCTAATTAGCTTATTGTGAGAATATTGCAATTGTCTGACAAAAGTGAAAAATGTAAATTTCCAATTTCAACCAAACATGCTAGAAATGCTCCAATTGAGCTAATTAGCTTATTGTGAGAATATTGCAATTGTCTGACAAAAGTGAAAAATGTAAATTTCCAATTTCAACCAAACATGCTAGAATTGCTCCAATTGAGCTAATTAGCTTATTGTGAGAATACTACAAACGTTTGATAAAACTGAAAAATGTAAATTTCCAATTTCAACCAAACATGCTAGAAATGCTCCAATTGAGCTAATTAGCTTATTGTGAGAATATTACAAACGTCTGACAAAACTGAAAAATGTAAATTTCCAATTTCAACCAAACATGCTAGAAATGCTCCAATTGAGCTAATTAGCTTATTGTGAGAATATTGCAATTGTCTGACAAAAGTGAAAAATGTAAATTTCCAATTTCAACCAAACATGCTAGAAATGCTCCAATTGAGCTAATTAGCTTATTGTGGGAATATTACAAACGTCTGACAAAAGTGAAAAATGTAAATTTCCAATTTCAACCAAACATGCTAGAAATGCTCCAATTGAGCTAATTAGCTTATTGTGGGAATATTACAAACGTCTGACAAAAGTGAAAAATGTAAATTTCCAATTTCAACCAAACATGCTAGAAATGCTCCAATTGAGCTAATTAGCTTATTGAGAGAATATTGCAATTGTTTGACAAAAGTGAAAAATGTAAATTTCCAATTTCAACCAAACATGCTAGAAATGCTCCAATTGAGCTAATTAGCTTATTGAGAGAATATTGCAATTGTTTGACAAAAGTGAAAAAGGTAAATTTCCAATTTCAACCAAACGTGCTAGAAATGCTCCAATTGAGCTAATTAGCTTATTGTGAGAATATTACAAACGCCTGACAAAAGTGAAAAATGTAAATTTCCAATTTCAACCAAACATGGTAGAAATGCTCCAATTGAGCTAATTAGCTTATTGAGAGAATATTGCAATTGTTTTACAAAAGTGAAAAATGTAAATTTCCAATTTCAACCAAACATGCTAGAAATGCTCCAATTGAGCTAATTAGCTTATTGTGAGAATATTACAAACGTCTGACAAAAGTGAAAAATGTAAATTTCCAATTTCAACCAAACATGCTAGAAATGCTCCAATTGAGCTAATTAGCTTATTGTGAGAATATTGCAATTGTCTGACAAAAGTGAAAAATGTAAATTTCCAATTTCAACCAAACATGCTAGAAATGCTCCAATTGAGCTAATTAGCTTATTGTGAGAATATTGCAATTGTCTGACAAAAGTCAAAAATGTAAATTTCCAATTTCAACCAAACATGCTAGAATTGCTCCAATTGAGCTAATTAGCTTATTGTGAGAATATTACAAACGTCTGACAAAAGTGAAAAATGTAAATTTCCAATTTCAACCAAACATGCTAGAAATGCTTCAATTGAGCTAATTAGCTTATTGTGAGAATACTACAAACGTCTGACAAAACTGAAAAATGTAAATTTTCAATTTCAACCAAACATGCTAGAAATGCTCCAATTGAGCTAATTAGCTTATTGTGAGAATATTGCAATTGTCTGACAAAAGTGAAAAATGTAAATTTCCAATTTCAACCAAACATGCTAGAATTGCTCCAATTGAGCTAATTAGCTTATTGTGAGAATACTACAAACGTTTGACAAAACTGAAAAATGTAAATTTCCAATTTCAACCAAACATGCTAGAAATGCTCAAATTGCGCAAATAAGCCTACTGTAAGAATTTTACAAACGTCTTACAAAACTGAAAAATGTAAATTTCCAATTTCAACCAAACATGCTAGAATTGCTCCAATTGAGCTAATTAGCTTATTGTGAGAATATTACAAACGTCTGACAAAAGTGAAAAATGTAAATTTCCAATTTCAACCAAACATGCTAGAATTGCTCCAATTGAGCTAATTAGCTTATTGTGAGAATATTGCAATTGTCTGACAAAAGTGAAAAATGTAAATTTCCAATTTCAACCAAACATGCTAGAAATGCTCCAATTGAGCTAATTAGCTTATTGTGAGAATATTGCAATTGTCTGACAAAACTGAAAAATGTAAATTTCCAATTTCAACCAAACATGCTAGAAATGCTCCAATTGAGCTAATTAGCTTATTGTGAGAATATTACAAACGTCTAACAAAATTGAAAAATGTAAATTTCCAATTTCAACCAAACATGCTAGAAATGCTCCAATCGAGCTAATTAGCTTATTGTGAGAATATTGCAATTGTCTGACAAAAGTGAAAAATGTAAATTTCCAATTTCAACCAAACATGCTAGAAATGCTCCAATTGAGCTAATTAGCTTATTGTGAGAATATTACAAACGTCTGACAAAACTGAAAAATGTAAATTTCCAATTTCAACCAAACATGCTAGAAATGCTCCAATTGAGCTAATTAGCTTATTGTGAGAATATTACAAACGTCTGACAACACTGAAAAATGTAAATTTCCAATTTCAACCAAACATGCTAGAAATGCTCCAATTGAGCTAATTAGCTTATTGTGAGAATATTACAAACGTCTGACAAAAGTGAAAAATGTAAATTTCCAATTTCAACCAAACATGCTAGAAATGCTCCAATTGAGCTAATTAGCTTATTGAGAGAATATTGCAATTGTTTGACAAAAGTGAAAAATGTAAATTTCCAATTTCAACCAAACATGCTAGAAATGCTCCAATTGAGCTAATTAGCTTATTGTGAGAATATTGCAATTGTCTGACAAAAGTGAAAAATGTAAATTTCCAATTTTAACCAAACATGCTAGAAATGCTCCAATTGAGCTAATTAGCTTATTGTGAGAATATTGCAATTGTCTGACAAAAGTCAAAAATGTAAATTTCCAATTTCAACCAAACATGCTAGAATTGCTCCAATTGAGCTAATTAGCTTATTGTGAGAATATTACAAACGTCTGACAAAAGTGAAAAATGTAAATTTCCAATTTCAACCAAACATGCTAGAAATGCTTCAATTGAGCTAATTAGCTTATTGTGAGAATACTACAAACGTCTGACAAAACTGAAAAATGTAAATTTCCAATTTCAACCAAACATGCTAGAAATGCTCCAATTGAGCTAATTAGCTTATTGTGAGAATATTGCAATTGTCTGACAAAACTGAAAAATGTAAATTTCCAATTTCAACCAAACATGCTAGAAATGCTCCAATTGAGCTAATTAGCTTATTGTGAGAATATTGCAATTGTCTGACAAAAGTGAAAAATGTAAATTTCCAATTTCAACCAAACATGCTAGAAATGCTCCAATTGAGCTAATTAGCTTATTGTGAGAATATTGCAATTGTCTGACAAAAGTGAAAAATGTAAATTTCCAATTTCAACCAAACATGCTAGAATTGCTCCAATTGAGCTAATTAGCTTATTGTGAGAATACTACAAACGTTTGAAAAAACTGAAAAATGTAAATTTCCAATTTCAACCAAACATGCTAGAAATGCTCCAATTGAGCTAATTAGCTTATTGAGAGAATATTGCAATTGTTTGACAAAAGTGAAAAATGTAAATTTCCAATTTCAACCAAACATGCTGGAAATGCTCCAATTGAGCTAATTAGCTTATTGTGAGAATATTACAAACGTCTGACAAAAGTGAAAAATGTAAATTTCCAATTTCAACCAAACATGCTAGAAATGCTCCAATTGAGCTAATTAGCTTATTGTGAGAATATTGCAATTGTCTGACAAAAGTGAAAAATGTAAATTTCCAATTTCAACCAAACATGCTAGAAATGCTCCAATTGAGCTAATTAGATTATTGTGAGAATATTGCAATTGTCTGACAAAAGTGAAAAATGTAAATTTCCAATTTCAACCAAACATGCTAGAATTGCTCCAATTGAGCTAATTAGCTTATTGTGAGAATACTACAAACGTTTGACAAAACTGAAAAATGTAAATTTCCAATTTCAACCAAACATGCTAGAAATGCTCCAATTGAGCTAATTAGCTTATTGTGAGAATATTACAAACGTCTGACAAAAGTCAAAAATGTAAATTTCCAATTTCAACCAAACATGCTAGAATTGCTCCAATTGAGCTAATTAGCTTATTGTGAGAATATTGCAATTGTCTGACAAAAGTGAAAAATGTAAATTTCCAATTTCAACCAAACATGCTAGAAATGCTCCAATTGAGCTAATTAGATTATTGTGAGAATATTGCAATTGTCTGACAAAATTGAAAAATGTAAATTTCTAATTTCAACCAAACATGCTAGAAATGCTCCAATTGAGCTAATTAGCTTATTGTGAGAATTTTACAAACGTCTGACAAAACTGAAAAATTTAAATTTCCAATTTCAACCAAACATGGTAGAAATGCTCCAATTGAGCTAATTAGCTTATTGTGAGAATATTACAAACGTCTGACAAAAGTGGAAAAGGTAAATTTCCAATTTAAACCAAACGTGCTAGAAATGCTCCAATTGAGCTAATTAGCTTATTGTGAGAATACTACAAACGTCTGACAAAAGTGAAAAATGTAAATTTCCAATTTCAACCAAACATGGTAGAAATGCTCCAATTGAGCTAATTAGCTTATTGTGAGAATACTACAAACGTCTGACAAAACTGAAAAATTTAAATTTCCAATTTCAACCAAACATGCTAGAAATGCTCCAATTGAGCTAATTAGCTTATTGTGAGAATATTACAAACGTCTAACAAAATTCAAAAATGTAAATTTCCAATTTCAACCAAACATGCTAGAAATGCTCCAATTGAGCTAATTAGCTTATTGTGAGAATATTACAAACGTCTGACAAAAGTGAAAAATGTAAATTTCCAATTTCAACCAAACATGCTAGAAATGCTCCAATTGAGCTAATTAGCTCATTGTTAGAATACTACAAACGTCTGACAAAAGTGAAAAATGTAAATTTCCAATTTCAACCAAACATGCTAGAAATGCTGAAATTGCGCAAAAAGCCTACTGTAAGAATATTACAAACGTTTGACAAAACTGAAAAATGTAAATTTCCAATTTCAACCAAACATGCTAGAATTGCTCCAATTGAGCTAACTAGCTTATTGAGAGACTATTGCAATTGTCTGACAAAACTGAAAAATGTAAAATTCCAATGTCAACCAAACATGCTAGAAATGCTCCAATTGAGCTAATTAGCTTATTGTGAGAATATTACAAATGTCTGACAAAACTGAAAAATGTAAATTTCCAATTTCAACCAAACATGCTAGAAATGCTCCAATTGAGCTAATTAGCTTATTGAGAGAATATTGCAATGGTTTGACAAAAGTGAAAAATGTAAATTTCCAATTTCAACCAAACATGCTAGAAATGCTCCAATTGAGCTAATTAGCTTATTGTGAGAATATTACAAACGTCTGACAAAACTGAAAAATGTAAATTTCCAATTTCAACCAAACATGCTAGAAATGCTCCAATTGAGCTAATTAGCTTATTGTGAGAATATTGCAATTGTCTGACAAAAGTGAAAAATGTAAATTTCCAATTTCAACCAAACATGCTAGAAATGCTCCAATTGAGCTAATTAGCTTATTGTGGGAATATTACAAACGTCTGACAAAAGTGAAAAATGTAAATTTCCAATTTCAACCAAACATGCTAGAAATGCTCCAATTGAGCTAATTAGCTTATTGTGGGAATATTACAAACGTCTGACAAAAGTGAAAAATGTAAATTTCCAATTTCAACCAAACATGCTAGAAATGCTCCAATTGAGCTAATTAGCTTATTGAGAGAATATTGCAATTGTTTGACAAAAGTGAAAAATGTAAATTTCCAATTTCAACCAAACATGCTAGAAATGCTCCAATTGAGCTAATTAGCTTATTGAGAGAATATTGCAATTGTTTGACAAAACTGAAAAAGGTAAATTTCCAATTTCAACCAAACGTGCTAGAAATGCTCCAATTGAGCTAATTAGTTTATTGTGAGAATATTACAAACGCCTGACAAAACTGAAAAATGTAAATTTCCAATTTCAACCAAACATGGTAGAAATGCTCCAATTGAGCTAATTAGCTTATTGAGAGAATATTGCAATTGTTTGACAAAAGTGAAAAATGTAAATTTCCAATTTCAACCAAACATGCTAGAAATGCTCCAATTGAGCTAATTAGCTTATTGTGAGAATATTACAAACGTCTGACAAAAGTGAAAAATGTAAATTTCCAATTTCAACCAAACATGCTAGAAATGCTCCAATTGAGCTAATTAGCTTATTGTGAGAATATTGCAATTGTCTGACAAAAGTGAAAAATGTAAATTTCCAATTTCAACCAAACATGCTAGAAATGCTCCAATTGAGCTAATTAGCTTATTGTGAGAATATTGCAATTGTCTGACAAAAGTGAAAAATGTAAATTTCCAATTTCAACCAAACATGCTAGAATTGCTCCAATTGAGCTAATTAGCTTATTGTGAGAATACTACAAACGTTTGAAAAAACTGAAAAATGTAAATTTCCAATTTCAACCAAACATGCTAGAAATGCTCCAATTGAGCTAATTAGCTTATTGAGAGAATATTGCAATTGTTTGACAAAAGTGAAAAATGTAAATTTCCAATTTCAACCAAACATGCTAGAAATGCTCCAATTGAGCTAATTAGCTTATTGTGAGAATATTACAAACGTCTGACAAAAGTGAAAAATGTAAATTTCCAATTTCAACCAAACATGCTAGAAATGCTCCAATTGAGCTAATTAGCTTATTGTGAGAATATTGCAATTGTCTGACAAAAGTGAAAAATGTAAATTTCCAATTTCAACCAAACATGCTAGAAATGCTCCAATTGAGCTAATTAGCTTATTGTGAGAATATTGCAATTGTCTGACAAAACTGAAAAATGTAAATTTCCAATTTCAACCAAACATGCTAGAATTGCTCCAATTGAGCTAATTAGCTTATTGTGAGAATACTACAAACGTTTGACAAAACTGAAAAATGTAAATTTCCAATTTCAACCAAACATGCTAGAAATGCTCCAATTGAGCTAATTAGCTTATTGTGAGAATATTACAAACGTCTGACAAAACTGAAAAATGTAAATTTCCAATTTCAACCAAACATGCTAGAAATGCTCCAATTGAGCTAATTAGCTTATTGTGAGAATATTGCAATTGTCTGACAAAAGTGAAAAATGTAAATTTCCAATTTCAACCAAACATGCTAGAAATGCTCCAATTGAGCTAATTAGCTTATTGTGAGAATATTACAAACGTCTGACAAAAGTGAAAAATGTAAATTTCCAATTTCAACCAAACATGCTAGAAATGCTCCAATTGAGCTAATTAGCTTATTGTGGGAATATTACAAACGTCTGACAAAAGTGAAAAATGTAAATTTCCAATTTCAACCAAACATGCTAGAAATGCTCCAATTGAGCTAATTAGCTTATTGAGAGAATATTGCAATTGTTTGACAAAAGTGAAAAATGTAAATTTCCAATTTCAACCAAACATGCTAGAAATGCTCCAATTGAGCTAATTAGCTTATTGAGAGAATATTGCAATTGTTTGACAAAAGTGAAAAAGGTAAATTTCCAATTTCAACCAAACGTGCTAGAAATGCTCCAATTGAGCTAATTAGCTTATTGTGAGAATATTACAAACGCCTGACAAAAGTGAAAAATGTAAATTTCCAATTTCAACCAAACATGGTAGAAATGCTCCAATTGAGCTAATTAGCTTATTGAGAGAATATTGCAATTGTTTGACAAAAGTGAAAAATGTAAATTTCCAATTTCAACCAAACATGCTAGAAATGCTCCAATTGAGCTAATTAGCTTATTGTGAGAATATTACAAACGTCTGACAAAAGTGAAAAATGTAAATTTCCAATTTCAACCAAACATGCTAGAAATGCTCCAATTGAGCTAATTAGCTTATTGTGAGAATATTGCAATTGTCTGACAAAAGTGAAAAATGTAAATTTCCAATTTCAACCAAACATGCTAGAAATGCTCCAATTGAGCTAATTAGCTTATTGTGAGAATATTGCAATTGTCTGACAAAAGTCAAAAATGTAAATTTCCAATTTCAACCAAACATGCTAGAATTGCTCCAATTGAGCTAATTAGCTTATTGTGAGAATATTACAAACGTCTGACAAAAGTGAAAAATGTAAATTTCCAATTTCAACCAAACATGCTAGAAATGCTTCAATTGAGCTAATTAGCTTATTGTGAGAATACTACAAACGTCTGACAAAACTGAAAAATGTAAATTTTCAATTTCAACCAAACATGCTAGAAATGCTCCAATTGAGCTAATTAGCTTATTGTGAGAATATTGCAATTGTCTGACAAAAGTGAAAAATGTAAATTTCCAATTTCAACCAAACATGCTAGAATTGCTCCAATTGAGCTAATTAGCTTATTGTGAGAATACTACAAACGTTTGACAAAACTGAAAAATGTAAATTTCCAATTTCAACCAAACATGCTAGAAATGCTCAAATTGCGCAAATAAGCCTACTGTAAGAATTTTACAAACGTCTTACAAAACTGAAAAATGTAAATTTCCAATTTCAACCAAACATGCTAGAAATGCTCCAATTGAGCTAATTAGCTTATTGTGAGAATATTACAAACGTCTGACAAAACTGAAAAATGTAAATTTCCAATTTCAACCAAACATGCTAGAAATGCTCCAATTGAGCTAATTAGCTTATTGTGAGAATATTGCAATTGTCTGACAAAAGTGAAAAATGTAAATTTCCAATTTCAACCAAACATGCTAGAAATGCTCCAATTGAGCTAATTAGCTTATTGTGGGAATATTACAAACGTCTGACAAAAGTGAAAAATGTAAATTTCCAATTTCAACCAAACATGCTAGAAATGCTCCAATTGAGCTAATTAGCTTATTGTGGGAATATTACAAACGTCTGACAAAAGTGAAAAATGTAAATTTCCAATTTCAACCAAACATGCTAGAAATGCTCCAATTGAGCTAATTAGCTTATTGAGAGAATATTGCAATTGTTTGACAAAAGTGAAAAATGTAAATTTCCAATTTCAACCAAACATGCTAGAAATGCTCCAATTGAGCTAATTAGCTTATTGAGAGAATATTGCAATTGTTTGACAAAAGTGAAAAAGGTAAATTTCCAATTTCAACCAAACGTGCTAGAAATGCTCCAATTGAGCTAATTAGCTTATTGTGAGAATATTACAAACGCCTGACAAAAGTGAAAAATGTAAATTTCCAATTTCAACCAAACATGGTAGAAATGCTCCAATTGAGCTAATTAGCTTATTGAGAGAATATTGCAATTGTTTGACAAAAGTGAAAAATGTAAATTTCCAATTTCAACCAAACATGCTAGAAATGCTCCAATTGAGCTAATTAGCTTATTGTGAGAATATTACAAACGTCTGACAAAAGTGAAAAATGTAAATTTCCAATTTCAACCAAACATGCTTGAAATGCTCCAATTGAGCTAATTAGCTTATTGTGAGATTATTGCAATTGTCTGACAAAAGTGAAAAATGTAAATTTCCAATTTCAACCAAACATGCTAGAAATGCTCCAATTGAGTTAATTAGCTTATTGTGAGAATATTGCAATTGTCTGACAAAAGTCAAAAATGTAAATTTCCAATTTCAACCAAACATGCTAGAATTGCTCCAATTGAGCTAATTAGCTTATTGTGAGAATATTACAAACGTCTGACAAAAGTGAAAAATGTAAATTTCCAATTTCAACCAAACATGCTAGAAATGCTTCAATTGAGCTAATTAGCTTATTGTGAGAATACTACAAACGTCTGACAAAACTGAAAAATGTAAATTTTCAATTTCAACCAAACATGCTAGAAATGCTCCAATTGAGCTAATTAGCTTATTGTGAGAATATTGCAATTGTCTGACAAAAGTGAAAAATGTAAATTTCCAATTTCAACCAAACATGCTAGAATTGCTCCAATTGAGCTAATTAGCTTATTGTGAGAATACTACAAACGTTTGACAAAACTGAAAAATGTAAATTTCCAATTTCAACCAAACATGCTAGAAATGCTCAAATTGCGCAAATAAGCCTACTGTAAGAATTTTACAAACGTCTTACAAAACTGAAAAATGTAAATTTCCAATTTCAACCAAACATGCTAGAATTGCTCCAATTGAGCTAATTAGCTTATTGTGAGAATATTACAAACGTCTGACAAAAGTGAAAAATGTAAATTTCCAATTTCAACCAAACATGCTAGAATTGCTCCAATTGAGCTAATTAGCTTATTGTGAGAATATTGCAATTGTCTGACAAAAGTGAAAAATGTAAATTTCCAATTTCAACCAAACATGCTAGAAATGCTCCAATTGAGCTAATTAGCTTATTGTGAGAATATTGCAATTGTCTGACAAAACTGAAAAATGTAAATTTCCAATTTCAACCAAACATGCTAGAAATGCTCCAATTGAGCTAATTAGCTTATTGTGAGAATATTACAAACGTCTAACAAAATTGAAAAATGTAAATTTCCAATTTCAACCAAACATGCTAGAAATGCTCCAATCGAGCTAATTAGCTTATTGTGAGAATATTGCAATTGTCTGACAAAAGTGAAAAATGTAAATTTCCAATTTCAACCAAACATGCTAGAAATGCTCCAATTGAGCTAATTAGCTTATTGTGAGAATATTACAAACGTCTGACAAAACTGAAAAATGTAAATTTCCAATTTCAACCAAACATGCTAGAAATGCTCCAATTGAGCTAATTAGCTTATTGTGAGAATATTACAAACGTCTGACAACACTGAAAAATGTAAATTTCCAATTTCAACCAAACATGCTAGAAATGCTCCAATTGAGCTAATTAGCTTATTGTGAGAATATTACAAACGTCTGACAAAAGTGAAAAATGTAAATTTCCAATTTCAACCAAACATGCTAGAAATGCTCCAATTGAGCTAATTAGCTTATTGAGAGAATATTGCAATTGTTTGACAAAAGTGAAAAATGTAAATTTCCAATTTCAACCAAACATGCTAGAAATGCTCCAATTGAGCTAATTAGCTTATTGTGAGAATATTGCAATTGTCTGACATAAGTGAAAAATGTAAATTTCCAATTTCAACCAAACATGCTAGAAATGCTCCAATTGAGCTAATTAGCTTATTGTGAGAATATTGCAATTGTCTGACAAAAGTCAAAAATGTAATTTTCCAATTTCAACCAAACATGCTAGAAACGCTCCAATTGAGCTAATTAGCTTATTGTGAGAATACTACAAACGTCTGACAAAACTGAAAAATGTAAATTTCCAATTTCAACCAAACATGCTAGAAATGCTCCAATTGAGCTAATTAGCTTATTGTGAGAATATTGCAATTGTCTGACAAAAGTGAAAAATGTAAATTTCCAATTTCAACCAAACATGCTAGAAATGCTCCAATTGAGCTAATTAGCTTATTGTGAGAATATTGCAATTGTCTGACAAAACTGAAAAATGTAAATTTCCAATTTCAACCAAACATGCTAGAAATGCTCCAATTGAGCTAATTAGCTTATTGTGAGAATATTACAAACGTCTAACAAAATTGAAAAATGTAAATTTCCAATTTCAACCAAACATGCTAGAAATGCTCCAATTGAGCTAATTAGCTTATTGTGAGAATATTGCAATTGTCTGACAAAAGTGAAAAATGTAAATTTCCAATTTCAACCAAACATGCTAGAAATGCTCCAATTGAGCTAATTAGCTCATTGTTAGAATACTACAAACGTCTGACAAAAGTGAAAAATGTAAATTTCCAATTTCAACCAAACATGCTAGAAAGGCTGAAATTGCGCAAAAAGCCTACTGTAAGAATTTTAAAAACGTCTGACAAAACTGAAAAATGTAAATTTCCAATTTCAACCAAACATGCTAGAAATGCTCCAATTGAGCTAATTAGCTTATTGTGAGAATATTGCAATGGTCTGACAAAAGTGAAAAATGTAAATTTCCAATTTCAACCAAACATGCTAGAAATGCTCCAATTGAGCTAATTAGTTTATTGTGAGAATATTAGAAACGTCTGACAACACTGAAAAATGTAAATTTCCAATTTCAACCAAACATGCTAGAAATGCTCCAATTGAGCTAATTAGCTTATTGTGAGAATTTAACAAACGTCTGACAAAACTGAAAAATGTAAATTTCCAATTTCAACCAAACATGCTAGAAATGCTCCAATTGAGCTAATTAGCTTATTGTGAGAATATTGCAATGGTCTGACAAAAGTGAAAAATGTGAATTTCCAATTTCAACCAAACATGCTAGAAATGCTCAAATTGAGCTAATTAGCTTATTGTGAGAATTTTACAAACGTCTGACAACACTGAAAAATGTAAATTTCCAATTTCAACCAAACATGCTAGAAATGCTCCAATTGAGCTAATTAGCTTATTGTGAGAATATTGCAATGGTCTGACAAAAGTGAAAAATGTAAATTTCCAATTTCAACCAAACATGCTAGAAATGCTCAAATTGAGCTAATTAGCTTATTGTGAGAATTTTACAAACGTCTGACAACACTGAAAAATGTAAATTTCCAATTTCAACCAAACATGCTAGAAATGCTCCAATTGAGCTAATTAGCTTATTGTGAGAATACTACAAACGTCTGACAACACTAAAAAATGTAAATTTCTAATTTCAACCAAACATGCTAGAAATGCTCCTATTGAGCTAATTAGCTTATTGTGAGAATACTACAAACGTCTGACAAAACTGAAAAATGTAAATTTCCAATTTCAACCAAACATGCTAAAAATGCTCCAATTGAGCTAATTAGCTTATTGAGAGAATATTGCAATTGTCTGACCAAAGTGAAAAATGTAAACTTCCAATTTCAACCAAACGTGCTAGAAATACTCCAATTGAGCTAATTAGCTTATTGTGAGAATATTGCAATTGTCTGACAAAAGTGAAAAATGTAAATTTCCAACTTCAACCAAACATGCTAGAAATGCTCCAATTGAGCTAATTAGCTTATTGTGAGAATACTACAAACGTCTGAAAAACTGAAAAATGTAAATTTCCAATTTCAACCAAACATGCTAGAAATGCTCCAATTGAGCTAATTAGCTTATTGAGAGAATATTGCAATTGTCTGACAAAACTGAAAAATGTAAATTTCCAATTCAACCAAACATGCTAGAAATGCTCCAATTGAGCTAATTAGCTTATTGTGAGAATATTACAAACGTCTAACAAAATTGAAAAATGTAAATTTCCAATTTCAACCAAACATGCTAGAAATGCTCCAATTGAGCTAATTAGCTTATTGTGAGAATATTGCAATTGTCTGACAAAAGTGAAAAATGTAAATTTCCAATTTCAACCAAACATGCTAGAAATGCTCCAATTGAGCTAATTAGCTTATTGTGAGAATATTACAAACGTCTGACAAAACTGAAAAATGTAAATTTCCAATTTCAACCAAACATGCTAGAAATGCTCCAATTGAGCTAATTAGCTTATTGTGAGAATATTACAAACGTCTGACAACACTGAAAAATGTAAATTTCCAATTTCAACCAAACATGCTAGAAATGCTCCAATTGAGCTAATTAGCTTATTGTGAGAATATTACAAACGTCTGACAAAAGTGAAAAATGTAAATTTCCAATTTCAACCAAACATGCTAGAAATGCTCCAATTGAGCTAATTAGCTTATTGAGAAGCTTATTGCAATTGTTTGACAAAAGTGAAAAATGTAAATTTCCAATTTCAACCAAACATGCTAGAAATGCTCCAATTGAGCTAATTAGCTTATTGTGAGAATATTGCAATTGTCTGACAAAAGTCAAAAATGTAATTTTCCAATTTCAACCAAACATGCTAGAAACGCTCCAATTGAGCTAATTAGCTCATTGTGAGAATACTACAAACGTCTGACAAAACTGAAAAATGTAAATTTCCAATTTCAACCAAACATGCTAGAAATGCTCCAATTGAGCTAATTAGCTTATTGTGAGAATATTGCAATTGTCTGACAAAAGTGAAAAATGTAAATTTCCAATTTCAACCAAACATGCTAGAAATGCTCCAATTGAGCTAATTAGCTTATTGTGAGAATATTGCAATTGTCTGACAAAACTGAAAAATGTAAATTTCCAATTTCAACCAAACATGCTAGAAATGCTCCAATTGAGCTAATTAGCTTATTGTGAGAATATTACAAACGTCTAACAAAATTGAAAAATGTAAATTTCCAATTTCAACCAAACATGCTAGAAATGCTCCAATTGAGCTAATTAGCTTATTGTGAGAATATTGCAATTGTCTGACAAAAGTGAAAAATGTAAATTTCCAATTTCAACCAAACATGCTAGAAATGCTCCAATTGAGCTAATTAGCTCATTGTTAGAATACTACAAACGTCTTACAAAAGTGAAAAATGTAAATTTCCAATTTCAACCAAACATGCTAGAAAGGCTGAAATTGCGCAAAAAGCCTACTGTAAGAATTTTAAAAACGTCTGACAAAACTGAAAAATGTAAATTTCCAATTTCAACCAAACATGCTAGAAATGCTCCAATTGAGCTAATTAGCTTATTGTGAGAATATTGCAATGGTCTGACAAAAGTGAAAAATGTAAATTTCCAATTTCAACCAAACATGCTAGAAATGCTCCAATTGAGCTAATTAGTTTATTGTGAGAATATTAGAAACGTCTGACAACACTGAAAAATGTAAATTTCCAATTTCAACCAAACATGCTAGAAATGCTCCAATTGAGCTAATTAGCTTATTGTGAGAATTTTACAAACGTCTGACAAAACTGAAAAATGTAAATTTCCAATTTCAACCAAACATGCTAGAAATGCTCCAATTGAGCTAATTAGCTTATTGTGAGAATATTGCAATGGTCTGACAAAAGTGAAAAATGTGAATTTCCAATTTCAACCAAACATGCTAGAAATGCTCAAATTGAGCTAATTAGCTTATTGTGAGAATTTTACAAACGTCTGACAACACTGAAAAATGTAAATTTCCAATTTCAACCAAACATGCTAGAAATGCTCCAATTGAGCTAATTAGCTTATTGTGAGAATATTGCAATGGTCTGACAAAAGTGAAAAATGTGAATTTCCAATTTCAACCAAACATGCTAGAAATGCTCAAATTGAGCTAATTAGCTTATTGTGAGAATTTTACAAACGTCTGACAACACTGAAAAATGTAAATTTCCAATTTCAACCAAACATGCTAGAAATGCTCCAATTGAGCTAATTAGCTTATTGTGAGAATACTACAAACGTCTGACAACACTGAAAAATGTAAATTTCTAATTTCAACCAAACATGCTAGAAATGCTCCTATTGAGCTAATTAGCTTATTGTGAGAATACTACAAACGTCTGACAAAACTGAAAAATGTAAATTTCCAATTTCAACCAAACATGCTAAAAATGCTCCAATTGAGCTAATTAGCTTATTGAGAGAATATTGCAATTGTCTGACCAAAGTGAAAAATGTAAACTTCCAATTTCAACCAAACGTGCTAGAAATACTCCAATTGAGCTAATTAGCTTATTGTGAGAATATTGCAATTGTCTGACAAAAGTGAAAAATGTAAATTTCCAACTTCAACCAAACATGCTAGAAATGCTCCAATTGAGCTAATTAGCTTATTGTGAGAATACTACAAACGTCTGACAAAACTGAAAAATGTAAATTTCCAATTTCAACCAAACATGCTAGAAATGCTCCAATTGAGCTAATTAGCTTATTGAGAGAATATTGCAATTGTCTGACAAAACTGAAAAATGTAAATTTCCAATTTCAACCAAACATGCTAGAAATGCTCCAATTGAGCTAATTAGCTTATTGTGAGAATATTACAAACGTCTAACAAAATTGAAAAATGTAAATTTCCAATTTCAACCAAACATGCTAGAAATGCTCCAATTGAGCTAATTAGCTTATTGTGAGAATATTGCAATTGTCTGACAAAAGTGAAAAATGTAAATTTCCAATTTCAACCAAACATGCTAGAAATGCTCCAATTGAGCTAATTAGCTTATTGTGAGAATATTACAAACGTCTGACAAAACTGAAAAATGTAAATTTCCAATTTCAACCAAACATGCTAGAAATGCTCCAATTGAGCTAATTAGCTTATTGTGAGAATATTACAAACGTCTGACAACACTGAAAAATGTAAATTTCCAATTTCAACCAAACATGCTAGAAATGCTCCAATTGAGCTAATTAGCTTATTGTGAGAATATTACAAACGTCTGACAAAAGTGAAAAATGTAAATTTCCAATTTCAACCAAACATGCTAGAAATGCTCCAATTGAGCTAATTAGCTTATTGAGAGAATATTGCAATTGTTTGACAAAAGTGAAAAATGTAAATTTCCAATTTCAACCAAACATGCTAGAAATGCTCCAATTGAGCTAATTAGCTTATTGTGAGAATATTGCAATTGTCTGACAAAAGTGAAAAATGTAAATTTCCAATTTCAACCAAACATGCTAGAAATGCTCCAATTGAGCTAATTAGCTTATTGTGAGAATATTGCAATTGTCTGACAAAAGTCAAAAATGTAATTTTCCAATTTCAACCAAACATGCTAGAAATGCTCCAATTGAGCTAATTAGCTTATTGTGAGAATACTACAAACGCCTGACAAAACTGAAAAATGTAAATTTCCAATTTCAACCAAACATGCTAGAAATGCTCCAATTGAGCTAATTAGCTTATTGTGAGAATATTGCAATTGTCTGACAAAAGTGAAAAATGTAAATTTCCAATTTCAACCAAACATGCTAGAAATGCTCCAATTGAGCTAATTAGCTTATTGTGAGAATATTGCAATTGTCTGACAAAACTGAAAAATGTAAATTTCCAATTTCAACCAAACATGCTAGAAATGCTCCAATTGAGCTAATTAGCTTATTGTGAGAATATTACAAACGTCTAACAAAATTGAAAAATGTAAATTTCCAATTTCAACCAAACATGCTAGAAATGCTCCAATTGAGCTAATTAGCTCATTGTTAGAATACTACAAACGTCTGACAAAAGTGAAAAATGTAAATTTCCAATTTCAACCAAACATGCTAGAAAGGCTGAAATTGCGCAAAAAGCCTACTGTAAGAATTTTAAAAACGTCTGACAAAACTGAAAAATGTAAATTTCCAATTTCAACCAAACATGCTAGAAATGCTCCAATTGAGCTAATTAGCTTATTGTGAGAATATTGCAATGGTCTGACAATAGTGAAAAATGTAAATTTCCAATTTCAACCAAACATGCTAGAAATGCTCCAATTGAGCTAATTAGTTTATTGTGAGAATATTAGAAACGTCTGACAACACTGAAAAATGTAAATTTCCAATTTCAACCAAACATGCTAGAAATGCTCCAATTGAGCTAATTAGCTTATTGTGAGAATTTTACAAACGTCTGACAAAACTGAAAAATGTAAATTTCCAATTTCAACCAAACATGCTAGAAATGCTCCAATTGAGCTACTTAGCTTATTGTGAGAATATTGCAATGGTCTGACAAAAGTGAAAAATGTGAATTTCCAATTTCAACCAAACATGCTAGAAATGCTCAAATTGAGCTAATTGGCTTATTGTGAGAATTTTACAAACGTCTGACAACACTGAAAAATGTAAATTTCCAATTTCAACCAAACATGCTAGAAATGCTCCAATTGAGCTAATTAGCTTATTGTGAGAATACTACAAACGTCTGACAACACTGAAAAATGTAAATTTCTAATTTCAACCAAACATGCTAGAAATGCTCCAATTGAGCTAATTAGCTTATTGTGAGAATACTACAAACGTCTGACAAAACTGAAAAATGTAAATTTCCAATTTCAACCAAACATGCTAGAAATGCTCCAATTGAGCTAATTAGCTTATTGAGAGAATATTGCAATTGTCTGACAAAACTGAAAAATGTAAATTTCCAATTTCAACCAAACATGCTAGAAATGCTCCAATTGAGCTAATTAGCTTATTGTGAGAATATTACAAACGTCTAACAAAATTGAAAAATGTAAATTTCCAATTTCAACCAAACATGCTAGAAATGCTCCAATTGAGCTAATTAGCTTATTGTGAGAATATTGCAATGGTCTGACAAAAGTGAAAAATGTAAATTTCCAATTTCAACCAAACATGCTAGAAATGCTCCAATTGAGCTAATTAGCTTATTGTGAGAATACTACAAACGTCTGACAAAACTGAAAAATGTAAATTTCCAATTTCAACCAAACATGCTAGAAATGCTCCAATTGAGCTAATTAGCTTATTGTGAGAATATTGCAATTGTCTGACAAAAGTGAAAAATGTAAATTTCCAATTTCAACCAAACATGCTAGAAATGCTCCAATTGAGCTAATTAGCTTATTGTGAGAATATTGCAATTGTCTGACAAAACTGAAAAATGTAAATTTCCAATTTCAACCAAACATGCTAGAAATGCTCCAATTGAGCTAATTAGCTTATTGTGAGAATAATACAATCGTCTAACAAAATTGAAAAATGTAAATTTCCAATTTCAACCAAACATGCTAGAAATGCTCCAATTGAGCTAATTAGCTTATTGTGAGAATATTGCAATTGTCTGACAAAAGTGAAAAATGTAAATTTCCAATTTCAACCAAACATGCTAGAAATGCTCCAATTGAGCTAATTAGCTCATTGTTAGAATACTACAAACGTCTGACAAAAGTGAAAAATGTAAATTTCCAATTTCAACCAAACATGCTAGAAAGGCTGAAATTGCGCAAAAAGCCTACTGTAAGAATTTTAAAAACGTCTGACAAAACTGAAAAATGTAAATATGTAAATTTCCAATTTCAACCAAACATGCTAGAAATGCTCCAATTGAGCTAATTAGCTTATTGTGGGAATATTACAAACGTCTGACAAAAGTGAAAAATGTAAATTTTCAATTTCAACCAAACATGGTAGAAATGCTCCAATTGAGCTAATTAGCTTATTGTGAGAATATTACAAACGTCTGACAAAAGTGGAAAAGGTAAATTTCCAATTTAAACCAAACGTGCTAGAAATGCTCCAATTGAGCTAATTAGCTTATGGTGAGAATACTACAAACGTCTGACAAAAGTGAAAAATGTAAATTTCCAATTTCAACCAAACATGCTAGAAATGCTCCAATTGAGCTAATTAGCTTATTGTGAGAATATTACAAACGTCTAACAAAATTGAAAAATGTAAATTTCTAATTTCAACCAAACATGCTAGAAATGCTCCAATTGAGCTAACTAGCTTATTGAGAGACTATTGCAATTGTCTGACAAAACTGAAAAATGTAATTTTCCAATTTCAACCAAACGTGCTAGAAATGCTCCAATTGAGCTAATTAGCTTATTGTGAGAATATTACAAACGTCTGACAAAAGTGAAAAATGTAAATTTCCAATTTCAACCAAACATGCTAGAAATGCTCCAATTTAGCTAATTAGCTTATTGAGAGAATATTGCAATTGTTTGACAAAAGTGAAAAATGTAAATTTCCAATTTCAACCAAACATGCTAGAAATGCTCCAATTGAGCTAATTAGCTTATTGTGAGAATATTACAAACGTCTGACAAAACTGAAAAATGTAAATTTCCAATTTCAACAAAACATGCTAGAAATGCTCCAAATGAGCTAATTAGCTTATTGTGAGAATATTGCAATTGTCTGACAAAAGTGAAAAATGTAAATTTCCAATTTCAACCAAACATGCTAGAAATGCTCCAATTGAGCTAATTAGCTTATTGTGGGAATATTACAAACGTCTAACAAAAGTGAAAAATGTAAATTTCCAATTTCAACCAAACATGCTAGAAATGCTCCAATTGAGCTAATTAGCTTATTGTGGGAATATTTCAAACGTCTGACAAAAGTGAAAAAGGTAAATTTCCAAATTCAACCAAACATGCTAGAAATGCTCCAATTGAGCTAATTAGCTTATTGTGAGAATACTACAAACGTCTGACAAAAGTGAAAAATGTAAATTTCCAATTTCAACCAAACATGCTAGAAATGCTCCAATTGAGCTAATTAGCTTATTGTGAGAATATTACAAACGTCTAACAAAATTGAAAAATGTAAATTTCTAATTTCAACCAAACATGCTAGAAATGCTTCAATTGAGCTAATTAGCTTATTGTGAGAATATTGCAATTGTCTGACAAAATTGAAAAATGTAAATTTCTAATTTCAACCAAACATGCTAGAAATGCTTCAATTGAGCTAATTAGCTTATTGTGAGAATATTGCAATTGTCTGACAGAAGTGAAAAATGTAAATTTCCAATTTCAACCAAACATGCTAGAAATGCTCCAATTGAGCTAATTAGCTTATTGTGAGAATATTACAAACGTCTGACAAAACTGAAAAATGTAAATTTCCAATTTCAACAAAACATGCTAGAAATGCTCCAATTGAGCTAATTAGCTTATTGTGAGAATATTGCAATTGTCTGACAGAAGTGAAAAATGTAAATTTCCAATTTCAACCAAACATGCTAGAAATGCTCCAATTGAGCTAATTAGCTTATTGTGGGAATATTACAAACGTCTGACAAAAGTGAAAAATGTAAATTTCCAATTTCAACCAAACATGCTAGAAATGCTCCAATTGAGCTAATTAGCTTATTGTGGGAATATTACAAACGTCTGACAAAAGTGAAAAAGGTAAATTTCCAATTTCAACCAAACATGCTAGAAATGCTCCAATTGAGCTAATTAGCTTATTGTGAGAATACAACAAACGTCTGACAAAACTGAAAAATGTAAATTTCCAATTTCAACCAAACATGCTAGAAATGCTCCAATTGAGCTAATTAGCTTATTGTGAGAATATTACAATCGTCTAACAAAATTGAAAAATGTAAATTTCTAATTTCAACCAAACATGCTAGAAATGCTTCAATTGAGCTAATTAGCTTATTGTGAGAATATTGCAATTGTCTGACAAAATTGAAAAATGTAAATTTCTAATTTCAACCAAACATGCTAGAAATGCTTCAATTGAGCTAATTAGCTTATTGTGAGAATATTGCAATTGTCTGACAAAAGTGAAAAATGTAAATTTCCAATTTCAACCAAACATGGTAGAAATGCTCCAATTGAGCTAATTAGCTTATTGAGAGAATATTGCAATTGTTTGACAAAAGTGAAAATTGTAAGTTTCCAATTTCAACCAAACGTGCTAGAAATGCTCCAATTGAGCTAATTAGCTTATTGTGAGAATATTGCAATTGTCTGACAGAAGTGAAAAATGTAAATTTCCAATTTCAACCAAACATGCTAGAAATGCTCCAATTGAGCTAATTAGTTTATTGAGAGAATATTGCAATTGTTCGACAAAAGTGAAAAATGTAAGTTTCCAATTTCAACCAAACGTGCTAGAAATGCTCCAATTGAGCTAATTAGCTTATTGTGAGAATATTACAAACGTCTGACAACACTGAAAAATGTAAATTTCCAATTTCAACCAAACATGCTAGAAATGCTCCAATTGAGCTAATTAGCTTATTGTGAGAATATTGCAATTGTCTGACAAAAGTGAAAAATGTAAATTTCCAATTTCAACCAAACATGCTAGAAATGCTCCAATTGAGCTAATTAGCTCATTGTTAGAATACTACAAACGTCTGACAAAAGTGAAAAATGTAAATTTCCAATTTCAACCAAACATGCTAGAAAGGCTGAAATTGCGCAAAAAGGCTACTGTAAGAATTTTAAAAACGTCTGACAAAACTGAAAAATGTAAATTTCCAATTTCAACCAAACATGCTAGAAATGCTCCAATTGAGCTAATTAGCTTATTGTGGGAATATTACAAACGTCTGACAAAAGTGAAAAATGTAAATTTTCAATTTCAACCAAACATGGTAGAAATGCTCCAATTGAGCTAATTAGCTTATTGTGAGAATATTACAAACGTCTGACAAAAGTGGAAAAGGTAAATTTCCAATTTAAACCAAACGTGCTAGAAATGCTCCAATTGAGCTAATTAGCTTATTGTGAGAATACTACAAACGTCTGACAAAAGTGAAAAATGTAAATTTCCAATTTCAACCAAACATGCTAGAAATGCTCCAATTGAGCTAATTAGCTTATTGTGAGAATATTACAAACGTCTAACAAAATTGAAAAATGTAAATTTCTAATTTCAACCAAACATGCTAGAAATGCTCCAATTGAGCTAACTAGCTTATTGAGAGACTATTGCAATTGTCTGACAAAACTGAAAAATGTAATTTTCCAATTTCAACCAAACGTGCTAGAAATGCTCCAATTGAGCTAATTAGCTTATTGTGAGAATATTACAAACGTCTGACAAAAGTGAAAAATGTAAATTTCCAATTTCAACCAAACATGCTAGAAATGCTCCAATTTAGCTAATTAGCTTATTGAGAGAATATTGCAATTGTTTGACAAAAGTGAAAAATGTAAATTTCCAATTTCAACCAAACATGCTAGAAATGCTCCAATTGAGCTAATTAGCTTATTGTGAGAATATTACAAACGTCTGACAAAACTGAAAAATGTAAATTTCCAATTTCAACAAAACATGCTAGAAATGCTCCAAATGAGCTAATTAGCTTATTGTGAGAATATTGCAATTGTCTGACAAAAGTGAAAAATGTAAATTTCCAATTTCAACCAAACATGCTAGAAATGCTCCAATTGAGCTAATTAGCTTATTGTAGGAATATTACAAACGTCTGACAAAAGTGAAAAATGTAAATTTCCAATTTCAACCAAACATGCTAGAAAGGCTGAAATTGCGCAAAAAGCCTACTGTAAGAATTTTAAAAACGTCTGACAAAACTGAAAAATGTAAATTTCCAATTTCAACCAAACATGCTAGAAATGCTCCAATTGAGCTAATTAGCTTATTGTGGGAATATTACAAACGTCTGACAAAAGTGAAAAATGTAAATTTTCAATTTCAACCAAACATGGTAGAAATGCTCCAATTGAGCTAATTAGCTTATTGTGAGAATATTACAAACGTCTGACAAAAGTGGAAAAGGTAAATTTCCAATTTAAACCAAACGTGCTAGAAATGCTCCAATTGAGCTAATTAGCTTATTGTGAGAATACTACAAACGTCTGACAAAAGTGAAAAATGTAAATTTCCAATTTCAACCAAACATGCTAGAAATGCTCCAATTGAGCTAATTAGCTTATTGTGAGAATATTACAAACGTCTAACAAAATTGAAAAATGTAAATTTCTAATTTCAACCAAACATGCTAGAAATGCTCCAATTGAGCTAACTAGCTTATTGAGAGACTATTGCAATTGTCTGACAAAACTGAAAAATGTAATTTTCCAATTTCAACCAAACGTGCTAGAAATGCTCCAATTGAGCTAATTAGCTTATTGTGAGAATATTACAAACGTCTGACAAAAGTGAAAAATGTAAATTTCCAATTTCAACCAAACATGCTAGAAATGCTCCAATTTAGCTAATTAGCTTATTGAGAGAATATTGCAATTGTTTGACAAAAGTGAAAAATGTAAATTTCAAATTTCAACCAAACATGCTAGAAATGCTCCAATTGAGCTAATTAGCTTATTGTGAGAATATTACAAACGTCTGACAAAACTGAAAAATGTAAATTTCCAATTTCAACAAAACATGCTAGAAATGCTCCAAATGAGCTAATTAGCTTATTGTGAGAATATTGCAATTGTCTGACAAAAGTGAAAAATGTAAATTTCCAATTTCAACCAAACATGCTAGAAATGCTCCAATTGAGCTAATTAGCTTATTGTAGGAATATTACAAACGTCTGACAAAAGTGAAAAATGTAAATTTCCAATTTCAACCAAACATGCTAGAAATGCTCCAATTGAGCTAATTAGCTTATTGTGGGAATATTTCAAACGTCTGACAAAAGTGAAAAAGGTAAATTTCCAAATTCAACCAAACATGCTAGAAATGCTCCAATTGAGCTAATTAGCTTATTGTGAGAATACTACAAACGTCTGACAAAAGTGAAAAATGTAAATTTCCAATTTCAACCAAACATGCTAGAAATGCTCCAATTGAGCTAATTAGCTTATTGTGAGAATATTACAAACGTCTAACAAAATTGAAAAATGTAAATTTCTAATTTCAACCAAACATGCTAGAAATGCTTCAATTGAGCTAATTAGCTTATTGTGAGAATATTGCAATTGTCTGACAAAATTGAAAAATGTAAATTTCTAATTTCAACCAAACATGCTAGAAATGCTTCAATTGAGCTAATTAGCTTATTGTGAGAATATTGCAATTGTCTGACAGAAGTGAAAAATGTAAATTTCCAATTTCAACCAAACATGCTAGAAATGCTCCAATTGAGCTAATTAGCTTATTGTGAGAATATTACAAACGTCTGACAAAACTGAAAAATGTAAATTTCCAATTTCAACAAAACATGCTAGAAATGCTCCAATTGAGCTAATTAGCTTATTGTGAGAATATTGCAATTGTCTGACAAAAGTGAAAAATGTAAATTTCCAATTTCAACCAAACATGCTAGAAATGCTCCAATTGAGCTAATTAGCTTATTGTGGGAATATTACAAACGTCTGACAAAAGTGAAAAATGTAAATTTCCAATTTCAACCAAACATGCTAGAAATGCTCCAATTGAGCTAATTAGCTTATTGTGAGAATACAACAAACGTCTGACAAAACTGAAAAATGTAAATTTCCAATTTCAACCAAACATGCTAGAAATGCTCCAATTGAGCTAATTAGCTTATTGTGAGAATATTACAAACGTCTAACAAAATTGAAAAATGTAAATTTCTAATTTCAACCAAACATGCTAGAAATGCTTCAATTGAGCTAATTAGCTTATTGTGAGAATATTGCAATTGTCTGACAAAATTGAAAAATGTAAATTTCTAATTTCAACCAAACATGCTAGAAATGCTTCAATTGAGCTAATTAGCTTATTGTGAGAATATTGCAATTGTCTGACAAAAGTGAAAAATGTAAATTTCCAATTTCAACCAAACATGGTAGAAATGCTCCAATTGAGCTAATTAGCTTATTGAGAGAATATTGCAATTGTTTGACAAAAGTGAAAATTGTAAGTTTCCAATTTCAACGAAACGTGCTAGAAATGCTCCAATTGAGCTAATTAGCTTATTGTGAGAATATTACACACGTCTGACAAAAGTGAAAAATGTAAATTTCCAATTTCAACCAAACATGCTAGAAATGCTCCAATTGAGCTAATTAGCTTATTGAGAGAATATTGCAATTGTTCGACAAAAGTGAAAAATGTAAGTTTCCAATTTCAACCAAACGTGCTAGAAAAGCTCCAATTGAGCTAATTAGCTTATTGTGAGAATATTACAAACGTCTGACAACACTGAAAAATGTAAATTTCCAATTTCAACCAAACATGCTAGAAATGCTCCAATTGAGCTAATTAGCTTATTGTGAGAATATTGCAATTGTCTGACAAAAGTCAAAAATGTAATTTTCCAATTTCAACCAAACATGCTAGAAATGCTCCAATTGAGCTAATTAGCTTATTGTGAGAATACTACAAACGTCTGACAAAACTGAAAAATGTAAATTTCCAATTTCAACCAAACATGCTAGAAATGCTCCAATTGAGCAAATTAGCTTATTGTGAGAATATTGCAATTGTCTGACAAAAGTGAAAAATGTAAATTTCCAATTTCAACCAAACATGCTAGAAGGGTTGAAATTGCGCAAAAAGCCTACTGTAAGAATTTTAAAAACGTCTGACAAAACTGAAAAATGTAAATTTCCAATTTCAACAAAACATGCTAGAAATGCTCCAATTGAGCTAATTAGCTTATTGTGAGAATATTGCAATTGTCTGACAAAAGTGAAAAATGTAAATTTCCAATTTCAACCAAACATGCTAGAAATGCTCCAATTGAGCTAATTAGCTTATTGTGAGAATATTACAAACGTCTAACAAAATTGAAAAATGTAAATTTCTAATTTCAACCAAACATGCTAGAAATGCTTCAATTGAGCTAATTAGCTTATTGTGAGAATATTGCAATTGTCTGACAAAATTGAAAAATGTAAATTTCTAATTTCAACCAAACATGCTAGAAATGCTCCAATTGAGCTAATTAGCTTATTGTGAGAATATTGCAATTGTCTGACAAAAGTGAAAAATGTAAATTTCCAATTTCAACCAAACATGGTAGAAATGCTCCAATTGAGCTAATTAGCTTATTGAGAGAATATTGCAATTGTTTGACAAAAGTGAAAATTGTAAGTTTCCAATTTCAACGAAACGTGCTAGAAATGCTCCAATTGAGCTAATTAGCTTATTGTGAGAATATTACACACGTCTGACAAAAGTGAAAAATGTAAATTTCCAATTTCAACCAAACATGCTAGAAATGCTCCAATTGAGCTAATTAGCTTATTGAGAGAATATTGCAATTGTTCGACAAAAGTGAAAAATGTAAGTTTCCAATTTCAACCAAACGTGCTACAAAAGCTCCAATTGAGCTAATTAGCTTATTGTGAGAATATTACAAACGTCTGACAACACTGAAAAATGTAAATTTCCAATTTCAACCAAACATGCTAGAAATGCTCCAATTGAGCTAATTAGCTTATTGTGAGAATATTGCAATTGTCTGACAAAAGTCAAAAATGTAATTTTCCAATTTCAACCAAACATGCTAGAAATGCTCCAATTGAGCTAATTAGCTTATTGTGAGAATACTACAAACGTCTGACAAAACTGAAAAATGTAAATTTCCAATTTCAACCAAACATGCTAGAAATGCTCCAATTGAGCAAATTAGCTTATTGTGAGAATATTGCAATTGTCTGACAAAAGTGAAAAATGTAAATTTCCAATTTCAACCAAACATGCTAGAAATGCTCCAATTGAGCTAATTAGCTTATTGTGAGAATATTACAAACGTCTGACAAAACTGAAAAATGTAAATTTCCAATTTCAACAAAACATGCTAGAAATGCTCCAATTGAGCTAATTAGCTTATTGTGAGAATATTGCAATTGTCTGACAAAAGTGAAAAATGTAAATTTCCAATTTCAACCAAACATGCTAGAAATGCTCCAATTGAGCTAATTAGCTTATTGTGGGAATATTACAAACGTCTGACAAAAGTGAAAAATGTAAATTTCCAATTTCAACCAAACATGCTAGAAATGCTCCAATTGAGCTAATTAGCTTATTGTGAGAATACAACAAACGTCTGACAAAACTGAAAAATGTAAATTTCCAATTTCAACCAAACATGCTAGAAATGCTCCAATTGAGCTAATTAGCTTATTGTGAGAATATTACAAACGTCTAACAAAATTGAAAAATGTAAATTTCCAATTTCAACCAAACATGCTAGAAATGCTCCAATTGAGCTAATTAGCTTATTGTGAGAATATTGCAATTGTCTGACAAAATTGAAAAATGTAAATTTCTAATTTCAACCAAACATGCTAGAAATGCTTCAATTGAGCTAATTAGCTTATTGTGAGAATATTGCAATTGTCTGACAAAAGTGAAAAATGTAAATTTCCAATTTCAACCAAACATGGTAGAAATGCTCCAATTGAGCTAATTAGCTTATTGAGAGAATATTGCAATTGTTTGACAAAAGTGAAAATTGTAAGTTTCCAATTTCAACCAAACGTGCTAGAAATGCTCCAATTGAGCTAATTAGCTTATTGTGAGAATATTACACACGTCTGACAAAAGTGAAAAATGTAAATTTCCAATTTCAACCAAACATGCTAGAAATGCTCCAATTGAGCTAATTAGCTTATTGAGAGAATATTGCAATTGTTCGACAAAAGTGAAAAATGTAAGTTCCCAATTTCAACCAAACGTGCTAGAAATGCTCCAATTGAGCTAATTAGCTTATTGTGAGAATATTACAAACGTCTGACAACACTGAAAAATGTAAATTTCCAATTTCAACCAAACATGCTAGAAATGCTCCAATTGAGCTAATTAGCTTATTGTGAGAATATTGCAATTGTCTGACAAAAATCAAAAATGTAATTTTCCAATTTCAACCAAACATGCTAGAAATGCTCCAATTGAGCTAATTAGCTTATTGTGAGAATACTACAAACGTCTGACAAAACTGAAAAATGTAAATTTCCAATTTCAACCAAACATGCTAGAAATGCTCCAATTGAGCTAATTAGCTTATTGTGAGAATATTGCAATTGTCTGACAAAAGTGAAAAATGTAAATTTCCAATTTCAACCAAACATGCTAGAAGGGCTGAAATTGCGCAAAAAGCCTACTGTAAGAATTTTAAAAACGTCTGACAAAACTGAAAAATGTAAATTTCCAATTTCAACCAAACATGCTAGAAATGCTCCAATTGAGCTAATTAGCTTATTGTGAGAATATTGCAATTGTCTGACAAAAGTCAAAAATGTAATTTTCCAATTTCAACCAAACATGCTAGAAATGCTCCAATTGAGCTAATTAGCTTATTGTAGGAATATTACAAACGTCTGACAAAAGTGAAAAATGTAAATTTCCAATTTCAACCAAACATGCTAGAAATGCTCCAATTGAGCTAATTAGCTTATTGTGGGAATATTTCAAACGTCTGACAAAAGTGAAAAAGGTAAATTTCCAAATTCAACCAAACATGCTAGAAATGCTCCAATTGAGCTAATTAGCTTATTGTGAGAATACTACAAACGTCTGACAAAAGTGAAAAATGTAAATTTCCAATTTCAACCAAACATGCTAGAAATGCTCCAATTGAGCTAATTAGCTTATTGTGAGAATATTACAAACGTCTAACAAAATTGAAAAATGTAAATTTCTAATTTCAACCAAACATGCTAGAAATGCTTCAATTGAGCTAATTAGCTTATTGTGAGAATATTGCAATTGTCTGACAAAATTGAAAAATGTAAATTTCTAATTTCAACCAAACATGCTAGAAATGCTTCAATTGAGCTAATTAGCTTATTGTGAGAATATTGCAATTGTCTGACAGAAGTGAAAAATGTAAATTTCCAATTTCAACCAAACATGCTAGAAATGCTCCAATTGAGCTAATTAGCTTATTGTGAGAATATTACAAACGTCTGACAAAACTGAAAAATGTAAATTTCCAATTTCAACAAAACATGCTAGAAATGCTCCAATTGAGCTAATTAGCTTATTGTGAGAATATTGCAATTGTCTGACAAAAGTGAAAAATGTAAATTTCCAATTTCAACCAAACATGCTAGAAATGCTCCAATTGAGCTAATTAGCTTATTGTGGGAATATTACAAACGTCTGACAAAAGTGAAAAATGTAAATTTCCAATTTCAACCAAACATGCTAGAAATGCTCCAATTGAGCTAATTAGCTTATTGTGAGAATACAACAAACGTCTGACAAAACTGAAAAATGTAAATTTCCAATTTCAACCAAACATGCTAGAAATGCTCCAATTGAGCTAATTAGCTTATTGTGAGAATATTACAAACGTCTAACAAAATTGAAAAATGTAAATTTCTAATTTCAACCAAACATGCTAGAAATGCTTCAATTGAGCTAATTAGCTTATTGTGAGAATATTGCAATTGTCTGACAAAATTGAAAAATGTAAATTTCTAATTTCAACCAAACATGCTAGAAATGCTTCAATTGAGCTAATTAGCTTATTGTGAGAATATTGCAATTGTCTGACAAAAGTGAAAAATGTAAATTTCCAATTTCAACCAAACATGGTAGAAATGCTCCAATTGAGCTAATTAGCTTATTGAGAGAATATTGCAATTGTTTGACAAAAGTGAAAATTGTAAGTTTCCAATTTCAACGAAACGTGCTAGAAATGCTCCAATTGAGCTAATTAGCTTATTGTGAGAATATTACACACGTCTGACAAAAGTGAAAAATGTAAATTTCCAATTTCAACCAAACATGCTAGAAATGCTCCAATTGAGCTAATTAGCTTATTGAGAGAATATTGCAATTGTTCGACAAAAGTGAAAAATGTAAGTTTCCAATTTCAACCAAACGTGCTAGAAAAGCTCCAATTGAGCTAATTAGCTTATTGTGAGAATATTACAAACGTCTGACAACACTGAAAAATGTAAATTTCCAATTTCAACCAAACATGCTAGAAATGCTCCAATTGAGCTAATTAGCTTATTGTGAGAATATTGCAATGGTCTGACAAAAGTCAAAAATGTAATTTTCCAATTTCAACCAAACATGCTAGAAATGCTCCAATTGAGCTAATTAGCTTATTGTGAGAATACTACAAACGTCTGACAAAACTGAAAAATGTAAATTTCCAATTTCAACCAAACATGCTAGAAATGCTCCAATTGAGCAAATTAGCTTATTGTGAGAATATTGCAATTGTCTGACAAAAGTGAAAAATGTAAATTTCCAATTTCAACCAAACATGCTAGAAGGGTTGAAATTGCGCAAAAAGCCTACTGTAAGAATTTTAAAAACGTCTGACAAAACTGAAAAATGTAAATTTCCAATTTCAACCAAACATGCTAGAAATGCTCCAATTGAGCTAATTAGCTTATTGTGAGAATATTACAAACGTCTGACAAAACTGAAAAATGTAAATTTCCAATTTCAACAAAACATGCTAGAAATGCTCCAATTGAGCTAATTAGCTTATTGTGAGAATATTGCAATTGTCTGACAAAAGTGAAAAATGTAAATTTCCAATTTCAACCAAACATGCTAGAAATGCTCCAATTGAGCTAATTAGCTTATTGTGGGAATAATACAAACGTCTGACAAAAGTGAAAAATGTAAATTTCCAATTTCAACCAAACATGCTAGAAATGCTCCAATTGAGCTAATTAGCTTATTGTGAGAATACAACAAACGTCTGACAAAACTGAAAAATGTAAATTTCCAATTTCAACCAAACATGCTAGAAATGCTCCAATTGAGCTAATTAGCTTATTGTGAGAATATTACAAACGTCTAACAAAATTGAAAAATGTAAATTTCCAATTTCAACCAAACATGCTAGAAATGCTCCAATTGAGCTAATTAGCTTATTGTGAGAATATTGCAATTGTCTGACAAAATTGAAAAATGTAAATTTCTAATTTCAACCAAACATGCTAGAAATGCTTCAATTGAGCTAATTAGCTTATTGTGAGAATATTGCAATTGTCTGACAAAAGTGAAAGATGTAAATTTCCAATTTCAACCAAACATGGTAGAAATGCTCCAATTGAGCTAATTAGCTTATTGAGAGAATATTGCAATTGTTTGACAAAAGTGAAAATTGTAAGTTTCCAATTTCAACCAAACGTGCTAGAAATGCTCCAATTGAGCTAATTAGCTTATTGTGAGAATATTACACACGTCTGACAAAAGTGAAAAATGTAAATTTCCAATTTCAACCAAACATGCTAGAAATGCTCCAATTGAGCTAATTAGCTTATTGAGAGAATATTGCAATTGTTCGACAAAAGTGAAAAATGTAAGTTCCCAATTTCAACCAAACGTGCTAGAAATGCTCCAATTGAGCTAATTAGCTTATTGTGAGAATATTACAAACGTCTGACAACACTGAAAAATGTAAATTTCCAATTTCAACCAAACATGCTAGAAATGCTCCAATTGAGCTAATTAGCTTATTGTGAGAATATTGCAATTGTCTGACAAAAATCAAAAATGTAATTTTCCAATTTCAACCAAACATGCTAGAAATGCTCCAATTGAGCTAATTAGCTTATTGTGAGAATACTACAAACGTCTGACAAAACTGAAAAATGTAAATTTCCAATTTCAACCAAACATGCTAGAAATGCTCCAATTGAGCTAATTAGCTTATTGTGAGAATATTGCAATTGTCTGACAAAAGTGAAAAATGTAAATTTCCAATTTCAACCAAACATGCTAGAAGGGCTGAAATTGCGCAAAAAGCCTACTGTAAGAATTTTAAAAACGTCTGACAAAACTGAAAAATGTAAATTTCCAATTTCAACCAAACATGCTAGAAATGCTCCAATTGAGCTAATTAGCTTATTGTGAGAATATTGCAATTGTCTGACAAAAGTCAAAAATGTAATTTTCCAATTTCAACCAAACATGCTAGAAATGCTCCAATTGAGCTAATTAGCTTATTGTGAGAATATTGCAATTGTCTGACAAAAGTGAAAAATGTAAATTTCCAATTTCAACCAAACATGCTAGAAATGCTCCAATTGAGCTAATTAGCTTATTGTGGGAATATTACAAACGTCTGACAAAAGTGAAAAATGTAAATTTCCAATTTCAACCAAACATGCTAGAAATGCTCCAATTGAGCTAATTAGCTTATTGTGAGAATACAACAAACGTCTGACAAAACTGAAAAATGTAAATTTCCAATTTCAACCAAACATGCTAGAAATGCTCCAATTGAGCTAATTAGCTTATTGTGAGAATATTACAAACGTCTAACAAAATTGAAAAATGTAAATTTCCAATTTCAACCAAACATGCTAGAAATGCTCCAATTGAGCTAATTAGCTTATTGTGAGAATATTGCAATTGTCTGACAAAATTGAAAAATGTAAATTTCTAATTTCAACCAAACATGCTAGAAATGCTTCAATTGAGCTAATTAGCTTATTGTGAGAATATTGCAATTGTCTGACAAAAGTGAAAAATGTAAATTTCCAATTTCAACCAAACATGGTAGAAATGCTCCAATTGAGCTAATTAGCTTATTGAGAGAATATTGCAATTGTTTGACAAAAGTGAAAATTGTAAGTTTCCAATTTCAACCAAACGTGCTAGAAATGCTCCAATTGAGCTAATTAGCTTATTGTGAGAATATTACACACGTCTGACAAAAGTGAAAAATGTAAATTTCCAATTTCAACCAAACATGCTAGAAATGCTCCAATTGAGCTAATTAGCTTATTGAGAGAATATTGCAATTGTTTGACAAAAGTGAAAAATGTAAGTTCCCAATTTCAACCAAACGTGCTAGAAATGCTCCAATTGAGCTAATTAGCTTATTGTGAGAATATTACAAACGTCTGACAACACTGAAAAATGTAAATTTCCAATTTCAACCAAACATGCTAGAAATGCTCCAATTGAGCTAATTAGCTTATTGTGAGAATATTGCAATTGTCTGACAAAAATCAAAAATGTAATTTTCCAATTTCAACCAAACATGCTAGAAATGCTCCAATTGAGCTAATTAGCTTACTGTGAGAATACTACAAACGTCTGACAAAACTGAAAAATGTAAATTTCCAATTTCAACCAAACATGCTAGAAATGCTCCAATTGAGCTAATTAGCTTATTGTGAGAATATTGCAATTGTCTGACAAAAGTGAAAAATGTAAATTTCCAATTTCAACCAAACATGCTAGAAGGGCTGAAATTGCGCAAAAAGCCTACTGTAAGAATTTTAAAAACGTCTGACAAAACTGAAAAATGTAAATTTCCAATTTCAACCAAACATGCTAGAAATGCTCCAATTGAGCTAATTAGCTTATTGTGAGAATATTGCAATGGTCTGACAAAAGTGAAAAATGTAAATTTCCAATTTCAACCAAACATGCTAGAAATGCTCCAATTGAGCTAATTAGCTTATTGTGGGAATATTTCAAACGTCTGACAAAAGTGAAAAAGGTAAATTTCCAAATTCAACCAAACATGCTAGAAATGCTCCAATTGAGCTAATTAGCTTATTGTGAGAATACTACAAACGTCTGACAAAAGTGAAAAATGTAAATTTCCAATTTCAACCAAACATGCTAGAAATGCTCCAATTGAGCTAATTAGCTTATTGTGAGAATATTACAAACGTCTAACAAAATTGAAAAATGTAAATTTCTAATTTCAACCAAACATGCTAGAAATGCTTCAATTGAGCTAATTAGCTTATTGTGAGAATATTGCAATTGTCTGACAAAATTGAAAAATGTAAATTTCTAATTTCAACCAAACATGCTAGAAATGCTTCAATTGAGCTAATTAGCTTATTGTGAGAATATTGCAATTGTCTGACAGAAGTGAAAAATGTAAATTTCCAATTTCAACCAAACATGCTAGAAATGCTCCAATTGAGCTAATTAGCTTATTGTGAGAATATTACAAACGTCTGACAAAACTGAAAAATGTAAATTTCCAATTTCAACAAAACATGCTAGAAATGCTCCAATTGAGCTAATTAGCTTATTGTGAGAATATTGCAATTGTCTGACAAAAGTGAAAAATGTAAATTTCCAATTTCAACCAAACATGCTAGAAATGCTCCAATTGAGCTAATTAGCTTATTGTGGGAATATTACAAACGTCTGACAAAAGTGAAAAATGTAAATTTCCAATTTCAACCAAACATGCTAGAAATGCTCCAATTGAGCTAATTAGCTTATTGTGAGAATACAACAAACGTCTGACAAAACTGAAAAATGTAAATTTCCAATTTCAACCAAACATGCTAGAAATGCTCCAATTGAGCTAATTAGCTTATTGTGAGAATATTACAAACGTCTAACAAAATTGAAAAATGTAAATTTCTAATTTCAACCAAACATGCTAGAAATGCTTCAATTGAGCTAATTAGCTTATTGTGAGAATATTGCAATTGTCTGACAAAATTGAAAAATGTAAATTTCTAATTTCAACCAAACATGCTAGAAATGCTTCAATTGAGCTAATTAGCTTATTGTGAGAATATTGCAATTGTCTGACAAAAGTGAAAAATGTAAATTTCCAATTTCAACCAAACATGGTAGAAATGCTCCAATTGAGCTAATTAGCTTATTGAGAGAATATTGCAATTGTTTGACAAAAGTGAAAATTGTAAGTTTCCAATTTCAACCAAACGTGCTAGAAATGCTCCAATTGAGCTAATTAGCTTATTGTGAGAATATTACACACGTCTGACAAAAGCGAAAAATGTAAATTTTCAATTTCAACCAAACATGCTAGAAATGCTCCAATTGAGCTAATTAGCTTATTGAGAGAATATTGCAATTGTTCGACAAAAGTGAAAAATGTAAGTTTCCAATTTCAACCAAACGTGCTAGAAATGCTCCAATTGAGCTAATTAGCTTATTGTGAGAATATTACAAACGTCTGACAACACTGAAAAATGTAAATTTCCAATTTCAACCAAACATGCTAGAAATGCTCCAATTGAGCTAATTAGCTTATTGTGAGAATATTGCAATTGTCTGACAAAAGTCAAAAATGTAATTTTCCAATTTCAACCAAACATGCTAGAAATGCTCCAATTGAGCTAATTAGCTTATTGTGAGAATACTACAAACGTCTGACAAAACTGAAAAATGTAAATTTCCAATTTCAACCAAACATGCTAGAAATGCTCCAATTGAGCTAATTAGCTTATTGTGAGAATATTGCAATTGTCTGACAAAAGTGAAAAATGTAAATTTCCAATTTCAACCAAACATGCTAGAAGGGCTGAAATTGCGCAAAAAGCCTACTGTAAGAATTTTAAAAACGTCTGACAAAACTGAAAAATGTAAATTTCCAATTTCAACCAAACATGCTAGAAATGCTCCAATTGAGCTAATTAGCTTATTGTGAGAATATTGCAATGGTCTGACAAAAGTGAAAAATGTAAATTTCCAATTTCAACCAAACATGCTAGAAATGCTCCAATTGAGCTAATTAGTTTATTGTGAGAATATTAGAAACGTCTGACAACACTGAAAAATGTAAATTTCCAATTTCAACCAAACATGCTAGAAATGCTCCAATTGAGCTAATTAGCTTATTGTGAGAATTTTACAAACGTCTGACAAATCTGAAAAATGTAAATTTCCAATTTCAACCAAACATGCTAGAAATGCTCCAATTGAGCTAATTAGCTTATTGTGAGAATATTGCAATGGTCTGACAAAAGTGAAAAATGTAAATTTCCAATTTCAACCAAACATGCTAGAAATGCTCAAATTGAGCTAATTGGCTTATTGTGAGAATTTTACAAACGTCTGACAACACTGAAAAATGTAAATTTCCAATTTCAACCAAACATGCTAGAAATGCTCCAATTGAGCTAATTAGCTTATTGTGAGAATACTACAAACGTCTGACAACACTGAAAAATGTAAATTTCTAATTTCAACCAAACATGCTAGAAATGCTCCAATTGAGCTAATTAGCTTATTGAGAGAATATTGCAATTGTCTGACCAAAGTGAAAAATGTAAACTTCCAATTTCAACCAAACGTGCTAGAAATACTCCAATTGAGCTAATTAGCTTATTGTGAGAATATTGCAATTGTCTGACAAAACTGAAAAATGTAAATTTCCAATTTCAACCAAACATGCTAGAAATGCTCCAATTGAGCTAATTAGCTTATTGAGAGAATATTGCAATTGTCTGACAAAACTGAAAAATGTAAATTTCCAATTTCAACCAAACATGCTAGAAATGCTCCAATTGAGCTAATTAGCTTATTGTGAGAATATTGCAATTGTCTGACAAAATTGAAAAATGTAAATTTCCAATTTCAACCAAACATGCTAGAAATGCTCCAATTGAGCTAATTAGCTTATTGTGAGAATATTGCAATGGTCTGACAAAAGTGAAAAATGTAAATTTCCAATTTCAACCAAACATGCTAGAAATGCTCCAATTGAGCTAATTAGCTTATTGTGAGAATACTACAAACGTCTGACAAAACTGAAAAATGTAAATTTCCAATTTCAACCAAACATGCTAGAAATGCTCCAATTGAGCTAATTAGCTTATTGTGAGAATATTGCAATTGTCTGACAAAAGTGAAAAATGTAAATTTCCAATTTCAACCAAACATGCTAGAAATGCTCCAATTGAGCTAATTAGCTTATTGTGAGAATATTGCAATTGTCTGACAAAACTGAAAAATGTAAATTTCCAATTTCAACCAAACATGCTAGAAATGCTCCAATTGAGCTAATTAGCTTATTGTGAGAATATTACAAACGTCTAACAAAATTGAAAAATGTAAATTTCCAATTTCAACCAAACATGCTAGAAATGCTCCAATTGAGCTAATTAGCTTATTGTGAGAATATTGCAATTGTCTGACAATAGTGAAAAATGTAAATTTCCAATTTCAGCCAAACATGCTAGAAATGCTCCAATTGAGCTAATTAGCTTATTGTGGGAATATTTCAAACGTCTGACAAAAGTGAAAAAGGTAAATTTCCAAATTCAACCAAACATGCTAGAAATGCTCCAATTGAGCTAATTAGCTTATTGTGAGAATACTACAAACGTCTGACAAAAGTGAAAAATGTAAATTTCCAATTTCAACCAAACATGCTAGAAATGCTCCAATTGAGCTAATTAGCTTATTGTGAGAATATTACAAACGTCTAACAAAATTGAAAAATGTAAATTTCTAATTTCAACCAAACATGCTAGAAATGCTTCAATTGAGCTAATTAGCTTATTGTGAGAATATTGCAATTGTCTGACAAAATTGAAAAATGTAAATTTCTAATTTCAACCAAACATGCTAGAAATGCTTCAATTGAGCTAATTAGCTTATTGTGAGAATATTGCAATTGTCTGACAGAAGTGAAAAATGTAAATTTCCAATTTCAACCAAACATGCTAGAAATGCTCCAATTGAGCTAATTAGCTTATTGTGAGAATATTACAAACGTCTGACAAAACTGAAAAATGTAAATTTCCAATTTCAACAAAACATGCTAGAAATGCTCCAATTGAGCTAATTAGCTTATTGTGAGAATATTGCAATTGTCTGACAAAAGTGAAAAATGTAAATTTCCAATTTCAACCAAACATGCTAGAAATGCTCCAATTGAGCTAATTAGCTTATTGTGGGAATATTACAAACGTCTGACAAAAGTGAAAAATGTAAATTTCCAATTTCAACCAAACATGCTAGAAATGCTCCAATTGAGCTAATTAGCTTATTGTGAGAATACAACAAACGTCTGACAAAACTGAAAAATGTAAATTTCCAATTTCAACCAAACATGCTAGAAATGCTCCAATTGAGCTAATTAGCTTATTGTGAGAATATTACAAACGTCTAACAAAATTGAAAAATGTAAATTTCTAATTTCAACCAAACATGCTAGAAATGCTCAAATTGAGCTAATTAGCTTATTGTGAGAATATTGCAATTGTCTGACAAAATTGAAAAATGTAAATTTCCAATTTCAACCAAACATGCTAGAAATGCTCCAATTGAGCTAATTAGCTTATTGTGAGAATATTGCAATGGTCTGACAAAAGTGAAAAATGTAAATTTCCAATTTCAACCAAACATGCTAGAAATGCTCCAATTGAGCTAATTAGCTTATTGTGAGAATACAACAAACGTCTGACAAAACTGAAAAATGTAAATTTCCAATTTCAACCAAACATGCTAGAAATGCTCCAATTGAGCTAATTAGCTTATTGTGAGAATACTACAAACGTCTGACAACACTGAAAAATGTAAATTTCTAATTTCAACCAAACATGCTAGAAATGCTCCAATTGAGCTAATTAGCTTATTGAGAGAATATTGCAATTGTCTGACCAAAGTGAAAAATGTAAACTTCCAATTTCAACCAAACGTGCTAGAAATACTCCAATTGAGCTAATTAGCTTATTGTGAGAATATTGCAATTGTCTGACAAAACTGAAAAATGTAAATTTCCAATTTCAACCAAACATGCTAGAAATGCTCCAATTGAGCTAATTAGCTTATTGAGAGAATATTGCAATTGTCTGACAAAACTGAAAAATGTAAATTTCCAATTTCAACCAAACATGCTAGAAATGCTCCAATTGAGCTAATTAGCTTATTGTGAGAATATTGCAATTGTCTGACAAAATTGAAAAATGTAAATTTCCAATTTCAACCAAACATGCTAGAAATGCTCCAATTGAGCTAATTAGCTTATTGTGAGAATATTGCAATGGTCTGACAAAAGTGAAAAATGTAAATTTCCAATTTCAACCAAACATGCTAGAAATGCTCCAATTGAGCTAATTAGCTTATTGTGAGAATACTACAAACGTCTGACAAAACTGAAAAATGTAAATTTCCAATTTCAACCAAACATGCTAGAAATGCTCCAATTGAGCTAATTAGCTTATTGTGAGAATATTGCAATTGTCTGACAAAAGTGAAAAATGTAAATTTCCAATTTCAACCAAACATGCTAGAAATGCTCCAATTGAGCTAATTAGCTTATTGTGAGAATATTGCAATTGTCTGACAATAGTGAAAAATGTAAATTTCCAATTTCAGCCAAACATGCTAGAAATGCTCCAATTGAGCTAATTAGCTTATTGTGGGAATATTTCAAACGTCTGACAAAAGTGAAAAAGGTAAATTTCCAAATTAAACCAAACATGCTAGAAATGCTCCAATTGAGCTAATTAGCTTATTGTGAGAATACTACAAACGTCTGACAAAAGTGAAAAATGTAAATTTCCAATTTCAACCAAACATGCTAGAAATGCTCCAATTGAGCTAATTAGCTTATTGTGAGAATATTACAAACGTCTAACAAAATTGAAAAATGTAAATTTCTAATTTCAACCAAACATGCTAGAAATGCTTCAATTGAGCTAATTAGCTTATTGTGAGAATATTGCAATTGTCTGACAAAATTGAAAAATGTAAATTTCTAATTTCCACCAAACATGCTAGAAATGCTTCAATTGAGCTAATTAGCTTATTGTGAGAATATTGCAATTGTCTGACAGAAGTGAAAAATGTAAATTTCCAATTTCAACCAAACATGCTAGAAATGCTCCAATTGAGCTAATTAGCTTATTGTGAGAATATTACAAACGTCTGACAAAACTGAAAAATGTAAATTTCCAATTTCAACAAAACATGCTAGAAATGCTCCAATTGAGCTAATTAGCTTATTGTGAGAATATTGCAATTGTCTGACAAAAGTGAAAAATGTAAATTTCCAATTTCAACCAAACATGCTAGAAATGCTCCAATTGAGCTAATTAGCTTATTGTGGGAATATTACAAACGTCTGACAAAAGTGAAAAATGTAAATTTCCAATTTCAACCAAACATGCTAGAAATGCTCCAATTGAGCTAATTAGCTTATTGTGAGAATACAACAAACGTCTGACAAAACTGAAAAATGTAAATTTCCAATTTCAACCAAACATGCTAGAAATGCTCCAATTGAGCTAATTAGCTTATTGTGAGAATATTACAAACGTCTAACAAAATTGAAAAATGTAAATTTCTAATTTCAACCAAACATGCTAGAAATGCTTCAATTGAGCTAATTAGCTTATTGTGAGAATATTGCAATTGTCTGACAAAATTGAAAAATGTAAATTTCTAATTTCAACCAAACATGCTAGAAATGCTTCAATTGAGCTAATTAGCTTATTGTGAGAATATTGCAATTGTCTGACAAAAGTGAAAAATGTAAATTTCCAATTTCAACCAAACATGGTAGAAATGCTCCAATTGAGCTAATTAGCTTATTGAGAGAATATTGCAATTGTTTGACAAAAGTGAAAATTGTAAGTTTCCAATTTCAACCAAACGTGCTAGAAATGCTCCAATTGAGCTAATTAGCTTATTGTGAGAATATTACACACGTCTGACAAAAGCGAAAAATGTAAATTTCCAATTTCAACCAAACATGCTAGAAATGCTCCAATTGAGCTAATTAGCTTATTGAGAGAATATTGCAATTGTTCGACAAAAGTGAAAAATGTAAGTTTCCAATTTCAACCAAACGTGCTAGAAATGCTCCAATTGAGCTAATTAGCTTATTGTGAGAATATTACAAACGTCTGACAACACTGAAAAATGTAAATTTCCAATTTCAACCAAACATGCTAGAAATGCTCCAATTGAGCTAATTAGCTTATTGTGAGAATATTGCAATTGTCTGACAAAAGTCAAAAATGTAATTTTCCAATTTCAACCAAACATGCTAGAAATGCTCCAATTGAGCTAATTAGCTTATTGTGAGAATACTACAAACGTCTGACAAAACTGAAAAATGTAAATTTCCAATTTCAACCAAACATGCTAGAAATGCTCCAATTGAGCTAATTAGCTTATTGTGAGAATATTGCAATTGTCTGACAAAAGTGAAAAATGTAAATTTCCAATTTCAACCAAACATGCTAGAAGGGCTGAAATTGCGCAAAAAGCCTACTGTAAGAATTTTAAAAACGTCTGACAAAACTGAAAAATGTAAATTTCCAATTTCAACCAAACATGCTAGAAATGCTCCAATTGAGCTAATTAGCTTATTGTGAGAATATTGCAATGGTCTGACAAAAGTGAAAAATGTAAATTTCCAATTTCAACCAAACATGCTAGAAATGCTCCAATTGAGCTAATTAGTTTATTGTGAGAATATTAGAAACGTCTGACAACACTGAAAAATGTAAATTTCCAATTTCAACCAAACATGCTAGAAATGCTCCAATTGAGCTAATTAGCTTATTGTGAGAATTTTACAAACGTCTGACAAAACTGATAAATGTAAATTTCCAATTTCAACCAAACATGCTAGAAATGCTCCAATTGAGCTAATTAGCTTATTGTGAGAATATTGCAATGGTCTGACAAAAGTGAAAAATGTAAATTTCCAATTTCAACCAAACATGCTAGAAATGCTCAAATTGAGCTAATTGGCTTATTGTGAGAATTTTACAAACGTCTGACAACACTGAAAAATGTAAATTTCCAATTTCAACCAAACATGCTAGAAATGCTCCAATTGAGCTAATTAGCTTATTGTGAGAATACTACAAACGTCTGACAACACTGAAAAATGTAAATTTCTAATTTCAACCAAACATGCTAGAAATGCTCCAATTGAGCTAATTAGCTTATTGAGAGAATATTGCAATTGTCTGACCAAAGTGAAAAATGTAAACTTCCAATTTCAACCAAACGTGCTAGAAATACTCCAATTGAGCTAATTAGCTTATTGTGAGAATATTGCAATTGTCTGACAAAACTGAAAAATGTAAATTTCCAATTTCAACCAAACATGCTAGAAATGCTCCAATTGAGCTAATTAGCTTATTGAGAGAATATTGCAATTGTCTGACAAAACTGAAAAATGTAAATTTCCAATTTCAACCAAACATGCTAGAAATGCTCCAATTGAGCTAATTAGCTTATTGTGAGAATATTGCAATTGTCTGACAAAATTGAAAAATGTAAATTTCCAATTTCAACCAAACATGCTAGAAATGCTCCAATTGAGCTAATTAGCTTATTGTGAGAATATTGCAATGGTCTGACAAAAGTGAAAAATGTAAATTTCCAATTTCAACCAAACATGCTAGAAATGCTCCAATTGAGCTAATTAGCTTATTGTGAGAATACTACAAACGTCTGACAAAACTGAAAAATGTAAATTTCCAATTTCAACCAAACATGCTAGAAATGCTCCAATTGAGCTAATTAGCTTATTGTGAGAATATTGCAATTGTCTGACAAAAGTGAAAAATGTAAATTTCCAATTTCAACCAAACATGCTAGAAATGCTCCAATTGAGCTAATTAGCTTATTGTGAGAATATTGCAATTGTCTGACAAAACTGAAAAATGTAAATTTCCAATTTCAACCAAACATGCTAGAAATGCTCCAATTGAGCTAATTAGCTTATTGTGAGAATATTACAAACGTCTAACAAAATTGAAAAATGTAAATTTCCAATTTCAACCAAACATGCTAGAAATGCTCCAATTGAGCTAATTAGCTTATTGTGAGAATATTGCAATTGTCTGACAATAGTGAAAAATGTAAATTTCCAATTTCAGCCAAACATGCTAGAAATGCTCCAATTGAGCTAATTAGCTCATTGTTAGAATACTACAAACGTCTGACAAAAGTGAAAAATGTAAATTTCCAATTTCAACCAAACATGCTAGAAAGGCTGAAATTGCGCAAAAAGCCTACTGTAAGAATTTTAAAAACGTCTGACAAAACTGAAAAATGTAAATTTCCAATTTCAACCAAACATGCTAGAAATGCTCCAATTGAGCTAATTAGCTTATTGTGGGAATATTACAAACGTCTGACAAAAGTGAAAAATGTAAATTTTCAATTTCAACCAAACATGGTAGAAATGCTCCAATTGAGCTAATTAGCTTATTGTGAGAATATTACAAACGTCTGACAAAAGTGGAAAAGGTAAATTTCCAATTTAAACCAAACGTGCTAGAAATGCTCCAATTGAGCTAATTAGCTTATTGTGAGAATACTACAAACGTCTGACAAAAGTGAAAAATGTAAATTTCCAATTTCAACCAAACATGCTAGAAATGCTCCAATTGAGCTAATTAGCTTATTGTGAGAATATTACAAACGTCTAACAAATTTGAAAAATGTAAATTTCTAATTTCAACCAAACATGCTAGAAATGCTCCAATTGAGCTAACTAGCTTATTGAGAGACTATTGCAATTGTCTGACAAAACTGAAAAATGTAATTTTCCAATTTCAACCAAACGTGCTAGAAATGCTCCAATTGAGCTAATTAGCTTATTGTGAGAATATTACAAACGTCTGACAAAAGTGAAAAATGTAAATTTCCAATTTCAACCAAACATGCTAGAAATGCTCCAATTTAGCTAATTAGCTTATTGAGAGAATATTGCAATTGTTTGACAAAAGTGAAAAATGTAAATTTCCAATTTCAACCAAACATGCTAGAAATGCTCCAATTGAGCTAATTAGCTTATTGTGAGAATATTACAAACGTCTGACAAAACTGAAAAATGTAAATTTCCAATTTCAACAAAACATGCTAGAAATGCTCCAAATGAGCTAATTAGCTTATTGTGAGAATATTGCAATTGTCTGACAAAAGTCAAAAATGTAAATTTCCAATTTCAACCAAACATGCTAGAAATGCTCCAATTGAGCTAATTAGCTTATTGTGGGAATATTACAAACGTCTGACAAAAGTGAAAAATGTAAATTTCCAATTTCAACCAAACATGCTAGAAATGCTCCAATTGAGCTAATTAGCTTATTGTGGGAATATTACAAACGTCTGACAAAAGTGAAAAAGGTAAATTTCCAATTTCAACCAAACATGCTAGAAATGCTCCAATTGAGCTAATTAGCTTATTGTGAGAATACTACAAACGTCTGACAAAACTGAAAAATGTAAATTTCCAATTTCAACCAAACATGCTAGAAATGCTCCAATTGAGCTAATTAGCTTATTGTGAGAATATTACAAACGTCTAACAAAATTGAAAAATGTAAATTTCTAATTTCAACCAAACATGCTAGAAATGCTTCAATTGAGCTAATTAGCTTATTGTGAGAATATTGCAATTGTCTGACAGAAGTGAAAAATGTAAATTTCCAATTTCAACCAAACATGCTAGAAATGCTCCAATTGAGCTAATTAGCTTATTGTGAGAATATTACAAACGTCTGACAAAACTGAAAAATGTAAATTTCCAATTTCAACAAAACATGCTAGAAATGCTCCAATTGAGCTAATTAGCTTATTGTGAGAATATTGCAATTGTCTGACAAAAGTGAAAAATGTAAATTTCCAATTTCAACCAAACATGCTAGAAATGCTCCAATTGAGCTAATTAGCTTATTGTGCGAATATTACAAACGTCTGACAAAAGTGAAAAATGTAAATTTCCAATTTCAACCAAACATGCTAGAAATGCTCCAATTGAGCTAATTAGCTTATTGTGAGAATACTACAAACGTCTGACAAAACTGAAAAATGTAAATTTCTAATTTCAACCAAACATGCTAGAAATGCTCCAATTGAGCTAATTAGCTTATTGTGAGAATATTACAAACGTCTAACAAAATTGAAAAATGTAAATTTCTAATTTCAACCAAACATGCTAGAAATGCTTCAATTGAGCTAATTAGCTTATTGTGAGAATATTGCAATTGTCTGACAAAATTGAAAAATGTAAATTTCTAATTTCAACCAAACATGCTAGAAATGCTTCAATTGAGCTAATTAGCTTATTGTGAGAATATTGCAATTGTCTGACAAAATTGAAAAATGTAAATTTCTAATTTCAACCAAACATGCTAGAAATGCTTCAATTGAGCTAATTAGCTTATTGTGAGAATATTGCAATTGTCTGACAGAAGTGAAAAATGTAAATTTCCAATTTCAACCAAACATGCTAGAAATGCTCCAATTGAGCTAATTAGCTTATTGTGAGAATATTACAAACGTCTGACAAAACTGAAAAATGTAAATTTCTAATTTCAACCAAACATGCTAGAAATGCTTCAATTGAGCTTATTAGCTTATTGTGAGAATATTGCAATTGTCTGACAGAAGTGAAAAATGTAAATTTCCAATTTCAACCAAACATGCTAGAAATGCTCCAATTGAGCTAATTAGCTTATTGTGGGAATATTACAAACGTCTGACAAAAGTGAAAAAGGTAAATTTCCAATTTCAACCAAACATGCTAGAAATGCTCCAATTGAGCTAATTAGCTTATTGTGAGAATACTACAAACGTCTGACAAAACTGAAAAATGTAAATTTCCAATTTCAACCAAACATGCTAGAAATGCTCCAATTGAGCTAATTAGCTTATTGTGAGAATATTACAAACGTCTAACAAAATTGAAAAATGTAAATTTCTAATTTCAACCAAACATGCTAAAAATGCTTCAATTGAGCTAATTAGCTTATTGTGAGAATATTGCAATTGTCTGACAAAATTGAAAAATGTAAATTTCTAATTTCAACCAAACATGCTAGAAATGCTTCAATTGAGCTAATTAGCTTATTGTGAGAATATTGCAATTGTCTGACAAAAGTGAAAAATGTAAATTTCCAATTTCAACCAAACATGGTAGAAATGCTCCAATTGAGCTAATTAGCTTATTGAGAGAATATTGCAATTGTTTGACAAAAGTGAAAATGGTAAGTTTCCAATTTCAACCAAACGTGCTAGAAATGCTCCAATTGAGCTAATTAGCTTATTGTGAGAATATTACACACGTCTGACAAAAGTGAAAAATGTAAATTTCCAATTTCAACCAAACATGGTAGAAATGCTCCAATTGAGCTAATTAGCTTATTGAGAGATTATTGCAATTGTTCGACAAAAGTGAAAAATGTAAGTTTCCAATTTCAACCAAACGTGCTAGAAATGCTCCAATTGAGCTAATTAGCTTATTGTGAGAATATTACAAACGTCTGACAACACTGAAAAATGTAAATTTCCAATTTCAACCAAACATGCTAGAAATGCTCCAATTGAGCTAATTAGCTTATTGTGAGAATATTGCAATTGTCTGACAAAAGTGAAAAAAGGTAATTTTCCAATTTCAACCAAACATGCTAGAAATGCTCCAATTGAGCTAATTAGCTTATTGTGAGAATATTGCAATTGTCTGACAAAAGTCAAAAATGTAATTTTCCAATTTCAACCAAACATGCTAGAAATGCTCCAATTGAGCTAATTAGCTTATTGTGAGAATACTACAAACGTCTGACAAAACTGAAAAATGTAAATTTCCAATTTCAACCAAACATGCTAGAAATGCTCCAATTGAGCTAATTAGCTTATTGTGAGAATATTGCAATTGTCTGACAAAAGTGAAAAATGTAAATTTCCAATTTCAACCAAACATGCTAGAAATGCTCCAATTGAGCTAATTAGCTTATTGTGAGAATATTGCAATTGTCTGACAAAACTGAAAAATGTAAATTTCCAATTTCAACCAAACATGCTAGAAATGCTCCAATTGAGCTAATTAGCTTATTGTGGGAATATTACAAACGTCTGACAAAAGTGAAAAATGTAAATTTTCAATTTCAACCAAACATGGTAGAAATGCTCCAATTGAGCTAATTAGCTTATTGTGAGAATATTACAAACGTCTGACAAAAGTGGAAAAGGTAAATTTCCAATTTAAACCAAACGTGCTAGAAATGCTCCAATTGAGCTAATTAGCTTATTGTGAGAATACTACAAACGTCTGACAAAAGTGAAAAATGTAAATTTCCAATTTCAACCAAACATGCTAGAAATGCTCCAATTGAGCTAATTAGCTTATTGTGAGAATATTACCAACGTCTAACAAAATTGAAAAATGTAAATTTCTAATTTCAACCAAACATGCTAGAAATGCTCCAATTGAGCTAACTAGCTTATTGAGAGACTATTGCAATTGTCTGACAAAACTGAAAAATGTAATTTTCCAATTTCAACCAAACGTGCTAGAAATGCTCCAATTGAGCTAATTAGCTTATTGTGAGAATATTACAAACGTCTGACAAAAGTGAAAAATGTTAATTTCCAATTTCAACCAAACATGCTAGAAATGCTCCAATTTAGCTAATTAGCTTATTGAGAGAATATTGCAATTGTTTGACAAAAGTGAAAAATGTAAATTTCCAATTTCAACCAAACATGCTAGAAATGCTCCAATTGAGCTAATTAGCTTATTGTGAGAATATTACAAACGTCTGACAAAACTGAAAAATGTAAATTTCCAATTTCAACAAAACATGCTAGAAATGCTCCAAATGAGCTAATTAGCTTATTGTGAGAATATTGCAATTGTCTGACAAAAGTGAAAAATGTAAATTTCCAATTTCAACCAAACATGCTAGAAATGCTCCAATTGAGCTAATTAGCTTATTGTGGGAATATTACAAACGTCTGACAAAAGTGAAAAATGTAAATTTCCAATTTCAACCAAACATGCTAGAAATGCTCCAATTGAGCTAATTAGCTTATTGTGGGAATATTACAAACGTCTGACAAAACTGAAAAATGTAAATTTCCAATTTCAACCAAACATGCTAGAAATGCTCCAATTGAGCTAATTAGCTTATTGTGAGAATATTACAAACGTCTAACAAAATTGAAAAATGTAAATTTCTAATTTCAACCAAACATGCTAGAAATGCTTCAATTGAGCTAATTAGCTTATTGTGAGAATATTGCAATTGTCTGACAAAATTGAAAAATGTAAATTTCTAATTTCAACCAAACATGCTAGAAATGCTTCAATTGAGCTAATTAGCTTATTGTGAGAATATTGCAATTGTCTGACAGAAGTGAAAAATGTAAATTTCCAATTTCAACCAAACATGCTAGAAATGCTCCAATTGAGCTAATTAGCTTATTGTGAGAATATTACAAACGTCTGACAAAACTGAAAAATGTAAATTTCCAATTTCAACAAAACATGCTAGAAATGCTCCAATTGAGCTAATTAGCTTATTGTGAGAATATTGCAATTGTCTGACAAAAGTGAAAAATGTAAATTTCCAATTTCAACCAAACATGCTAGAAATGCTCCAATTGAGCTAATTAGCTTATTGTGGGAATATTACAAACGTCTGACAAAAGTGAAAAATGTAAATTTCCAATTTCAACCAAACATGCTAGAAATGCTCCAATTGAGCTAATTAGCTTATTGTGGGAATATTACAAACGTCTGACAAAAGTGAAAAAGGTAAATTTCCAATTTCAACCAAACATGCTAGAAATGCTCCAATTGAGCTAATTAGCTTATTGTGAGAATACTACAAACGTCTGACAAAACTGAAAAATGTAAATTTCCAATTTCAACCAAACATGCTAGAAATGCTCCAATTGAGCTAATTAGCTTATTGTGAGAATATTACAAACGTCTAACAAAATTGAAAAAGGTAAATTTCTAATTTCAACCAAACATGCTAGAAATGCTTCAATTGAGCTAATTAGCTTATTGTGAGAATATTGCAATTGTCTGACAAAATTGAAAAATGTAAATTTCTAATTTCAACCAAACATGCTAGAAATGCTTCAATTGAGCTAATTAGCTTATTGTGAGAATATTGCAATTGTCTGACAAAAGTGAAAAATGTAAATTTCCAATTTCAACCAAACATGGTAGAAATGCTCAAATTGAGCTAATTAGCTTATTGAGAGAATATTGCAATTGTTTGACAAAAGTGAAAATTGTAAGTTTCCAATTTCAACCAAACGTGCTAGAAATGCTCCAATTGAGCTAATTAGCTTATTGTGAGAATATTACACACGTCTGACAAAAGTGAAAAATGTAAATTTCCAATTTCAACCAAACATGCTAGAAATGCTCCAATTGAGCTAATTAGCTTATTGTGAGAATATTGCAATTGTCTGACAAAAGTCAAAAATGTAATTTTCCAATTTCAACCAAACATGCTAGAAATGCTCCAATTGAGCTAATTAGCTTATTGTGAGAATACTACAAACGTCTGACAAAACTGAAAAATGTAAATTTCCAATTTCAACCAAACAGGCTAGAAATGCTGAAATTGCGCAAAAAGCCTACTGTAAGAATTTTAAAAACGTCTGACAAAACTGAAAAATGTAAATTTCCAATTTCAACCAAACATGCTAGAAATGCTCCAATTGAGCTAATTAGCTTATTGTGGGAATATTACAAACGTCTGACAAAAGTGAAAAATGTAAATTTTCAATTTCAACCAAACATGGTAGAAATGCTCCAATTGAGCTAATTAGCTTATTGTGAGAATATTACAAACGTCTGACAAAAGTGGAAAAGGTAAATTTCCAATTTAAACCAAACGTGCTAGAAATGCTCCAATTGAGCTAATTAGCTTATTGTGAGAATACTACAAACGTCTGACAAAAGTGAAAAATGTAAATTTCCAATTTCAACCAAACATGCTAGAAATGCTCCAATTGAGCTAATTAGCTTATTGTGAGAATATTACAAACGTCTAACAAAATTGAAAAATGTAAATTTCTAATTTCAACCAAATATGCTAGAAATGCTCCAATTGAGCTAACTAGCTTATTGAGAGACTATTGCAATTGTCTGACAAAACTGAAAAATGTAATTTTCCAATTTCAACCAAACGTGCTAGAAATGCTCCAATTGAGCTAATTAGCTTATTGTGAGAATATTACAAACGTCTGACAAAAGTGAAAAATGTAAATTTCCAATTTCAACCAAACATGCTAGAAATGCTCCAATTTAGCTAATTAGCTTATTGAGAGAATATTGCAATTGTTTGACAAAAGTGAAAAATGTAAATTTCCAATTTCAACCAAACATGCTAGAAATGCTCCAATTGAGCTAATTAGCTTATTGTGAGAATATTACAAACGTCTGACAAAACTGAAAAATGTAAATTTCCAATTTCAACAAAACATGCTAGAAATGCTCCAAATGAGCTAATTAGCTTATTGTGAGAATATTGCAATTGTCTGACAAAAGTGAAAAATGTAAATTTCCAATTTCAACCAAACATGCTAGAAATGCTCCAATTGAGCTAATTAGCTTATTGTGGGAATATTACAAACGTCTGACAAAAGTGAAAAATGTAAATTTCCAATTTCAACCAAACATGCTAGAAATGCTCCAATTGAGCTAATTAGCTTATTGTGGGAATATTTCAAACGTCTGACAAAAGTGAAAAAGGTAAATTTCCAAATTCAACCAAACATGCTAGAAATGCTCCAATTGAGCTAATTAGCTTATTGTGAGAATACTACAAACGTCTGGCAAAAGTGAAAAATGTAAATTTCCAATTTCAACCAAACATGCTAGAAATGCTCCAATTGAGCTAATTAGCTTATTGTGAGAATATTACAAACGTCTAACAAAATTGAAAAATGTAAATTTCTAATTTCAACCAAACATGCTAGAAATGCTTCAATTGAGCTAATTAGCTTATTGTGAGAATATTGCAATTGTCTGACAAAATTGAAAAATGTAAATTTCTAATTTCAACCAAACATGCTAGAAATGCTTCAATTGAGCTAATTAGCTTATTGTGAGAATATTGCAATTGTCTGACAGAAGTGAAAAATGTAAATTTCCAATTTCAACCAAACATGCTAGAAATGCTCCAATTGAGCTAATTAGCTTATTGTGAGAATATTACAAACGTCTGACAAAACTGAAAAATGTAAATTTCCAATTTCAACAAAACATGCTAGAAATGCTCCAATTGAGCTAATTAGCTTATTGTGAGAATATTGCAATTGTCTGACAAAAGTGAAAAATGTAAATTTCCAATTTCAACCAAACATGCTAGAAATGCTCCAATTGAGCTAATTAGCTTATTGTGGGAATATTACAAACGTCTGACAAAAGTGAAAAATGTAAATTTCCAATTTCAACCAAACATGCTAGAAATGCTCCAATTGAGCTAATTAGCTTATTGTGGGAATATTACAAACGTCTGACAAAAGTGAAAAATGTAAATTTCCAATTTCAACCAAACATGCTAGAAATGCTCCAATTGAGCTAATTAGCTTATTGTGGGAATATTACAAACGTCTGACAAAAGTGAAAAAGGTAAATTTCCAATTTCAACCAAACATGCTAGAAATGCTCCAATTGAGCTAATTAGCTTATTGTGAGAATATTGCAATTGTCTGACAAAATTGAAAAATGTAAATTTCTAATTTCAACCAAACATGCTAGAAATGCTTCAATTGAGCTAATTAGCTTATTGTGAGAATATTGCAATTGTCTGACAAAAGTGAAAAATGTAAATTTCCAATTTCAACCAAACATGGTAGAAATGCTCCAATTGAGCTAATTAGCTTATTGAGAGAATATTGCAATTCTTTGACAAAAGTGAAAATTGTAAGTTTCCAATTTCAACCAAACGTGCTAGAAATGCTCCAATTGAGCTAATTAGCTTATTGTGAGAATATTACACACGTCTGACAAAAGTGAAAAATGTAAATTTCCAATTTCAACCAAACATGCTAGAAATGCTCCAATTGAGCTAATTAGCTTATTGAGAGAATATTGCAATTGTTCGACAAAAGTGAAAAATGTAAGTTTCCAATTTCAACCAAACGTGCTAGAAATGCTCCAATTGAGCTAATTAGCTTATTGTGAGAATATTACAAACGTCTGACAACACTGAAAAATGTAAATTTCCAATTTCAACCAAACATGCTAGAAATGCTCCAATTGAGCTAATTAGCTTATTGTGAGAATATTGCAATTGTCTGACAAAAGTCAAAAATGTAATTTTCCAATTTCAACCAAACATGCTAGAAATGCTCCAATTGAGCTAATTAGCTTATTGTGAGAATACTACAAACGTCTGACAAAACTGAAAAATGTAAATTTCCAATTTCAACCAAACATGCTAGAAATGCTCCAATTGAGCTAATGAGCTTATTGTGAGAATATTGCAATTGTCTGACAAAAGTGAAAAATGTAAATTTCCAATTTCAACCAAACATGCTAGAAGGGCTGAAATTGCGCAAAAAGCCTACTGTAAGAATTTTAAAAACGTCTGACAAAACTGAAAAATGTAAATTTCCAATTTCAACCAAACATGCTAGAAATGCTCCAATTGAGCTAATTAGCTTATTGTGAGAATATTGCAATGGTCTGACAAAAGTGAAAAATGTAAATTTCCAATTTCAACCAAACATGCTAGAAATGCTCCAATTGAGCTAATTAGTTTATTGTGAGAATATTAGAAACGTCTGACAACACTGAAAAATGTAAATTTCCAATTTCAACCAAACATGCTAGAAATGCTCCAATTGAGCTAATTAGCTTATTGTGAGAATTTTACAAACGTCTGACAAAACTGAAAAATCTAAATTTCCAATTTCAACCAAACATGCTAGAAATGCTCCAATTGAGCTAATTAGCTTATTGTGAGAATATTGCAATGGTCTGACAAAAGTGAAAAATGTAAATTTCCAATTTCAACCAAACATGCTAGAAATGCTCAAATTGAGCTAATTGGCTTATTGTGAGAATTTTACAAACGTCTGACAACACTGAAAAATGTAAATTTCCAATTTCAACCAAACATGCTAGAAATGCTCCAATTGAGCTAATTAGCTTATTGTGAGAATACTACAAACGTCTGACAACACTGAAAAATGTAAATTTCTAATTTCAACCAAACATGCTAGAAATGCTCCAATTGAGCTAATTAGCTTATTGTGAGAATACTACAAACGTCTGACAAAACTGAAAAATGTAAATTTCCAATTTCAACCAAACATGCTAAAAATGCTCCAATTGAGCTAATTAGCTTATTGAGAGAATATTGCAATTGTCTGACCAAAGTGAAAAATGTAAACTTCCAATTTCAACCAAACGTGCTAGAAATACTCCAATTGAGCTAATTAGCTTATTGTGAGAATATTGCAATTGTCTGACAAAACTGAAAAATGTAAATTTCCAATTTCAACCAAACATGCTAGAAATGCTCCAATTGAGCTAATTAGCTTATTGAGAGAATATTGCAATTGTCTGACAAAACTGAAAAATGTAAATTTCCAATTTCAACCAAACATGCTAGAAATGCTCCAATTGAGCTAATTAGCTTATTGTGAGAATATTACAAACGTCTGACAAAAGTGAAAAATGTAAATTTCCAATTTCAACCAAACATGCTAGAAATGCTCCAATTGAGCTAATTAGCTTATTGTGAGAATACTACAAACGTCTGACAAAACTGAAAAATGTAAATTTCCAATTTCAACAAAACATGCTAGAAATGCTCCAAATGAGCTAATTAGCTTATTGTGAGAATATTGCAATTGTCTGACAAAAGTGAAAAATGTAAATTTCCAATTTCAACCAAACATGCTAAAATGCTCCAATTGAGCTAATTAGCTTATTGTGGGAATATTACAAACGTCTGACAAAAGTGAAAAATGTAAATTTCCAATTTCAACCAAACATGCTAGAAATGCTCCAATTGAGCTAATTAGCTTATTGTGGGAATATTACAAACGTCTGACAAAAGTGAAAAAGGTAAATTTCCAATTTCAACCAAACATGCTAGAAATGCTCCAATTGAGCTAATTAGCTTATTGTGAGAATACTACAAACGTCTGACAAAACTGAAAAATGTAAATTTCCAATTTCAACCAAACATGCTAGAAATGCTCCAATTGAGCTAATTAGCTTATTGTGAGAATATTACAAACGTCTAACAAAATTGAAAAATGTAAATTTCTAATTTCAACCAAACATGCTAGAAATGCTTCAATTGAGCTAATTAGCTTATTGTGAGAATATTGCAATTGTCTGACAAAATTGAAAAATGTAAATTTCTAATTTCAACCAAACATGCTAGAAATGCTTCAATTGAGCTAATTAGCTTATTGTGAGAATATTGCAATTGTCTGACAGAAGTGAAAAATGTAAATTTCCAATTTCAACCAAACATGCTAGAAATGCTCCAATTGAGCTAATTAGCTTATTGTGAGAATATTACAAACGTCTGACAAAACTGAAAAATGTAAATTTCCAATTTCAACAAAACATGCTAGAAATGCTCCAATTGAGCTAATTAGCTTATTGTGAGAATATTGCAATTGTCTGACAAAAGTGAAAAATGTAAATTTCCAATTTCAACCAAACATGCTAGAAATGCTCCAATTGAGCTAATTAGCTTATTGTGGGAATATTACAAACGTCTGACAAAAGTGAAAAATGTAAATTTCCAATTTCAACCAAACATGCTAGAAATGCTCCAATTGAGCTAATTAGCTTATTGTGGGAATATTACAAACGTCTGACAAAAGTGAAAAAGGTAAATTTCCAATTTCAACCAAACATGCTAGAAATGCTCCAATTGAGCTAATTAGCTTATTGTGAGAATACTACAAACGTCTGACAAAACTGAAAAATGTAAATTTCCAATTTCAACCAAACATGCTAGAAATGCTCCAATTGAGCTAATTAGCTTATTGTGAGAATATTACAAACGTCTAACAAAATTGAAAAAGGTAAATTTCTAATTTCAACCAAACATGCTAGAAATGCTTCAATTGAGCTAATTAGCTTATTGTGAGAATATTGCAATTGTCTGACAAAATTGAAAAATGTAAATTTCTAATTTCAACCAAACATGCTAGAAATGCTTCAATTGAGCTAATTAGCTTATTGTGAGAATATTGCAATTGTCTGACAAAAGTGAAAAATGTAAATTTCCAATTTCAACCAAACATGGTAGAAATGCTCAAATTGAGCTAATTAGCTTATTGAGAGAATATTGCAATTGTTTGACAAAAGTGAAAATTGTAAGTTTCCAATTTCAACCAAACGTGCTAGAAATGCTCCAATTGAGCTAATTAGCTTATTGTGAGAATATTACACACGTCTGACAAAAGTGAAAAATGTAAATTTCCAATTTCAACCAAACATGCTAGAAATGCTCCAATTGAGCTAATTAGCTTATTGTGAGAATATTGCAATTGTCTGACAAAAGTCAAAAATGTAATTTTCCAATTTCAACCAAACATGCTAGAAATGCTCCAATTGAGCTAATTAGCTTATTGTGAGAATACTACAAACGTCTGAAAAAACTGAAAAATGTAAATTTCCAATTTCAACCAAACATGCTAGAAATGCTGAAATTGCGCAAAAAGCCTACTGTGAGAATTTTAAAAACGTCTGACAAAACTGAAAAATGTAAATTTCCAATTTCAACCAAACATGCTAGAAATGCTCCAATTGAGCTAATTAGCTTATTGTGGGAATATTACAAACGTCTGACAAAAGTGAAAAATGTAAATTTTCAATTTCAACCAAACATGGTAGAAATGCTCCAATTGAGCTAATTAGCTTATTGTGAGAATATTACAAACGTCTGACAAAAGTGGAAAAGGTAAATTTCCAATTTAAACCAAACGTGCTAGAAATGCTCCAATTGAGCTAATTAGCTTATTGTGAGAATACTACAAACGTCTGACAAAAGTGAAAAATGTAAATTTCCAATTTCAACCAAACATGCTAGAAATGCTCCAATTGAGCTAATTAGCTTATTGTGAGAATATTACAAACGTCTAACAAAATTGAAAAATGTAAATTTCTAATTTCAACCAAACATGCTAGAAATGCTCCAATTGAGCTAACTAGCTTATTGAGAGACTATTGCAATTGTCTGACAAAACTGAAAAATGTAATTTTCCAATTTCAACCAAACGTGCTAGAAATGCTCCAATTGAGCTAATTAGCTTATTGTGAGAATATTACAAACGTCTGACAAAAGTGAAAAATGTAAATTTCCAATTTCAACCAAACATGCTAGAAATGCTCCAATTTAGCTAATTAGCTTATTGAGAGAATATTGCAATTGTTTGACAAAAGTGAAAAATGTAAATTTCCAATTTCAACCAAACATGCTAGAAATGCTCCAATTGAGCTAATTAGCTTATTGTGAGAATATTACAAACGTCTGACAAAACTGAAAAATGTAAATTTCCAATTTCAACAAAACATGCTAGAAATGCTCCAAATGAGCTAATTAGCTTATTGTGAGAATATTGCAATTGTCTGACAAAAGTGAAAAATGTAAATTTCCAATTTCAACCAAACATGCTAGAAATGCTCCAATTGAGCTAATTAGCTTATTGTGGGAATATTACAAACGTCTGACAAAAGTGAAAAATGTAAATTTCCAATTTCAACCAAACATGCTAGAAATGCTCCAATTGAGCTAATTAGCTTATTGTGGGAATATTTCAAACGTCTGACAAAAGAGAAAAAGGTAAATTTCCAAATTCAACCAAACATGCTAGAAATGCTCCAATTGAGCTAATTAGCTTATTGTGAGAATACTACAAACGTCTGGCAAAAGTGAAAAATGTAAATTTCCAATTTCAACCAAACATGCTAGAAATGCTCCAATTGAGCTAATTAGCTTATTGTGAGAATATTACAAACGTCTAACAAAATTGAAAAATGTAAATTTCTAATTTCAACCAAACATGCTAGAAATGCTTCAATTGAGCTAATTAGCTTATTGTGAGAATATTGCAATTGTCTGACAAAATTGAAAAATGTAAATTTCTAATTTCAACCAAACATGCTAGAAATGCTTCAATTGAGCTAATTAGCTTATTGTGAGAATATTGCAATTGTCTGACAGAAGTGAAAAATGTAAATTTCCAATTTCAACCAAACATGCTAGAAATGCTCCAATTGAGCTAATTAGCTTATTGTGAGAATATTACAAACGTCTGACAAAACTGAAAAATGTAAATTTCCAATTTCAACAAAACATGCTAGAAATGCTCCAATTGAGCTAATTAGCTTATTGTGAGAATATTGCAATTGTCTGACAAAAGTGAAAAATGTAAATTTCCAATTTCAACCAAACATGCTAGAAATGCTCCAATTGAGCTAATTAGCTTATTGTGGGAATATTACAAACGTCTGACAAAAGTGAAAAATGTAAATTTCCAATTTCAACCAAACATGCTAGAAATGCTCCAATTGAGCTAATTAGCTTATTGTGGGAATATTACAAACGTCTGACAAAAGTGAAAAAGGTAAATTTCCAATTTCAACCAAACATGCTAGAAATGCTCCAATTGAGCTAATTAGCTTATTGTGAGAATACAACAAACGTCTGACAAAACTGAAAAATGTAAATTTCCAATTTCAACCAAACATGCTAGAAATGCTCCAATTGAGCTAACTAGCTTATTGTGAGAATATTACAAACGTCTAACAAAATTGAAAAATGTAAATTTCTAATTTCAACCAAACATGCTAGAAATGCTTCAATTGAGCTAATTAGCTTATTGTGAGAATATTGCAATTGTCTGACAAAATTGAAAAATGTAAATTTCTAATTTCAACCAAACATGCTAGAAATGCTTCAATTGAGCTAATTAGCTTATTGTGAGAATATTGCAATTGTCTGACAAAAGTGAAAAATGTAAATTTCCAATTTCAACCAAACATGGTAGAAATGCTCCAATTGAGCTAATTAGCTTATTGAGAGAATATTGCAATTGTTTGACAAAAGTGAAAATTGTAAGTTTCCAATTTCAACCAAACGTGCTAAAAATGCTCCAATTGAGCTAATTAGCTTATTGTGAGAATATTACACACGTCTGACAAAAGTGAAAAATGTAAATTTCCAATTTCAACTAAACATGCTAGAAATGCTCCAATTGAGCTAATTAGCTTATTGAGAGAATATTGCAATTGTTCGACAAAAGTGGAAAATGTAAGTTTCCAATTTCAACCAAACGTGCTAGAAATGCTCCAATTGAGCTAATTAGCTTATTGTGAGAATATTACAAACGTCTGACAACACTGAAAAATGTAAATTTCCAATTTCAACCAAACATGCTAGAAATGCTCCAATTGAGCTAATTAGCTTATTGTGAGAATATTGCAATTGTCTGACAAAAGTCAAAAATGTAATTTTCCAATTTCAACCAAACATGCTAGAAATGCTCCAATTGAGCTAATTAGCTTATTGTGAGAATACTACAAACGTCTGACAAAACTGAATAATGTAAATTTCCAATTTCAACCAAACATGCTAGAAATGCTCCAATTGAGCTAATTAGCTTATTGTGAGAATATTGCAATTGTCTGACAAAAGTGAAAAATGTAAATTTCCAATTTCAACCAAACATGCTAGAAGGGCTGAAATTGCGCAAAAAGCCTACTGTAAGAATTTTAAAAACGTCTGACAAAACTGAAAAATGTAAATTTCCAATTTCAACCAAACATGCTAGAAATGCTCCAATTGAGCTAATTAGCTTATTGTGAGAATATTGCAATGGTCTGACAAAAGTGAAAAATGTAAATTTCCAATTTCAACCAAACATGCTAGAAATGCTCCAATTGAGCTAATTAGTTTATTGTGAGAATATTAGAAACGTCTGACAACACTGAAAAATGTAAATTTCCAATTTCAACCAAACATGCTAGAAATGCTCCAATTGAGCTAATTAGCTTATTGTGAGAATTTTACAAACGTCTGACAAAACTGAAAAATGTAAATTTCCAATTTCAACCAAACATGCTAGAAATGCTCCAATTGAGCTAATTAGCTTATTGTGAGAATATTGCAATGGTCTGACAAAAGTGAAAAATGTAAATTTCCAATTTCAACCAAACATGCTAGAAATGCTCAAATTGAGCTAATTGGCTTATTGTGAGAATTTTACAAACGTCTGACAACACTGAAAAATGTAAATTTCCAATTTCAACCAAACATGCTAGAAATGCTCCAATTGAGCTAATTAGCTTATTGTGAGAATACTACAAACGTCTGACAACACTGAAAAATGTAAATTTCTAATTTCAACCAAACATGCTAGAAATGCTCCAATTGAGCTAATTAGCTTATTGTGAGAATACTACAAACGTCTGACAAAACTGAAAAATGTAAATTTCCAATTTCAACCAAACATGCTAAAAATGCTCCAATTGAGCTAATTAGCTTATTGAGAGAATATTGCAATTGTCTGACCAAAGTGAAAAATGTAAACTTCCAATTTCAACCAAACGTGCTAGAAATACTCCAATTGAGCTAATTAGCTTATTGTGAGAATATTGCAATTGTCTGACAAAACTGAAAAATGTAAATTTCCAATTTCAACCAAACATGCTAGAAATGCGCCAATTGAGCTAATTAGCTTATTGAGAGAATATTGCAATTGTCTGACAAAACTGAAAAATGTAAATTTCCAATTTCAACCAAACATGCTAGAAATGCTCCAATTGAGCTAATTAGCTTATTGTGAGAATATTGCAATTGTCTGACAAAATTGAAAAATGTAAATTTCCAATTTCAACCAAACATGCTAGAAATGCTCCAATTGAGCTAATTAGCTTATTGTGAGAATATTGCAATGGTCTGACAAAAGTGAAAAATGTAAATTTCCAATTTCAACCAAACATGCTAGAAATGCTCCAATTGAGCTAATTAGCTTATTGTGAGAATACTACAAACGTCTGACAAAACTGAAAAATGTAAATTTCCAATTTCAACCAAACATGCTAGAAATGCTCCAATTGAGCTAATTAGCTTATTGTGAGAATATTGCAATTGTCTGACAAAAGTGAAAAATGTAAATTTCCAATTTTAACCAAACATGCTAGAAGGGCTGAAATTGCGCAAAAAGCCTACTGTAAGAATTTTAAAAACGTCTGACAAAACTGAAAAATGTAAATTTCCAATTTCAACCAAACATGCTAGAAATGCTCCAATTGAGCTAATTAGCTTATTGTGAGAATATTGCAATGGTCTGACAAAAGTGAAAAATGTAAATTTCCAATTTCAACCAAACATGCTAGAAATGCTCCAATTGAGCTAATTAGTTTATTGTGAGAATATTAGAAACGTCTGACAACACTGAAAAATGTAAATTTCCAATTTCAACCAAACATGCTAGAAATGCTCCAATTGAGCTAATTAGCTTATTGTGAGAATTTTACAAACGTCTGACAAAACTGAAAAATGTAAATTTCCAATTTCAACCAAACATGCTAGAAATGCTCCAATTGAGCTAATTAGTTTATTGTGAGAATATTAGAAACGTCTGACAACACTGAAAAATGTAAATTTCCAATTTCAACCAAACATGCTAGAAATGCTCCAATTGAGCTAATCAGCTTATTGTGGGAATATTACAAACGTCTGACAAAAGTGAAAAAGGTAAATTTCCAATTTCAACCAAACATGCTAGAAATGCTCCAATTGAGCTAATTAGCTTATTGTGAGAATACAACAAACGTCTGACAAAACTGAAAAATGTAAATTTCCAATTTCAACCAAACATGCTAGAAATGCTCCAATTGAGCTAATTAGCTTATTGTGAGAATATTACAAACGTCTAACAAAATTGAAAAATGTAAATTTCTAATTTCAACCAAACATGCTAGAAATGCTTCAATTGAGCTAATTAGCTTATTGTGAGAATATTGCAATTGTCTGACAAAATTGAAAAATGTAAATTTCTAATTTCAACCAAACATGCTAGAAATGCTTCAATTGAGCTAATTAGCTTATTGTGAGAATATTGCAATTGTCTGACAAAAGTGAAAAATGTAAATTTCCAATTTCAACCAAACATGGTAGAAATGCCCCAATTGAGCTAATTAGCTTATTGAGAGAACATTGCAATTGTTTGACAAAAGTGAAAATTGTAAGTTTCCAATTTCAACCAAACGTGCTAGAAATGCTCCAATTGAGCTAATTAGCTTATTGTGAGAATATTACACACGTCTGACAAAAGTGAAAAATGTAAATTTCCAATTTCAACCAAACATGCTAGAAATGCTCCAATTGAGCTAATTAGCTTATTGAGAGAATATTGCAATTGTTCGACAAAAGTGAAAAATGTAAGTTTCCAATTTCAACCAAACGTGCTAGAAATGCTCCAATTGAGCTAATTAGCTTATTGTGAGAATATTACAAACGTCTGACAACACTGAAAAATGTAAATTTCCAATTTCAACCAAACATGCTAGAAATGCTCCAATTGAGCTAATTAGCTTATTGTGAGAATATTGCAATTGTCTGACAAAAGTCAAAAATGTAATTTTCCAATTTCAACCAAACATGCTAGAAATGCTCCAATTGAGCTAATTAACTTATTGTGAGAATATTGCAATGGTCTGACAAAAGTGAAAAATGTAAATTTCCAATTTCAACCAAACATGCTAGAAATGCTCCAATTGAGCTAATTAGCTTATTGTGAGAATACTACAAACGTCTGACAAAACTGAAAAATGTAAATTTCCAATTTCAACCAAACATGCTAGAAATGCTCCAATTGAGCTAATTAGCTTATTGTGAGAATATTGCAATTGTCTGACAAAAGTGAAAAATGTAAATTTCCAATTTTAACCAAACATGCTAGAAGGGCTGAAATTGCGCAAAAAGCCTACTGTAAGAATTTTAAAAACGTCTGACAAAACTGAAAAATGTAAATTTCCAATTTCAACCAAACATGCTAGAAATGCTCCAATTGAGCTAATTAGCTTATTGTGAGAATATTGCAATGGTCTGACAAAAGTGAAAAATGTAAATTTCCAATTTCAACCAAACATGCTAGAAATGCTCCAATTGAGCTAATTAGTTTATTGTGAGAATATTAGAAACGTCTGACAACACTGAAAAATGTAAATTTCCAATTTCAACCAAACATGCTAGAAATGCTCCAATTGAGCTAATTAGCTTATTGTGAGAATTTTACAAACGTCTGACAAAACTGAAAAATGTAAATTTCCAATTTCAACCAAACATGCTAGAAATGCTCCAATTGAGCTAATTAGTTTATTGTGAGAATATTAGAAACGTCTGACAACACTGAAAAATGTAAATTTCCAATTTCAACCAAACATGCTAGAAATGCTCCAATTGAGCTAATCAGCTTATTGTGGGAATATTACAAACGTCTGACAAAAGTGAAAAAGGTAAATTTCCAATTTCAACCAAACATGCTAGAAATGCTCCAATTGAGCTAATTAGCTTATTGTGAGAATACAACAAACGTCTGACAAAACTGAAAAATGTAAATTTCCAATTTCAACCAAACATGCTAGAAATGCTCCAATTGAGCTAATTAGCTTATTGTGAGAATATTACAAACGTCTAACAAAATTGAAAAATGTAAATTTCTAATTTCAACCAAACATGCTAGAAATGCTTCAATTGAGCTAATTAGCTTATTGTGAGAATATTGCAATTGTCTGACAAAATTGAAAAATGTAAATTTCTAATTTCAACCAAACATGCTAGAAATGCTTCAATTGAGCTAATTAGCTTATTGTGAGAATATTGCAATTGTCTGACAAAAGTGAAAAATGTAAATTTCCAATTTCAACCAAACATGGTAGAAATGCCCCAATTGAGCTAATTAGCTTATTGAGAGAATATTGCAATTGTTTGACAAAAGTGAAAATTGTAAGTTTCCAATTTCAACCAAACGTGCTAGAAATGCTCCAATTGAGCTAATTAGCTTATTGTGAGAATATTACACACGTCTGACAAAAGTGAAAAATGTAAATTTCCAATTTCAACCAAACATGCTAGAAATGCTCCAATTGAGCTAATTAGCTTATTGAGAGAATATTGCAATTGTTCGACAAAAGTGAAAAATGTAAGTTTCCAATTTCAACCAAACGTGCTAGAAATGCTCCAATTGAGCTAATTAGCTTATTGTGAGAATATTACAAACGTCTGACAACACTGAAAAATGTAAATTTCCAATTTCAACCAAACATGCTGGAAATGCTCCAATTGAGCTAATTAGCTTATTGTGAGAATATTGCAATTGTCTGACAAAAGTCAAAAATGTAATTTTCCAATTTCAACCAAACATGCTAGAAATGCTCCAATTGAGCTAATTAGCTTATTGTGAGAATACTACAAACGTCTGACAAAACTGAAAAATGTAAATTTCCAATTTCAACCAAACATGCTAGAAATGCTCCAATTGAGCTAATTAGCTTATTGTGAGAATATTGCAATTGTCTGACAAAAGTGAAAAATGTAAATTTCCAATTTCAACCAAACATGCTAGAAGGGCTGAAATTGCGCAAAAAGCCTACTGTAAGAATTTTAAAAACGTCTGACAAAACTGAAAAATGTAAATTTCCAATTTCAACCAAACATGCTAGAAATGCTCCAATTGAGCTAATTAGCTTATTGTGAGAATATTGCAATGGTCTGACAAAAGTGAAAAATGTAAATTTCCAATTTCAACCAAACATGCTAGAAATGCTCCAATTGAGCTAATTAGTTTATTGTGAGAATATTAGAAACGTCTGACAACACTGAAAAATGTAAATTTCCAATTTCAACCAAACATGCTAGAAATGCTCCAATTGAGCTAATTAGCTTATTGTGAGAATTTTACAAACGTCTGACAAAACTGAAAAATGTAAATTTCCAATTTCAACCAAACATGCTAGAAATGCTCCAATTGAGCTAATTAGCTTATTGTGAGAATATTGCAATTGTCTGACAAAAGTCAAAAATGTAATTTTCCAATTTCAACCAAACATGCTAGAAATGCTCCAATTGAGCTAATTAGCTTATTGTGAGAATACTACAAACGTCTGACAAAACTGAAAAATGTAAATTTCCAATTTCAACCAAACATGCTAGAAATGCTCCAATTGAGCTAATTAGCTTATTGTGAGAATATTGCAATTGTCTGACAAAAGTGAAAAATGTAAATTTCCAATTTCAACCAAACATGCTAGAAGGGCTGAAATTGCGCAAAAAGCCTACTGTAAGAATTTTAAAAACGTCTGACAAAACTGAAAAATGTAAATTTCCAATTTCAACCAAACATGCTAGAAATGCTCCAATTGAGCTAATTAGCTTATTGTGAGAATATTGCAATGGTCTGACAAAAGTGAAAAATGTAAATTTCCAATTTCAACCAAACATGCTAGAAATGCTCCAATTGAGCTAATTAGTTTATTGTGAGAATATTAGAAACGTCTGACAACACTGAAAAATGTAAATTTCCAATTTCAACCAAACATGCTAGAAATGCTCCAATTGAGCTAATTAGCTTATTGTGAGAATTTTACAAACGTCTGACAAAACTGAAAAATGTAAATTTCCAATTTCAACCAAACATGCTAGAAATGCTCCAATTGAGCTAATTAGCTTATTGTGAGAATATTGCAATGGTCTGACAAAAGTGAAAAATGTAAATTTCCAATTTCAACCAAACATGCTAGAAATGCTCAAATTGAGCTAATTGGCTTATTGTGAGAATTTTACAAACGTCTGACAACACTGAAAAATGTAAATTTCCAATTTCAACCAAACATGCTAGAAATGCTCCAATTGAGCTAATTAGCTTATTGTGAGAATACTACAAACGTCTGACAACACTGAAAAATGTAAATTTCTAATTTCAACCAAACATGCTAGAAATGCTCCAATTGAGCTAATTAGCTTATTGTGAGAATACTACAAACGTCTGACAAAACTGAAAAATGTAAATTTCCAATTTCAACCAAACATGCTAAAAATGCTCCAATTGAGCTAATTAGCTTATTGAGAGAATATTGCAATTGTCTTACCAAAGTGAAAAATGTAAACTTCCAATTTCAACCAAACGTGCTAGAAATACTCCAATTGCGCTAATTAGCTTATTGTGAGAATATTGCAATTGTCTGACAAAACTGAAAAATGTAAATTTCCAATTTCAACCAAACATGCTAGAAATGCTCCAATTGAGCTAATTAGCTTATTGAGAGAATATTGCAATTGTCTGACAAAACTGAAAAATGTAAATTTCCAATTTCAACCAAACATGCTAGAAATGCTCCAATTGAGCTAATTAGCTTATTGTGAGAATATTGCAATTGTCTGACAAAATTGAAAAATGTAAATTTCCAATTTCAACCAAACATGCTAGAAATGCTCCAATTGAGCTAATTAGCTTATTGTGAGAATATTGCAATGGTCTGACAAAAGTGAAAAATGTAAATTTCCAATTTCAACCAAACATGCTAGAAATGCTCCAATTGAGCTAATTAGCTTATTGTGAGAATACTACAAACGTCTGACAAAACTGAAAAATGTAAATTTCCAATTTCAACCAAACATGCTAGAAATGCTCCAATTGAGCTAATTAGCTTATTGTGAGAATATTGCAATTGTCTGACAAAAGTGAAAAATGTAAATTTCCAATTTCAACCAAACATGCTAGAAGGGCTGAAATTGCGCAAAAAGCCTACTGTAAGAATTTTAAAAACGTCTGACAAAACTGAAAAATGTAAATTTCCAATTTCAACCAAACATGCTAGAAATGCTCCAATTGAGCTAATTAGCTTATTGTGAGAATATTGCAATGGTCTGACAAAAGTGAAAAATGTAAATTTCCAATTTCAACCAAACATGCTAGAAATGCTCCAATTGAGCTAATTAGTTTATTGTGAGAATATTAGAAACGTCTGACAACACTGAAAAATGTAAATTTCCAATTTCAACCAAACATGCTAGAAATGCTCCAATTGAGCTAATTAGCTTATTGTGAGAATTTTACAAACGTCTGACAAAACTGAAAAATGTAAATTTCCAATTTCAACCAAACATGCTAGAAATGCTCCAATTGAGCTAATTAGCTTATTGTGAGAATATTGCAATGGTCTGACAAAAGTGAAAAATGTAAATTTCCAATTTCAACCAAACATGCTAGAAATGCTCAAATTGAGCTAATTGGCTTATTGTGAGAATTTTACAAACGTCTGACAACACTGAAAAATGTAAATTTCTAATTTCAACCAAACATGCTAGAAATGCTCCAATTGAGCTAATTAGCTTATTGTGAGAATACTACAAACGTCTGACAAAACTGAAAAATGTAAATTTCCAATTTCAACCAAACATGCTAAAAATGCTCCAATTGAGCTAATTAGCTTATTGAGAGAATATTGCAATTGTCTGACCAAAGTGAAAAATGTAAACTTCCAAATTCAACCAAACATGCTAGAAATGCTCCAATTGAGCTAATTAGCTTATTGTGAGAATACTACAAACGTCTGGCAAAAGTGAAAAATGTAAATTTCCAATTTCAACCAAACATGCTAGAAATGCTCCAATTGAGCTAATTAGCTTATTGTGAGAATATTACAAACGTCTAACAAAATTGAAAAATGTAAATTTCTAATTTCAACCAAACATGCTAGAAATGCTTCAATTGAGCTAATTAGCTTATTGTGAGAATATTGCAATTGTCTGACAAAATTGAAAAATGTAAATTTCTAATTTCAACCAAACATGCTAGAAATGCTTCAATTGAGCTAATTAGCTTATTGTGAGAATATTGCAATTGTCTGACAGAAGTGAAAAATGTAAATTTCCAATTTCAACCAAACATGCTAGAAATGCTCCAATTGAGCTAATTAGCTTATTGTGAGAATATTACAAACGTCTGACAAAACTGAAAAATGTAAATTTCCAATTTCAACAAAACATGCTAGAAATGCTCCAATTGAGCTAATTAGCTTATTGTGAGAATATTGCAATTGTCTGACAAAAGTGAAAAATGTAAATTTCCAATTTCAACCAAACATGCTAGAAATGCTCCAATTGAACTAATTAGCTTATTGTGGGAATATTACAAACGTCTGACAAAAGTGAAAAATGTAAATTTCCAATTTCAACCAAACATGCTAGAAATGCTCCAATTGAGCTAATCAGCTTATTGTGGGAATATTACAAACGTCTGACAAAAGTGAAAAAGGTAAATTTCCAATTTCAACCAAACATGCTAGAAATGCTCCAATTGAGCTAATTAGCTTATTGTGAGAATACAACAAACGTCTGACAAAACTGAAAAATGTAAATTTCCAATTTCAACCAAACATGCTAGAAATGCTCCAATTGAGCTAATTAGCTTATTGTGAGAATATTACAAACGTCTAACAAAATTGAAAAATGTAAATTTCTAATTTCAACCAAACATGCTAGAAATGCTTCAATTGAGCTAATTAGCTTATTGTGAGAATATTGCAATTGTCTGACAAAATTGAAAAATGTAAATTTCTAATTTCAACCAAACATGCTAGAAATGCTTCAATTGAGCTAATTAGCTTATTGTGAGAATATTGCAATTGTCTGACAAAAGTGAAAAATGTAAATTTCCAATTTCAACCAAACATGGTAGAAATGCCCCAATTGAGCTAATTAGCTTATTGAGAGAATATTGCAATTGTTTGACAAAAGTGAAAATTGTAAGTTTCCAATTTCAACCAAACGTGCTAGAAATGCTCCAATTGAGCTAATTAGCTTATTGTGAGAATATTACACACGTCTGACAAAAGTGAAAAATGTAAATTTCCAATTTCAACCAAACATGCTAGAAATGCTCCAATTGAGCTAATTAGCTTATTGAGAGAATATTGCAATTGTTCGACAAAAGTGAAAAATGTAAGTTTCCAATTTCAACCAAACGTGCTAGAAATGCTCCAATTGAGCTAATTAGCTTATTGTGAGAATATTACAAACGTCTGACAACACTGAAAAATGTAAATTTCCAATTTCAACCAAACATGCTAGAAATGCTCCAATTGAGCTAATTAGCTTATTGAGAGAATATTGCAATTGTCTGACAAAAGTCAAAAATGTAATTTTCCAATTTCAACCAAACATGCTAGAAATGCTCCAATTGAGCTAATTAGCTTATTGTGAGAATACTACAAACGTCTGACAAAACTGAAAAATGTAAATTTCCAATTTCAACCAAACATGCTAGAAATGCTCCAATTGAGCTAATTAGCTTATTGTGAGAATATTGCAATTGTCTGACAAAAGTGAAAAATGTAAATTTCCAATTTCAACCAAACATGCTAGAAGGGCTGAAATTGCGCAAAAAGCCTACTGTAAGAATTTTAAAAACGTCTGACAAAACTGAAAAATGTAAATTTCCAATTTCAACCAAACATGCTAGAAATGCTCCAATTGAGCTAATTAGCTTATTGTGAGAATATTGCAATGGTCTGACAAAAGTGAAAAATGTAAATTTCCAATTTCAACCAAACATGCTAGAAATGCTCCAATTGAGCTAATTAGTTTATTGTGAGAATATTAGAAACGTCTGACAACACTGAAAAATGTAAATTTCCAATTTCAACCAAACATGCTAGAAATGCTCCAATTGAGCTAATTAGCTTATTGTGAGAATTTTACAAACGTCTGACAAAACTGAAAAATGTAAATTTCCAATTTCAACCAAACATGCTAGAAATGCTCCAATTGAGCTAATTAGCTTATTGTGAGAATATTGCAATGGTCTGACAAAAGTGAAAAATGTAAATTTCCAATTTCAACCAAACATGCTAGAAATGCTCAAATTGAGCTAATTGGCTTATTGTGAGAATTTTACAAACGTCTGACAACACTGAAAAATGTAAATTTCCAATTTCAACCAAACATGCTAGAAATGCTCCAATTGAGCTAATTAGCTTATTGTGAGAATACTACAAACGTCTGACAACACTGAAAAATGTAAATTTCTAATTTCAACCAAACATGCTAGAAATGCTCCAATTGAGCTAATTAGCTTATTGTGAGAATACTACAAACGTTTGACAAAACTGAAAAATGTAAATTTCCAATTTCAACCAAACATGCTAAAAATGCTCCAATTGAGCTAATTAGCTTATTGAGAGAATATTGCAATTGTCTGACCAAAGTGAAAAATGTAAACTTCCAATTTCAACCAAACGTGCTAGAAATACTCCAATTGAGCTAATTAGCTTATTGTGAGAATATTGCAATTGTCTGACAAAACTGAAAAATGTAAATTTCCAATTTCAACCAAACATGCTAGAAATGCTCCAATTGAGCTAATTAGCTTATTGTGAGAATATTGCAATTGTCTGACAAAATTGAAAAATGTAAATTTCCAATTTCAACCAAACATGCTAGAAATGCTCCAATTGAGCTAATTAGCTTATTGTGAGAATATTGCAATGGTCTGACAAAAGTGAAAAATGAAAATTTCCAATTTCAACCAAACATGCTAGAAATGCTCCAATTGAGCTAATTAGCTTATTGTGAGAATACTACAAACGTCTGACAAAACTGAAAAATGTAAATTTCCAATTTCAACCAAACATGCTAGAAATGCTCCAATTGAGCTAATTAGCTTATTGTGAGAATATTGCAATTGTCTGACAAAAGTGAAAAATGTAAATTTCCAATTTCAACCAAACATGCTAGAAGGGCTGAAATTGCGCAAAAAGCCTACTGTAAGAATTTTAAAAACGTCTGACAAAACTGAAAAATGTAAATTTCCAATTTCAACCAAACATGCTAGAAATGCTCCAATTGAGCTAATTAGCTTATTGTGAGAATATTGCAATGGTCTGACAAAAGTGAAAAATGTAAATTTCCAATTTCAACCAAACATGCTAGAAATGCTCCAATTGAGCTAATTAGTTTATTGTGAGAATATTAGAAACGTCTGACAACACTGAAAAATGTAAATTTCCAATTTCAACCAAACATGCTAGAAATGCTCCAATTGAGCTAATTAGCTTATTGTGAGAATTTTACAAACGTCTGACAAAACTGAAAAATGTAAATTTCCAATTTCAACCAAACATGCTAGAAATGCTCCAATTGAGCTAATTAGCATATTGTGAGAATATTGCAATGGTCTGACAAAAGTAAAAAATGTAAATTTCCAATTTCAACCAAACATGCTAGAAATGCTCAAATTGAGCTAATTGGCTTATTGTGAGAATTTTACAAACGTCTGACAACACTGAAAAATGTAAAATTCCAATTTCAACCAAACATGCTAGAAATGCTCCAATTGAGCTAATTAGCTTATTGTGAGAATACTACAAACGTCTGACAACACTGAAAAATGTAAATTTCTAATTTCAACCAAACATGCTAGAAATGCTCCAATTGAGCTAATTAGCTTATTGTGAGAATACTACAAACGTCTGACAAAACTGAAAAATGTAAATTTCCAATTTCAACCAAACATGCTAAAAATGCTCCAATTGAGCTAATTAGCTTATTGAGAGAATATTGCAATTGTCTGACCAAAGTGAAAAATGTAAACTTCCAATTTCAACCAAACGTGCTAGAAATACTCCAATTGAGCTAATTAGCTTATTGTGAGAATATTGCAATTGTCTGACAAAACTGAAAAATGTAAATTTCCAATTTCAACCAAACATGCTAGAAATGCTCCAATTGAGCTAATTAGCTTATTGAGAGAATATTGCAATTGTCTGACAAAACTGAAAAATGTAAATTTCCAATTTCAACCAAACATGCTAGAAATGCTCCAATTGAGCTAATTAGCTTATTGTGAGAATATTGCAATTGTCTGACAAAATTGAAAAATGTAAATTTCCAATTTCAACCAAACATGCTTGAAATGCTCCAATTGAGCTAATTAGCTTATTGTGAGAATATTGCAATGGTCTGACAAAAGTGAAAAATGTAAATTTCCAATTTCAACCAAACATGCTAGAAATGCTCCAATTGAGCTAATTAGCTTATTGTGAGAATACTACAAACGTCTGACAAAACTGAAAAATGTAAATTTCCAATTTCAACCAAACATGCTAGAAATGCTCCAATTGAGCTAATTAGCTTATTGTGAGAATATTGCAATTGTCTGACAAAAGTGAAAAATGTAAATTTCCAATTTCAACCAAACATGCTAGAAATGCTCCAATTGAGCTAATTAGCTTATTGTGAGAATATTGCAATTGTCTGACAAAACTGAAAAATGTAAATTTCCAATTTCAACCAAACATGCTAGAAATGCTCCAATTGAGCTAATTAGCTTATTGTGAGAATATTACAAACGTCTAACAAAATTGAAAAATGTAAATTTCCAATTTCAACCAAACATGCTAGAAATGCTCCAATTGAGCTAATTAGCTTATTGTGAGAATATTGCAATTGTCTGACAATAGTGAAAAATGTAAATTTCCAATTTCAACCAAACATGCTAGAAATGCTCCAATTGAGCTAATTAGCTCATTGTTAGAATACTACAAACGTCTGACAAAAGTGAAAAATGTAAATTTCCAATTTCAACCAAACATGCTAGAAAGGCTGAAATTGCGCAAAAAGCCTACTGTAAGAATTTTAAAAACGTCTGACAAAACTGAAAAATGTAAATTTCCAATTTCAACCAAACATGCTAGAAATGCTCCAATTGAGCTAATTAGCTTATTGTGGGAATATTACAAACGTCTGACAAAAGTGAAAAAGGTAAATTTCCAATTTCAACCAAACATGCTAGAAATGCTCCAATTTAGCTAATTAGCTTATTGAGAGAATATTGCAATTGTTTGACAAAAGTGAAAAATGTAAATTTCCAATTTCAACCAAACATGCTAGAAATGCTCCAATTGAGCTAATTAGCTTATTGTGAGAATATTACAAACGTCTGACAAAACTGAAAAATGTAAATTTCCAATTTCAACAAAACATGCTAGAAATGCTCCAAATGAGCTAATCAGCTTATTGTGAGAATTTTGCAATTGTCTGACAAAAGTGAAAAAAAGGTAAATTTCCAATTTCAACCAAACATGCTAGAAATGCTACAATTGAGCTAATTAGCTTATTGTGGGAATATTACAAACGTCTGACAAAAGTGAAAAATGTAAATTTCCAATTTCAACCAAACATGCTAGAAATGCTCCAATTGAGCTAATTAGCTTATTGTGGGAATATTACAAACGTCTGACAAAAGTGAAAAATGTAAATTTCCAATTTCAACCAAACATGCTAGAAATGCTCAAATTGAGCTAATTGGCTTATTGTGAGAATTTTACAAACGTCTGACAACACTGAAAAATGTAAATTTCCAATTTCAACCAAACATGCTAGAAATGCTCCAATTGAGCTAATTAGCTTATTGTGAGAATACTACAAACGTCTGACAACACTGAAAAATGTAAATTTCTAATTTCAACCAAACATGCTAGAAATGCTCCAATTGAGCTAATTAGCTTATTGTGAGAATACTACAAACGTCTGACAAAACTGAAAAATGTAAATTTCCAATTTCAACCAAACATGCTAAAAATGCTCCAATTGAGCTAATTAGCTTATTGAGAGAATATTGCAATTGTCTGACCAAAGTGAAAAATGTAAACTTCCAATTTCAACCAAACGTGCTAGAAATACTCCAATTGAGCTAATTAGCTTATTGTGAGAATATTGCAATTGTCTGACAAAACTGAAAAATGTAAATTTCCAATTTCAACCAAACATGCTAGAAATGCTCCAATTGAGCTAATTAGCTTATTGTGAGAATATTGCAATTGTCTGACAAAACTGAAAAATGTAAATTTCCAATTTCAACCAAACATGCTAGAAATGCTCCAATTGAGCTAATTAGCTTATTGTGAGAATATTGCAATTGTCTGACAAAATTGAAAAATGTAAATTTCCAATTTCAACCAAACATGCTAGAAATGCTCCAATTGAGCTAATTAGCTTATTGTGAGAATATTGCAATGGTCTGACAAAAGTGAAAAATGTAAATTTCCAATTTCAACCAAACATGCTAGAAATGCTCCAATTGAGCAAATTAGCTTATTGTGAGAATACTACAAACGTCTGACAAAACTGAAAAATGTAAATTTCCAATTTCAACCAAACATGCTAGAAATGCTCCAATTGAGCTAATTAGCTTATTGTGAGAATATTGCAATTGTCTGACAAAAGTGAAAAATGTAAATTTCCAATTTCAACCAAACATGCTAGAAATGCTCCAATTGAGCTAATTAGCTTATTGTGAGAATATTGCAATTGTCTGACAAAACTGAAAAATGTAAATTTCCAATTTCAACCAAACATGCTAGAAATGCTCCAATTGAGCTAATTAGCTTATTGTGAGAATATTACAAACGTCTAACAAAATTGAAAAATGTAAATTTCCAATTTCAACCAAACATGCTAGAAATGCTCCAATTGAGCTAATTAGCTTATTGTGAGAATATTGCAATTGTCTGACAATAGTGAAAAATGTAAATTTCCAATTTCAACCAAACATGCTAGAAATGCTCCAATTGAGCTAATTAGCTCATTGTTAGAATACTACAAACGTCTGACAAAAGTGAAAAATGTAAATTTCCAATTTCAACCAAACATGCTAGAAAGGCTGAAATTGCGCAAAAAGCCTACTGTAAGAATTTTAAAAACGTCTGACAAAACTGAAAAATGTAAATTTCCAATTTCAACCAAACATGCTAGAAATGCTCCAATTGAGCTAATTAGCTTATTGTGAGAATATTGCAATTGTCTGACAAAACTGAAAAATGTAAATTTCCAATTTCAACCAAACATGCTAGAAATGCTCCAATTGAGCTAATTAGCTTATTGTGAGAATATTACAAACGTCTAACAAAATTGAAAAATGTAAATTTCCAATTTCAACCAAACATGCTAGAAATGCTCCAATTGAGCTAATTAGCTTATTGTGAGAATATTGCAATTGTCTGACAATAGTGAAAAATGTAAATTTCCAATTTCAACCAAACATGCTAGAAATGCTCCAATTGAGCTAATTAGCTCATTGTTAGAATACTACAAACGTCTGACAAAAGTGAAAAATGTAAATTTCCAATTTCAACCAAACATGCTAGAAAGGCTGAAATTGCGCAAAAAGCCTACTGTAAGAATTTTAAAAACGTCTGACAAAACTGAAAAATGTAAATTTCCAATTTCAACCAAACATGCTAGAAATGCTCCAATTGAGCTAATTAGCTTATTGTGGGAATATTACAAACGTCTGACAAAAGTGAAAAATGTAAATTTTCAATTTCAACCAAACATGGTAGAAATGCTCCAATTGAGCTAATTAGCTTATTGTGAGAATATTACAAACGTCTGACAAAAGTGGAAAAGGTAAATTTCCAATTTAAACCAAACGTGCTAGAAATGCTCCAATTGAGCTAATTAGCTTATTGTGAGAATACTACAAACGTCTGACAAAAGTGAAAAATGTAAATTTCCAATTTCAACCAAACATGCTAGAAATGCTCCAATTGAGCTAATTAGCTTATTGTGAGAATATTACAAACGTCTAACAAAATTGAAAAATGTACAATTCTAATTTCAACCAAACATGCTAGAAATGCTCCAATTGAGCTAACTAGCTCATTGAGAGACTATTGCAATTGTCTGACAAAACTGAAAAATGTAATTTTCCAATTTCAACCAAACGTGCTAGAAATGCTCCAATTGAGCTAATTAGCTTATTGTGAGAATATTACAAACGTCTGACAAAAGTGAAAAATGTAAATTTCCAATTTCAACCAAACATGCTAGAAATGCTCCAATTTAGCTAATTAGCTTATTGAGAGAATATTGCAATTGTTTGACAAAAGTGAAAAATGTAAATTTCCAATTTCAACCAAACATGCTAGAAATGCTCCAATTGAGCTAATTAGCTTATTGTGAGAATATTACAAACGTCTGACAAAACTGAAAAATGTAAATTTCCAATTTCAACAAAACATGCTAGAAATGCTCCAAATGAGCTAATCAGCTTATTGTGAGAATATTGCAATTGTCTGACAAAAGTGAAAAAAAGGTAAATTTCCAATTTCAACCAAACATGCTAGAAATGCTCCAATTGAGCTAATTAGCTTATTGTGGGAATATTACAAACGTCTGACAAAAGTGAAAAATGTAAATTTCCAATTTCAACCAAACATGCTAGAAATGCTCCAATTGAGCTAATTAGCTTATTGTGGGAATATTACAAACGTCTGACAAAAGTGAAAAATGTAAATTTCCAATTTCAACCAAACATGCTAGAAATGCTCCAATTTAGCTAATTAGCTTATTGAGAGAATATTGCAATTGTTTGACAAAAGTGAAAAATGTAAATTTCCAATTTCAACCAAACATGCAAGAAATGCTCCAATTGAGCTAATTAGCTTATTGTGAGAATATTACAAACGTCTGACAAAACTGAAAAATGTAAATTTCCAATTTCAACAAAACATGCTAGAAATGCTCCAAATGAGCTAATTAGCTTATTGTGAGAATATTGCAATTGTCTGACAAAAGTGAAAAAAAGGTAAATTTCCAATTTCAACCAAACATGCTAGAAATGCTCCAATTGAGCTAATTAGCTTATTGTGGGAATATTACAAACGTCTGACAAAAGTGAAAAATGTAAATTTCCAATTTCAACCAAACATGCTAGAAATGCTCCAATTGAGCTAATTAGCTTATTGTGAGAATATTGCAATTGTCTGACAAAAGTGAAAAATGTAAATTTCCAATTTCAACCAAACATGCTAGAAGGGCTGAAATTGCGCAAAAAGCCTACTGTAAGAATTTTAAAAACGTCTGACAAAACTGAAAAATGTAAATTTCCAATTTCAACCAAACATGCTAGAAATGCTCCAATTGAGCTAATTAGCTTATTGTGAGAATATTGCAATGGTCTGACAAAAGTGAAAAATGTAAATTTCCAATTTCAACCAAACATGCTAGAAATGCTCCAATTGAGCTAATTAGTTTATTGTGAGAATATTAGAAACGTCTGACAACACTGAAAAATGTAAATTTCCAATTTCAACCAAACATGCTAGAAATGCTCCAATTGAGCTAATTAGCTTATTGTGAGAATTTTACAAACGTCTGACAAAACTGAAAAATGTAAATTTCCAATTTCAACCAAACATGCTAGAAATGCTCCAATTGAGCTAATTAGCTTATTGTGAGAATATTGCAATGGTCTGACAAAAGTGAAAAATGCAAATTTCCAATTTCAACCAAACATGCTAGAAATGCTCAAATTGAGCTAATTGGCTTATTGTGAGAATTTTACAAACGTCTGACAACACTGAAAAATGTAAATTTCCAATTTCAACCAAACATGCTAGAAATGCTCCAATTGAGCTAATTAGCTTATTGTGAGAATACTACAAACGTCTGACAACACTGAAAAATGTAAATTTCTAATTTCAACCAAACATGCTAGAAATGCTCCAATTGAGCTAATTAGCTTATTGTGAGAATACTACAAACGTCTGACAAAACTGAAAAATGTAAATTTCCAATTTCAACCAAACATGCTAAAAATGCTCCAATTGAGCTAATTAGCTTATTGAGAGAATATTGCAATTGTCTGACCAAAGTGAAAAATGTAAACTTCCAATTTCAACCAAACGTGCTAGAAAGACTCCAATTGAGCTAATTAGCTTATTGTGAGAATATTGCAATTGTCTGACAAAACTGAAAAATGTAAATTTCCAATTTCAACCAAACATGCTAGAAATGCTCCAATTGAGCTAATTAGCTTATTGAGAGAATATTGCAATTGTCTGACAAAACTGAAAAATGTAAATTTCCAATTTCAACCAAACATGCTAGAAATGCTCCAATTGAGCTAATTAGCTTATTGTGAGAATATTGCAATTGTCTGACAAAATTGAAAAATGTAAATTTCCAATTTCAACCAAACATGCTAGAAATGCTCCAATTGAGCTAATTAGCTTATTGTGAGAATATTGCAATGGTCTGACAAAAGTGAAAAATGTAAATTTCCAATTTCAACCAAACATGCTAGAAATGCTCCAATTGAGCTAATTAGTTTATTGTGAGAATATTAGAAACGTCTGACAACACTGAAAAATGTAAATTTCCAATTTCAACCAAACATGCTAGAAATGCTCCAATTGAGCTAATTAGCTTATTGTGAGAATATTGCAATGGTCTGACAAAAGTGAAAAATGTAAATTTCCAATTTCAACCAAACATGCTAGAAATGCTCCAATTGAGCTAATTAGTTTATTGTGAGAATATTAGAAACGTCTGACAACACTGAAAAATGTAAATTTCCAATTTCAACCAAACATGCTAGAAATGCTCCAATTGAGCTAATTAGCTTATTGTGAGAATTTTACAAACGTCTGACAAAACTGAAAAATGTAAATTTCCAATTTCAACCAAACATGCTAGAAATGCTCCAATTGAGCTAATTAGCATATTGTGAGAATATTGCAATGGTCTGACAAAAGTAAAAAATGTAAATTTCCAATTTCAACCAAACATGCTAGAAATGCTCAAATTGAGCTAATTGGCTTATTGTGAGAATTTTACAAACGTCTGACAACACTGAAAAATGTAAAATTCCAATTTCAACCAAACATGCTAGAAATGCTCCAATTGAGCTAATTAGCTTATTGTGAGAATACTACAAACGTCTGACAACACTGAAAAATGTAAATTTCTAATTTCAACCAAACATGCTAGAAATGCTCCAATTGAGCTAATTAGCTTATTGTGAGAATACTACAAACGTCTGACAAAACTGAAAAATGTAAATTTCCAATTTCAACCAAACATGCTAAAAATGCTCCAATTGAGCTAATTAGCTTATTGAGAGAATATTGCAATTGTCTGACCAAAGTGAAAAATGTAAACTTCCAATTTCAACCAAACGTGCTAGAAATACTCCAATTGAGCTAATTAGCTTATTGTGAGAATATTGCAATTGTCTGACAAAACTGAAAAATGTAAATTTCCAATTTCAACCAAACATGCTAGAAATGCTCCAATTGAGCTAATTAGCTTATTGAGAGAATATTGCAATTGTCTGACAAAACTGAAAAATGTAAATTTCCAATTTCAACCAAACATGCTAGAAATGCTCCAATTGAGCTAATTAGCTTATTGTGAGAATATTGCAATTGTCTGACAAAATTGAAAAATGTAAATTTCCAATTTCAACCAAACATGCTAGAAATGCTCCAATTGAGCTAATTAGCTTATTGTGAGAATATTGCAATGGTCTGACAAAAGTGAAAAATGTAAATTTCCAATTTCAACCAAACATGCTAGAAATGCTCCAATTGAGCTAATTAGCTTATTGTGAGAATACTACAAACGTCTGACAAAACTGAAAAATGTAAATTTCCAATTTCAACCAAACATGCTAGAAATGCTCCAATTGAGCTAATTAGCTTATTGTGAGAATATTGCAATTGTCTGACAAAAGTGAAAAATGTAAATTTCCAATTTCAACCAAACATGCTAGAAATGCTCCAATTGAGCTAATTAGCTTATTGTGAGAATATTGCAATTGTCTGACAAAACTGAAAAATGTAAATTTCCAATTTCAACCAAACATGCTAGAAATGCTCCAATTGAGCTAATTAGCTTATTGTGAGAATATTACAAACGTCTAACAAAATTGAAAAATGTAAATTTCCAATTTCAACCAAACATGCTAGAAATGCTCCAATTGAGCTAATTAGCTTATTGTGAGAATATTGCAATTGTCTGACAATAGTGAAAAATGTAAATTTCCAATTTCAACCAAACATGCTAGAAATGCTCCAATTGAGCTAATTAGCTCATTGTTAGAATACTACAAACGTCTGACAAAAGTGAAAAATGTAAATTTCCAATTTCAACCAAACATGCTAGAAAGGCTGAAATTGCGCAAAAAGCCTACTGTAAGAATTTTAAAAACGTCTGACAAAACTGAAAAATGTAAATTTCCAATTTCAACCAAACATGCTAGAAATGCTCCAATTGAGCTAATTAGCTTATTGTGGGAATATTACAAACGTCTGACAAAAGTGAAAAAGGTAAATTTCCAATTTCAACCAAACATGCTAGAAATGCTCCAATTTAGCTAATTAGCTTATTGAGAGAATATTGCAATTGTTTGACAAAAGTGAAAAATGTAAATTTCCAATTTCAACCAAACATGCTAGAAATGCTCCAATTGAGCTAATTAGCTTATTGTGAGAATATTACAAACGTCTGACAAAACTGAAAAATGTAAATTTCCAATTTCAACAAAACATGCTAGAAATGCTCCAAATGAGCTAATCAGCTTATTGTGAGAATATTGCAATTGTCTGACAAAAGTGAAAAAAAGGTAAATTTCCAATTTCAACCAAACATGCTAGAAATGCTACAATTGAGCTAATTAGCTTATTGTGGGAATATTACAAACGTCTGACAAAAGTGAAAAATGTAAATTTCCAATTTCAACCAAACATGCTAGAAATGCTCCAATTGAGCTAATTAGCTTATTGTGGGAATATTACAAACGTCTGACAAAAGTGAAAAATGTAAATTTCCAATTTCAACCAAACATGCTAGAAATGCTCAAATTGAGCTAATTGGCTTATTGTGAGAATTTTACAAACGTCTGACAACACTGAAAAATGTAAATTTCCAATTTCAACCAAACATGCTAGAAATGCTCCAATTGAGCTAATTAGCTTATTGTGAGAATACTACAAACGTCTGACAACACTGAAAAATGTAAATTTCTAATTTCAACCAAACATGCTAGAAATGCTCCAATTGAGCTAATTAGCTTATTGTGAGAATACTACAAACGTCTGACAAAACTGAAAAATGTAAATTTCCAATTTCAACCAAACATGCTAAAAATGCTCCAATTGAGCTAATTAGCTTATTGAGAGAAAATTGCAATTGTCTGACCAAAGTGAAAAATGTAAACTTCCAATTTCAACCAAACGTGCTAGAAATACTCCAATTGAGCTAATTAGCTTATTGTGAGAATATTGCAATTGTCTGACAAAACTGAAAAATGTAAATTTCCAATTTCAACCAAACATGCTAGAAATGCTCCAATTGAGCTAATTAGCTTATTGAGAGAATATTGCAATTGTCTGACAAAACTGAAAAATGTAAATTTCCAATTTCAACCAAACATGCTAGAAATGCTCCAATTGAGCTAATTAGCTTATTGTGAGAATATTGCAATTGTCTGACAAAATTGAAAAATGTAAATTTCCAATTTCAACCAAACATGCTAGAAATGCTCCAATTGAGCTAATTAGCTTATTGTGAGAATATTGCAATGGTCTGACAAAAGTGAAAAATGTAAATTTCCAATTTCAACCAAACATGCTAGAAATGCTCCAATTGAGCTAATTAGCTTATTGTGAGAATACTACAAACGTCTGACAAAACTGAAAAATGTAAATTTCCAATTTCAACCAAACATGCTAGAAATGCTCCAATTGAGCTAATTAGCTTATTGTGAGAATATTGCAATTGTCTGACAAAAGTGAAAAATGTAAATTTCCAATTTCAACCAAACATGCTAGAAATGCTCCAATTGAGCTAATTAGCTTATTGTGAGAATATTGCAATTGTCTGACAAAACTGAAAAATGTAAATTTCCAATTTCAACCAAACATGCTAGAAATGCTCCAATTGAGCTAATTAGCTTATTGTGAGAATATTACAAACGTCTAACAAAATTGAAAAATGTAAATTTCCAATTTCAACCAAACATGCTAGAAATGCTCCAATTGAGCTAATTAGCTTATTGTGAGAATATTGCAATTGTCTGACAATAGTGAAAAATGTAAATTTCCAATTTCAACCAAACATGCTAGAAATGCTCCAATTGAGCTAATTAGCTCATTGTTAGAATACTACAAACGTCTGACAAAAGTGAAAAATGTAAATTTCCAATTTCAACCAAACATGCTAGAAAGGCTGAAATTGCGCAAAAAGCCTACTGTAAGAATTTTAAAAACGTCTGACAAAACTGAAAAATGTAAATTTCCAATTTCAACCAAACATGCTAGAAATGCTCCAATTGAGCTAATTAGCTTATTGTGGGAATATTACAAACGTCTGACAAAAGTGAAAAATGTAAATTTTCAATTTCAACCAAACATGGTAGAAATGCTCCAATTGAGCTAATTAGCTTATTGTGAGAATATTACAAACGTCTGACAAAAGTGGAAAAGGTAAATTTCCAATTTAAACCAAACGTGCTAGAAATGCTCCAATTGAGCTAATTAGCTTATTGTGAGAATACTACAAACGTCTGACAAAAGTGAAAAATGTAAATTTCCAATTTCAACCAAACATGCTAGAAATGCTCCAATTGAGCTAATTAGCTTATTGTGAGAATATTACAAACGTCTAACAAAATTGAAAAATGTACAATTCTAATTTCAACCAAACATGCTAGAAATGCTCCAATTGAGCTAACTAGCTCATTGAGAGACTATTGCAATTGTCTGACAAAACTGAAAAATGTAATTTTCCAATTTCAACCAAACGTGCTAGAAATGCTCCAATTGAGCTAATTAGCTTATTGTGAGAATATTACAAACGTCTGACAAAAGTGAAAAATGTAAATTTCCAATTTCAACCAAACATGCTAGAAATGCTCCAATTTAGCTAATTAGCTTATTGAGAGAATATTGCAATTGTTTGACAAAAGTGAAAAATGTAAATTTCCAATTTCAACCAAACATGCTAGAAATGCTCCAATTGAGCTAATTAGCTTATTGTGAGAATATTACAAACGTCTGACAAAACTGAAAAATGTAAATTTCCAATTTCAACAAAACATGCTAGAAATGCTCCAAATGAGCTAATCAGCTTATTGTGAGAATATTGCAATTGTCTGACAAAAGTGAAAAAAAGGTGAATTTCCAATTTCAACCAAACATGCTAGAAATGCTCCAATTGAGCTAATTAGCTTATTGTGGGAATATTACAAACGTCTGACAAAAGTGAAAAATGTAAATTTCCAATTTCAACCAAACATGCTAGAAATGCTCCAATTGAGCTAATTAGCTTATTGTGGGAATATTACAAACGTCTGACAAAAGTGAAAAATGTAAATTTCCAATTTCAACCAAACATGCTAGAAATGCTCCAATTTAGCTAATTAGCTTATTGAGAGAATATTGCAATTGTTTGACAAAAGTGAAAAATGTAAATTTCCAATTTCAACCAAACATGCAAGAAATGCTCCAATTGAGCTAATTAGCTTATTGTGAGAATATTACAAACGTCTGACAAAACTGAAAAATGTAAATTTCCAATTTCAACAAAACATGCTAGAAATGCTCCAAATGAGCTAATTAGCTTATTGTGAGAATATTGCAATTGTCTGACAAAAGTGAAAAAAAGGTAAATTTCCAATTTCAACCAAACATGCTAGAAATGCTCCAATTGAGCTAATTAGCTTATTGTGGGAATATTACAAACGTCTGACAAAAGTGAAAAATGTAAATTTCCAATTTCAACCAAACATGCTAGAAATGCTCCAATTGAGCTAATTAGCTTATTGTGAGAATATTGCAATTGTCTGACAAAAGTGAAAAATGTAAATTTCCAATTTCAACCAAACATGCTAGAAGGGCTGAAATTGCGCAAAAAGCCTACTGTAAGAATTTTAAAAACGTCTGACAAAACTGAAAAATGTAAATTTCCAATTTCAACCAAACATGCTAGAAATGCTCCAATTGAGCTAATTAGCTTATTGTGAGAATATTGCAATGGTCTGACAAAAGTGAAAAATGTAAATTTCCAATTTCAACCAAACATGCTAGAAATGCTCCAATTGAGCTAATTAGTTTATTGTGAGAATATTAGAAACGTCTGACAACACTGAAAAATGTAAATTTCCAATTTCAACCAAACATGCTAGAAATGCTCCAATTGAGCTAATTAGCTTATTGTGAGAATTTTACAAACGTCTGACAAAACTGAAAAATGTAAATTTCCAATTTCAACCAAACATGCTAGAAATGCTCCAATTGAGCTAATTAGCTTATTGTGAGAATATTGCAATGGTCTGACAAAAGTGAAAAATGCAAATTTCCAATTTCAACCAAACATGCTAGAAATGCTCAAATTGAGCTAATTGGCTTATTGTGAGAATTTTACAAACGTCTGACAACACTGAAAAATGTAAATTTCCAATTTCAACCAAACATGCTAGAAATGCTCCAATTGAGCTAATTAGCTTATTGTGAGAATACTACAAACGTCTGACAACACTGAAAAATGTAAATTTCTAATTTCAACCAAACATGCTAGAAATGCTCCAATTGAGCTAATTAGCTTATTGTGAGAATACTACAAACGTCTGACAAAACTGAAAAATGTAAATTTCCAATTTCAACCAAACATGCTAAAAATGCTCCAATTGAGCTAATTAGCTTATTGAGAGAATATTGCAATTGTCTGACCAAAGTGAAAAATGTAAACTTCCAATTTCAACCAAACGTGCTAGAAAGACTCCAATTGAGCTAATTAGCTTATTGTGAGAATATTGCAATTGTCTGACAAAACTGAAAAATGTAAATTTCCAATTTCAACCAAACATGCTAGAAATGCTCCAATTGAGCTAATTAGCTTATTGAGAGAATATTGCAATTGTCTGACAAAACTGAAAAATGTAAATTTCCAATTTCAACCAAACATGCTAGAAATGCTCCAATTGAGCTAATTAGCTTATTGTGAGAATATTGCAATTGTCTGACAAAATTGAAAAATGTAAATTTCCAATTTCAACCAAACATGCTAGAAATGCTCCAATTGAGCTAATTAGCTTATTGTGAGAATATTGCAATGGTCTGACAAAAGTGAAAAATGTAAATTTCCAATTTCAACCAAACATGCTAGAAATGCTCCAATTGAGCTAATTAGCTTATTGTGAGAATACTACAAACGTCTGACAAAACTGAAAAATGTAAATTTCCAATTTCAACCAAACATGCTAGAAATGCTCCAATTGAGCTAATTAGCTTATTGTGAGAATATTGCAATTGTCTGACAAAAGTGAAAAATGTAAATTTCCAATTTCAACCAAACATGCTAGAAGGGCTGAAATTGCGCAAAAAGCCTACTGTAAGAATTTTAAAAACGTCTGACAAAACTGAAAAATGTAAATTTCCAATTTCAACCAAACATGCTAGAAATGCTCCAATTGAGCTAATTAGCTTATTGTGAGAATACTACAAACGTCTGACAACACTGAAAAATGTAAATTTCTAATTTCAACCAAACATGCTAGAAATGCTCCAATTGAGCTAATTAGCTTATTGTGAGAATACTACAAACGTCTGACAAAACTGAAAAATGTAAATTTCCAATTTCAACCAAACATGCTAAAAATGCTCCAATTGAGCTAATTAGCTTATTGAGAGAATATTGCAATTGTCTGACCAAAGTGAAAAATGTAAACTTCCAATTTCAACCAAACGTGCTAGAAATACTCCAATTGAGCTAATTAGCTTATTGTGAGAATATTAGAAACGTCTGACAACACTGAAAAATGTAAATTTCCAATTTCAACCAAACATGCTAGAAATGCTCAAATTGAGCTAATTGGCTTATTGTGAGAATTTTACAAACGTCTGACAACACTGAAAAATGTAAATTTCCAATTTCAACCAAACATGCTAGAAATGCTCCAATTGAGCTAATTAGCTTATTGTGAGAATACTACAAACGTCTGACAACACTGAAAAATGTAAATTTCTAATTTCAACCAAACATGCTAGAAATGCTCCAATTGAGCTAATTAGCTTATTGTGAGAATACTACAAACGTCTGACAAAACTGAAAAATGTAAATTTCCAATTTCAACCAAACATGCTAAAAATGCTCCAATTGAGCTAATTAGCTTATTGAGAGAATATTGCAATTGTCTGACCAAAGTGAAAAATGTAAACTTCCAATTTCAACCAAACGTGCTAGAAATACTCCAATTGAGCTAATTAGCTTATTGTGAGAATATTGCAATTGTCTGACAAAACTGAAAAATGTAAATTTCCAATTTCAACCAAACATGCTAGAAATGCTCCAATTGAGCTAATTAGCTTATTGAGAGAATATTGCAATTGTCTGACAAAACTGAAAAATGTAAATTTCCAATTTCAACCAAACATGCTAGAAATGCTCCAATTGAGCTAATTAGCTTATTGTGAGAATATTTCAATTGTCTGACAAAATTGAAAAATGTAAATTTCCAATTTCAACCAAACATGCTAGAAATGCTCCGATTGAGCTAATTAGCTTATTGTGAGAATATTGCAATGGTCTGACAAAAGTGAAAAATGTAAATTTCCAATTTCAACCAAACATGCTAGAAATGCTCCAATTGAGCTAATTAGCTTATTGTGAGAATACTACAAACGTCTGACAAAACTGAAAAATGTAAATTTCCAATTTCAACCAAACATGCTAGAAATGCTCCAATTGAGCTAATTAGCTTATTGTGAGAATATTGCAATTGTCTGACAAAAGTGAAAAATGTAAATTTCCAATTTCAACCAAACATGCTAGAAATGCTCCAATTGAGCTAATTAGCTTATTGTGAGAATATTGCAATTGTCTGACAAAACTGAAAAATGTAAATTTCCAATTTCAACCAAACATGCTAGAAATGCTCCAATTGAGCTAATTAGCTTATTGTGAGAATATTACAAACGTCTAACAAAATTGAAAAATGTAAATTTCCAATTTCAACCAAACATGCTAGAAATGCTCCAATTGAGCTAATTAGCTTATTGTGAGAATATTGCAATTGTCTGACAATAGTGAAAAATGTAAATTTCCAATTTCAACCAAACATGCTAGAAATGCTCCAATTGAGCTAATTAGCTCATTGTTAGAATACTACAAACGTCTGACAAAAGTGAAAAATGTAAATTTCCAATTTCAACCAAACATGCTAGAAAGGCTGAAATTGCGCAAAAAGCCTACTGTAAGAATTTTAAAAACGTCTGACAAAACTGAAAAATGTAAATTTCCAATTTCAACCAAACATGCTAGAAATGCTCCAATTGAGCTAATTAGCTTATTGTGGGAATATTACAAACGTCTGACAAAAGTGAAAAATGTAAATTTTCAATTTCAACCAAACATGGTAGAAATGCTCCAATTGAGCTAATTAGCTTATTGTGAGAATATTACAAACGTCTGACAAAAGTGGAAAAGGTAAATTTCCAATTTAAACCAAACGTGCTAGAAATGCTCCAATTGAGCTAATTAGCTTATTGTGAGAATACTACAAACGTCTGACAAAAGTGAAAAATGTAAATTTCCAATTTCAACAAAACATGCTAGAAATGCTCCAAATGAGCTAATTAGCTTATTGTGAGAATATTGCAATTGTCTGACAAAACTGAAAAATGTAAATTTCCAATTTCAACCAAACATGCTAGAAATGCTCCAATTGAGCTAATTAACTCATTGTTAGAATACTACAAACGTCTGACAAAAGTGAAAAATGTAAATTTCCAATTTCAACCAAACATGCTAGAAAGGCTGAAATTGCGCAAAAAGCCTACTGTAAGAATTTTAAAAACGTCTGACAAAACTGAAAAATGTAAATTTCCAATTTCAACCAAACATGCTAGAAATGCTCCAATTGAGCTAATTAGCTTATTGTGGGAATATTACAAACGTCTGACAAAAGTGAAAAATGTAAATTTTCAATTTCAACCAAACATGGTAGAAATGCTCCAATTGAGCTAATTAGCTTATTGTGAGAATATTACAAACGTCTGACAAAAGTGGAAAAGGTAAATTTCCAATTTAAACCAAACGTGCTAGAAATGCTCCAATTGAGCTAATTAGCTTATTGTGAGAATACTACAAACGTCTGACAAAAGTGAAAAATGTAAATTTCCAATTTCAACCAAACATGCTAGAAATGCTCCAATTGAGCTAATTAGCTTATTGTGAGAATATTACAAACGTCTAACAAAATTGAAAAATGTACATTTCTAATTTCAACCAAACATGCTAGAAATGCTCCAATTGAGCTAACTAGCTCATTGAGAGACTATTGCAATTGTCTGACAAAACTGAAAAATGTAATTTTCCAATTTCAACCAAACGTGCTAGAAATGCTCCAATTGAGCTAATTAGCTTATTGTGAGAATATTACAAACGTCTGACAAAAGTGAAAAATGTAAATTTCCAATTTCAACCAAACATGCTAGAAATGCTCCAATTTAGCTAATTAGCTTATTGAGAGAATATTGCAATTGTTTGACAAAAGTGAAAAATGTAAATGTCCAATTTCAACCAAACATGCTAGAAATGCTCCAATTGAGCTAATTAGCTTATTGTGAGAATATTACAAACGTCTGACAAAACTGAAAAATGTAAATTTCCAATTTCAACAAAACATGCTAGAAATGCTCCAAATGAGCTAATTAGCTTATTGTGAGAATATTGCAATTGTCTGACAAAAGTGAAAAAAAGGTAAATTTCCAATTTCAACCAAACATGCTAGAAATGCTCCAATTGAGCTAATTAGCTTATTGTGGGAATATTACAAACGTCTGACAAAAGTGAAAAATGTAAATTTCCAATTTCAACCAAACATGCTAGAAATGCTCCAATTGAGCTAATTAGCTTATTGTGGGAATATTACAAACGTCTGACAAAAGTGAAAAAGGTAAATTTCCAATTTCAACCAAACATGCTAGAAATGCTCCAATTGAGCTAATTAGCTTATTGTGAGAATACTACAAACGTCTGACAAAACTGAAAAATGTAAATTTCCAATTTCAACCAAACATGCTAGAAATGCTCCAATTGAGCTAATTAGCTTATTGTGAGAATATTACAAACGTCTAACAAAATTGAAAAATGTAAATTTCTAATTTCAACCAAACATGCTAGAAATGCTTCAATTGAGCTAATTAGCTTATTGTGAGAATATTGCAATTGTCTGACAAAATTGAAAAATGTAAATTTCTAATTTCAACCAAACATGCTAGAAATGCTTCAATTGAGCTAATTAGCTTATTGTGAGAATATTGCAATTGTCTGACAGAAGTGAAAAATGTAAATTTCCAATTTGAACCAAACATGCTAGAAATGCTCCAATTGAGCTAATTAGCTTATTGTGAGAATATTACAAACGTCTGACAAAACTGAAAAATGTAAATTTCCAATTTCAACAAAACATGCTAGAAATGCTCCAAGTGAGCTAATTAGCTTATTGTGAGAATATTGCAATTGTCTGACAAAAGTGAAAAATGTAAATTTCCAATTTCAACCAAACATGCTAGAAATGCTCCAATTGAGCTAATTAGCTTATTGTGGGAATATTACAAACGTCTGACAAAAGTGAAAAATGTAAATTTCCAATTTCAACCAAACATGCTAGAAATGCTCCAATTGAGCTAATTAGCTTATTGTGGGAATATTACAAACGTCTGACAAAAGTGAAAAAGGTAAATTTCCAATTTCAACCAAACATGCTAGAAATGCTCCAATTGAGCTAATTAGCTTATTGTGAGAATACTACAAACGTCTGACAAAACTGAAAAATGTAAATTTCTAATTTCAACCAAACATGCTAGAAATGCTCCAATTGAGCTAATTAGCTTATTGTGAGAATATTACAAACGTCTAACAAAATTGAAAAATGTAAATTTCTAATTTCAACCAAACATGCTAGAAATGCTCCAATTGAGCTAATTAGCTTATTGTGAGAATATTGCAATTGTCTGACAAAAGTGAAAAATGTAAATTTCCAATTTCAACCAAACATGCTAGAAATGCTCCAATTGAGCTAATTAGCTTATTGTGGGAATATTACAAACGTCTGACAAAAGTGAAAAATGTAAATTTCCAATTTCAACCAAACATGCTAGAAATGCTCCAATTGAGCTAATTAGCTTATTGTGGGAATATTACAAACGTCTGACAAAAGTGAAAAAGGTAAATTTCCAATTTCAACCAAACATGCTAGAAATGCTCCAATTGAGCTAATTAGCTTATTGTGAGAATACTACAAACGTCTGACAAAACTGAAAAATGTAAATTTCTAATTTCAACCAAACATGCTAGAAATGCTCCAATTGAGCTAATTAGCTTATTGTGAGAATATTACAAACGTCTAACAAAATTGAAAAATGTAAATTTCTAATTTCAACCAAACATGCTAGAAATGCTTCAATTGAGCTAATTAGCTTATTGTGAGAATATTGCAATTGTCTGACAAAATTGAAAAATGTAAATTTCTAATTTCAACCAAACATGCTAGAAATGCTTCAATTGAGCTAATTAGCTTATTGTGAGAATATTGCAATTGTCTGACAGAAGTGAAAAATGTAAATTTCCAATTTCAACCAAACATGCTAGAAATGCTCCAATTGAGCTAATTAGCTTATTGTGAGAATATTACAAACGTCTGACAAAACTGAAAAATGTAAATTTCCAATTTCAACAAAACATGCTAGAAATGCTCCAATTGAGCTAATTAGCTTATTGTGAGAATATTGCAATTGTCTGACAAAAGTGAAAAATGTAAATTTCCAATTTCAACCAAACATGCTAGAAATGCTCCAATTGAGCTAATTAGCTTATTGTGGGAATATTACAAACGTCTGACAAAAGTGAAAAATGTAAATTTCCAATTTCAACCAAACATGATAGAAATGCTCCAATTGAGCTAATTAGCTTATTGTGGGAATATTACAAACGTCTGACAAAAGTGAAAAAGGTAAATTTCCAATTTCAACCAAACATGCTAAAAATGCTCCAATTGAGCTAATTAGCTTATTGTGAGAATACTACAAACGTCTGACAAAACTGAAAAATGTAAAATTCTAATTTCAACCAAACATGCTAAAAATGCTTCAATTGAGCTAATTAGCTTATTGTGAGAATATTGCAATTGTCTGACAAAATTGAAAAATGTAAATTTCTAATTTCAACCAAACATGCTAGAAATGCTTCAATTGAGCTAATTAGCTTATTGTGAGAATATTGCAATTGTCTGACAAAAGTGAAAAATGTAAATTTCCAATTTCAACCAAACATGGTAGAAATGCTCCAATTGAGCTAATTAGCTTATTGAGAGAATATTGCAATTGTTTGACAAAAGTGAAAATGGTAAGTTTCCAATTTCAACCAAACGTGCTAGAAATGCTCCAATTGAGCTAATTAGCTTATTGTGAGAATATTACACACGTCTGACAAAAGTGAAAAATGTAAACTTCCAATTTCAACCAAACATGGTAGAAATGCTCCAATTGAGCTAATTAGCTTATTGAGAGAATATTGCAATTGTTCGACAAAAGTGAAAAATGTAAGTTTCCAATTTCAACCAAACGTGCTAGAAATGCTCCAATTGAGCTGATTAGCTTATTGTGAGAATATTACAAACGTCTGACAACACTGAAAAATGTAAATTTCCAATTTCAACCAAACATGCTAGAAATGCTCCAATTGAGCTAATTAGCTTATTGTGAGAATATTGCAATTGTCTGACAAAAGTGAAAAATGTAATTTTCCAATTTCAACCAAACATGCTAGAAATGCTCCAATTGAGCTAATTAGCTTATTGTGAGAATATTGCAATTGTCTGACAAAAGTCAAAAATGTAATTTTCCAATTTCAACCAAACATGCTAGAAATGCTCCAATTGAGCTAATTAGCTTATTGTGAGAATACTACAAACGTCTGACAAAACTGAAAAATGTAAATTTCCAATTTCAACCAAACATGCTAGAAATGCTCCAATTGAGCTAATTAGCTTATTGTGAGAATATTGCAATTGTCTGACAAAAGTGAAAAATGTAAATTTCCAATTTCAACCAAACATGCTAGAAATGCTCCAATTGAGCTAATTAGCTTATTGTGAGAATATTGCAATTGTCTGACAAAACTGAAAAATGTAAATTTCCAATTTCAACCAAACATGCTAGAAATGCTCCAATTGAGCTAATTAGCTTATTGTGGGAATATTACAAACGTCTGACAAAAGTGAAAAATGTAAATTTTCAATTTCAACCAAACATGGTAGAAATGCTCCAATTGAGCTAATTAGCTTATTGTGAGAATATTACAAACGTCTGACAAAAGTGGAAAAGGTAAATTTCCAATTTAAACCAAACGTGCTAGAAATGCTCCAATTGAGCTAATTAGCTTATTGTGAGAATACTACAAACGTCTGACAAAAGTGAAAAATGTAAATTTCCAATTTCAACCAAACATGCTAGAAATGCTCCAATTGAGCTAATTAGCTTATTGTGAGAATATTACAAACGTCTAACAAAATTGAAAAATGTAAATTTCTAATTTCAACCAAACATGCTAGAAATGCTCCAATTGAGCTAACTAGCTTATTGAGAGACTATTGCAATTGTCTGACAAAACTGAAAAATGTAATTTTCCAATTTCAACCAAACGTGCTAGAAATGCTCCAATTGAGCTAATTAGCTTATTGTGAGAATATTACAAACGTCTGACAAAAGTGAAAAATGTTAATTTCCAATTTCAACCAAACATGCTAGAAATGCTCCAATTTAGCTAATTAGCTTATTGAGAGAATATTGCAATTGTTTGACAAAAGTGAAAAATGTAAATTTCCAATTTCAACCAAACATGCTAGAAATGCTCCAATTGAGCTAATTAGCTTATTGTGAGAATATTACAAATGTCTGACAAAACTGAAAAATGTAAATTTCCAATTTCAACAAAACATGCTAGAAATGCTCCAAATGAGCTAATTAGCTTATTGTGAGAATATTGCAATTGTCTGACAAAAGTGAAAAATGTAAATTTCCAATTTCAACCAAACATGCTAGAAATGCTCCAATTGAGCTAATTAGCTTATTGTGAGAATATTACAAACGTCTGACAAAAGTGAAAAATGTAAATTTCCAATTTCAACCAAACATGCTAGAAATGCTCCAATTGAGCTAATTAGCTTATTGTGGGAATATTACAAACGTCTGACAAAAGTGAAAAAGGTAAATTTCCAATTTCAACCAAACATGCTAGAAATGCTCCAATTGAGCTAATTAGCTTATTGTGAGAATACTACAAACGTCTGACAAAACTGAAAAATGTAAATTTCCAATTTCAACCAAACATGCTAGAAATGCTCCAATTGAGCTAATTAGCTTATTGTGAGAATATTACAAACGTCTAACAAAATTGAAAAATGTAAATTTCTAATTTCAACCAAACATGCTAGAAATGCTTCAATTGAGCTAATTAGCTTATTGTGAGAATATTGCAATTGTCTGACAAAATTGAAAAATGTAAATTTCTAAATTCAACCAAACATGCTAGAAATGCTTCAATTGAGCTAATTAGCTTATTGTGAGAATATTGCAATTGTCTGACAGAAGTGAAAAATGTAAATTTCCAATTTCAACCAAACATGCTAGAAATGCTCCAATTGAGCTAATTAGCTTATTGTGAGAATATTACAAACGTCTGACAAAACTGAAAAATGTAAATTTCCAATTTCAACAAAACATGCTAGAAATGCTCCATTTGAGCTAATTAGCTTATTGTGAGAATATTGCAATTGTCTGACAAAAGTGAAAAATGTAAATTTCCAATTTCAACCAAACATGCTAGAAATGCTCCAATTGAGCTAATTAGCTTATTGTGGGAATATTACAAACGTCTGACAAAAGTGAAAAATGTAAATTTCCAATTTCAACCAAACATCCTAGAAATGCTCCAATTGAGCTAATTAGCTTATTGTGGGAATATTACAAACGTCTGACAAAAGTGAAAAAGGTAAATTTCCAATTTCAACCAAACATGCTAGAAATGCTCCAATTGAGCTAATTAGCTTATTGTGAGAATACTACAAACGTCTGACAAAACTGAAAAATGTAAATTTCCAATTTCAACCAAACATGCTAGAAATGCTCCAATTGAGCTAATTAGCTTATTGTGAGAATATTACAAACGTCTAACAAAATTGAAAAATGTAAATTTCTAATTTCAACCAAACATGCTAGAAATGCTTCAATTGAGCTAATTAGCTTATTGTGAGAATATTGCAATTGTCTGACAAAATTGAAAAATGTAAATTTCTAATTTCAACCAAACATGCTAGAAATGCTTCAATTGAGCTAATTAGCTTATTGTGAGAATATTGCAATTGTCTGACAAAAGTGAAAAATGTAAATTTCCAATTTCAACCAAACATGCTAGAAATGCTCCAATTGAGCTAATTAGCTTATTGAGAGAATATTGCAATTGTTTGACAAAAGTGAAAATTGTAAGTTTCCAATTTCAACCAAACGTGCTAGAAATGCTCCAATTGAGCTAATTAGCTTATTGTGAGAATATTACACACGTCTGACAAAAGTGAAAAATGTAAATTTCCAATTTCAACCAAACATGGTAGAAATGCTCCAATTGAGCTAATTAGCTTATTGAGAGAATATTGCAATTGTTCGACAAAAGTGAAAAATTTAAGTTTCCAATTTCAACCAAACGTGCTAGAAATGCTCCAATTGAGCTAATTAGCTTATTGTGAGAATATTACAAACGTCTGACAACACTGAAAAATGTAAATTTCCAATTTCAACCAAACATGCTAGAAATGCTCCAATTGAGCTAATTAGCTTATTGTGAGAATATTGCAATTGTCTGACAAAAGTGAAAAATGTAATTTTCCAATTTCAACCAAACATGCTAGAAATGCTCCAATTGAGCTAATTAGCTTATTGTGAGAATATTGCAATTGTCTGACAAAAGTCAAAAATGTAATTTTCCAATTTCAACCAAACATGCTAGAAATGCTCCAATTGAGCTAATTAGCTTATTGTGAGAATACTACAAACGTCTGACAAAACTGAAAAATGTAAATTTCCAATTTCAACCAAACATGCTAGAAATGCTCCAATTGAGCTAATTAGCTTATTGTGAGAATATTGCAATTGTCTGACAAAAGTGAAAAATGTAAATTTCCAATTTCAACCAAACATGCTAGAAATGCTCCAATTGAGCTAATTAGCTTATTGTGAGAATATTGCAATTGTCTGACAAAACTGAAAAATGTAAATTTCCAATTTCAACCAAACATGCTAGAAATGCTCCAATTGAGCTAATTAGCTTATTGTGAGAATATTGCAATTGTCTGACAAAAGTGAAAAATGTAAATTTCCAATTTCAACCAAACATGCTAGAAATGCTCCAATTGAGCTAATTAGCTTATTGTGAGAATATTACAAACGTCTGACAAAACTGAAAAATGTAAATTTCCAATTTCAACCAAACTTGCTAGAAATGCTCCAATTGAGCTAATTAGCTTATTGTGAGAATATTACAAACGTCTGACAAAAGTGAAAAATGTAAATTTCCAATTTCAACCAAACATGCTAGAATTGCTCCAATTGAGCTAATTAGCTTATTGTGAGAATATTGCAATTGTCTGACAAAAGTGAAAAATGTAAATTTCCAATTTCAACCAAACATGCTAGAAATGCTCCAATTGAGCTAATTAGCTTATTGTGAGAATATTGCAATTGTCTGACAAAACTGAAAAATGTAAATTTCCAATTTCAACCAAACATGCTAGAAATGCTCCAATTGAGCTAATTAGCTTATTGTGAGAATATTACAAACGTCTAACAAAATTGAAAAATGTAAATTTCCAATTTCAACCAAACATGCTAGAAATGCTCCAATTGAGCTAATTAGCTTATTGTGAGAATATTGCAATTGTCTTACAAAAGTGAAAAATGTAAATTTCCAATTTCAACCAAACATGCTAGAAATGCTCCAATTGAGCTAATTAGCTTATTGTGAGAATATTACAAACGTCTGACAAAACTGAAAAATGTAAATTTCCAATTTCAACCAAACATGCTAGAAATGCTCCAATTGAGCTAATTAGCTTATTGTGAGAATATTACAAACGTCTGACAACACTGAAAAATGTAAATTTCCAATTTCAACCAAACATGCTAGAAATGCTCCAATTGAGCTAATTAGCTTATTGTGAGAATATTACAAACGTCTGACAAAAGTGAAAAATGTAAATTTCCAATTTCAACCAAACATGCTAGAAATGCTCCAATTGAGCTAATTAGCTTATTGAGAGAATATTACAAACGTCTGACAACACTGAAAAATGTAAATTTCCAATTTCAACCAAACATGCTAGAAATGCTCCAATTGAGCTAATTAGCTTATTGTGAGAATATTTCAAACGTCTGACAAAAGTGAAAAATGTAAATTTCCAATTTCAACCAAACATGCTAGAAATGCTCCAATTGAGCTAATTAGCTTATTGTGGGAATATTACAAACGTCTGACAAAAGTGAAAAAGGTAAATTTCCAATTTCAACCAAACATGCTAGAAATGCTCCAATTGAGCTAATTAGCTTATTGTGAGAATACTACAAACGTCTGACAAAATTGAAAAATGTAAATTTCTAAATTCAACCAAACATGCTAGAAATGCTTCAATTGAGCTAATTAGCTTATTGTGAGAATACTACAAACGTCTGACAACACTGAAAAATGTAAATTTCTAATTTCAACCAAACATGCTAGAAATGCTACAATTGAGCTAATTAGCTTATTGTGAGAATACTACAAACGTCTGACAAAACTGAAAAATGTAAATTTCCAATTTCAACCAAACATGCTAAAAATGCTCCAATTGAGCTAATTAGCTTATTGAGAGAATATTGCAATTGTCTGACCAAAGTGAAAAATGTAAACTTCCAATTTCAACCAAACGTGCTAGAAATACTCCAATTGAGCTAATTAGCTTATTGTGAGAATATTGCAATTGTCTGACAAAACTGAAAAATGTAAATTTCCAATTTCAACCAAACATGCTAGAAATGCTCCAATTGAGCTAATTAGCTTATTGTGAGAATATTGCAATTGTCTGACAAAATTGAAAAATGTAAATTTCCAATTTCAACCAAACATGCTAGAAATGCTCCAATTGAGCTAATTAGCTTATTGTGAGAATATTGCAATGGTCTGACAAAAGTGAAAAATGTAAATTTCCAATTTCAACCAAACATGCTAGAAATGCTCCAATTGAGCTAATTAGCTTATTGTGAGAATACTACAAACGTCTGACAAAACTGAAAAATGTAAATTTCCAATTTCAACCAAACATGCTAGAAATGCTCCAATTGAGCTAATTAGCTTATTGTGAGAATATTGCAATTGTCTGACAAAACTGAAAAATGTAAATTTCCAATTTAAACCAAACATGCTAGAAATGCTCCAATTGAGCTAATTAGCTTATTGTGAGAATACTACAAACGTCTGACAAAAGTGAAAAATGTAAATTTCCAATTTCAACCAAACATGCTAGAAATGCTCCAATTGAGCTAACTAGCTTATTGAGAGACTATTGCAATTGTCTGACAAAACTGAAAAATGTAATTTTCCAATTTCAACCAAACGTGCTAGAAATGCTCCAATTGAGCTAATTAGCTTATTGTGAGGATATTACAAATGTCTGACAAAAGTGAAAAATGTAAATTTCCAATTTCAACCAAACATGCTAGAAATGCTCCAATTTAGCTAATTAGCTTATTGAGAGAATATTGCAATTGTTTGACAAAAGTGAAAAATGTAAATTTCCAATTTCAACCAAACATGCTAGAAATGCTCCAATTGAGCTAATTAGCTTATTGTGAGAATATTACAAACGTCTGACAAAACTGAAAAATGTAAATTTCCAATTTCAACAAAACATGCTAGAAATGCTCCAAATGAGCTAATTAGCTTATTGTGAGAATATTGCAATTGTCTGACAAAAGTGAAAAAAAGGTAAATTTCCAATTTCAACCAAACATGCTAGAAATGCTCCAATTGAGCTAATTAGCTTATTGTGGGAATATTACAAACGTCTGACAAAAGTGAAAAATGTAAATTTCCAATTTCAACCAAACATGCTAGAAATGCTCCAATTGAGCTAATTAGCTTATTGTGGGAATATTACAAACGTCTGACAAAAGTGAAAAAGGTAAATTTCCAATTTCAACCAAACATGCTAGAAATGCTCCAATTGAGCTAATTAGCTTATTGTGAGAATACTACAAACGTCTGACAAAACTGAAAAATGTAAATTTCCAATTTCAACCAAACATGCTAGAAATGCTCCAATTGAGCTAATTAGCTTATTGTGAGAATATTACAAACGTCTAACAAAATTGAAAAATGTAAATTTCTAATTTCAACCAAACATGCTAGAAATGCTTCAATTGAGCTAATTAGCTTATTGTGAGAATATTGCAATTGTCTGACAAAATTGAAAAATGTAAATTTCTAATTTCAACCAAACATGCTAGAAATGCTTCAATTGAGCTAATTAGCTTATTGTGAGAATATTGCAATTGTCTGACAGAAGTGAAAAATGTAAATTTCCAATTTCAACCAAACATGCTAGAAATGCTCCAATTGAGCTAATTAGCTTATTGTGAGAATATTACAAACGTCTGACAAAACTGAAAAATGTAAATTTCCAATTTCAACAAAACATGCTAGAAATGCTCCAATTGAGCTAATTAGCTTATTGTGAGAATATTGCAATTGTCTGACAAAAGTGAAAAATGTAAATTTCCAATTTCAACCAAACATGCTAGAAATGCTCCAATTGAGCTAATTAGCTTATTGTGGGAATATTACAAACGTCTGACAAAAGTGAAAAATGTAAATTTCCAATTTCAACCAAACATGCTAGAAATGCTCCAATTGAGCTAATTAGCTTATTGTGGGAATATTACAAACGTCTGACAAAAGTGAAAAAGGTAAATTTCCAATTTCAACCAAACATGCTAGAAATGCTCCAATTGAGCTAATTAGCTTATTGTGGGAATATTACAAACGTCTGACAAAAGTGAAAAAGGTAAATTTCCAATTTCAACCAAACATGCTAGAAATGCTCCAATTGAGCTAATTAGCTTATTGTGAGAATACTACAAACGTCTGACAAAACTGAAAAATGTAAATTTCCAATTTCAACCAAACATGCTAGAAATGCTCCAATTGAGCTAATTAGCTTATTGTGAGAATATTGCAATTGTCTGACAAAACTGAAAAATGTAAATTTCCAATTTAAACCAAACATGCTAGAAATGCTCCAATTGAGCTAATTAGCTTATTGTGAGAATACTACAAACGTCTGACAAAAGTGAAAAATGTAAATTTCCAATTTCAACCAAACATGCTAGAAATGCTCCAATTGAGCTAACTAGCTTATTGAGAGACTATTGCAATTGTCTGACAAAACTGAAAAATGTAATTTTCCAATTTCAACCAAACGTGCTAGAAATGCTCCAATTGAGCTAATTAGCTTATTGTGAGGATATTACAAATGTCTGACAAAAGTGAAAAATGTAAATTTCCAATTTCAACCAAACATGCTAGAAATGCTCCAATTTAGCTAATTAGCTTATTGAGAGAATATTGCAATTGTTTGACAAAAGTGAAAAATGTAAATTTCCAATTTCAACCAAACATGCTAGAAATGCTCCAATTGAGCTAATTAGCTTATTGTGAGAATATTACAAACGTCTGACAAAACTGAAAAATGTAAATTTCCAATTTCAACAAAACATGCTAGAAATGCTCCAAATGAGCTAATTAGCTTATTGTGAGAATATTGCAATTGTCTGACAAAAGTGAAAAAAAGGTAAATTTCCAATTTCAACCAAACATGCTAGAAATGCTCCAATTGAGCTAATTAGCTTATTGTGGGAATATTACAAACGTCTGACAAAAGTGAAAAATGTAAATTTCCAATTTCAACCAAACATGCTAGAAATGCTCCAATTGAGCTAATTAGCTTATTGTGGGAATATTACAAACGTCTGACAAAAGTGAAAAAGGTAAATTTCCAATTTCAACCAAACATGCTAGAAATGCTCCAATTGAGCTAATTAGCTTATTGTGAGAATACTACAAACGTCTGACAAAACTGAAAAATGTAAATTTCCAATTTCAACCAAACATGCTAGAAATGCTCCAATTGAGCTAATTAGCTTATTGTGAGAATATTACAAACGTCTAACAAAATTGAAAAATGTAAATTTCTAATTTCAACCAAACATGCTAGAAATGCTTCAATTGAGCTAATTAGCTTATTGTGAGAATATTGCAATTGTCTGACAAAATTGAAAAATGTAAATTTCTAATTTCAACCAAACATGCTAGAAATGCTTCAATTGAGCTAATTAGCTTATTGTGAGAATATTGCAATTGTCTGACAGAAGTGAAAAATGTAAATTTCCAATTTCAACCAAACATGCTAGAAATGCTCCAATTGAGCTAATTAGCTTATTGTGAGAATATTACAAACGTCTGACAAAACTGAAAAATGTAAATTTCCAATTTCAACAAAACATGCTAGAAATGCTCCAATTGAGCTAATTAGCTTATTGTGAGAATATTGCAATTGTCTGACAAAAGTGAAAAATGTAAATTTCCAATTTCAACCAAACATGCTAGAAATGCTCCAATTGAGCTAATTAGCTTATTGTGGGAATATTACAAACGTCTGACAAAATTGAAAATTGTAAGTTTCCAATTTCAACCAAACGTGCTAGAAATGCTCCAATTGAGCTAATTAGCTTATTGTGAGAATATTACACACGTCTGACAAAAGTGAAAAATGTAAATTTCCAATTTCAACCAAACATGGTAGAAATGCTCCAATTGAGCTAATTAGCTTATTGAGAGAATATTGCAATTGTTCGACAAAAGTGAAAAATTTAAGTTTCCAATTTCAACCAAACGTGCTAGAAATGCTCCAATTGAGCTAATTAGCTTATTGTGAGAATATTACAAACGTCTGACAACACTGAAAAATGTAAATTTCCAATTTCAACCAAACATGCTAGAAATGCTCCAATTGAGCTAATTAGCTTATTGTGAGAATATTGCAATTGTCTGACAAAAGTGAAAAATGTAATTTTCCAATTTCAACCAAACATGCTAGAAATGCTCCAATTGAGCTAATTAGCTTATTGTGAGAATATTGCAATTGTCTGACAAAAGTCAAAAATGTAATTTTCCAATTTCAACCAAACATGCTAGAAATGCTCCAATTGAGCTAATTAGCTTATTGTGAGAATACTACAAACGTCTGACAAAACTGAAAAATGTAAATTTCCAATTTCAACCAAACATGCTAGAAATGCTCCAATTGAGCTAATTAGCTTATTGTGAGAATATTGCAATTGTCTGACAAAAGTGAAAAATGTAAATTTCCAATTTCAACCAAACATGCTAGAAATGCTCCAATTGAGCTAATTAGCTTATTGTGAGAATATTGCAATTGTCTGACAAAACTGAAAAATGTAAATTTCCAATTTCAACCAAACATGCTAGAAATGCTCCAATTGAGCTAATTAGCTTATTGTGAGAATATTGCAATTGTCTGACAAAAGTGAAAAATGTAAATTTCCAATTTCAACCAAACATGCTAGAAATGCTCCAATTGAGCTAATTAGCTTATTGTGAGAATATTACAAACGTCTGACAAAACTGAAAAATGTAAATTTCCAATTTCAACCAAACTTGCTAGAAATGCTCCAATTGAGCTAATTAGCTTATTGTGAGAATATTACAAACGTCTGACAAAAGTGAAAAATGTAAATTTCCAATTTCAACCAAACATGCTAGAATTGCTCCAATTGAGCTAATTAGCTTATTGTGAGAATATTGCAATTGTCTGACAAAAGTGAAAAATGTAAATTTCCAATTTCAACCAAACATGCTAGAAATGCTCCAATTGAGCTAATTAGCTTATTGTGAGAATATTGCAATTGTCTGACAAAACTGAAAAATGTAAATTTCCAATTTCAACCAAACATGCTAGAAATGCTCCAATTGAGCTAATTAGCTTATTGTGAGAATATTACAAACGTCTAACAAAATTGAAAAATGTAAATTTCCAATTTCAACCAAACATGCTAGAAATGCTCCAATTGAGCTAATTAGCTTATTGTGAGAATATTGCAATTGTCTTACAAAAGTGAAAAATGTAAATTTCCAATTTCAACCAAACATGCTAGAAATGCTCCAATTGAGCTAATTAGCTTATTGTGAGAATATTACAAACGTCTGACAAAACTGAAAAATGTAAATTTCCAATTTCAACCAAACATGCTAGAAATGCTCCAATTGAGCTAATTAGCTTATTGTGAGAATATTACAAACGTCTGACAACACTGAAAAATGTAAATTTCCAATTTCAACCAAACATGCTAGAAATGCTCCAATTGAGCTAATTAGCTTATTGTGAGAATATTACAAACGTCTGACAAAAGTGAAAAATGTAAATTTCCAATTTCAACCAAACATGCTAGAAATGCTCCAATTGAGCTAATTAGCTTATTGAGAGAATATTACAAACGTCTGACAACACTGAAAAATGTAAATTTCCAATTTCAACCAAACATGCTAGAAATGCTCCAATTGAGCTAATTAGCTTATTGTGAGAATATTTCAAACGTCTGACAAAAGTGAAAAATGTAAATTTCCAATTTCAACCAAACATGCTAGAAATGCTCCAATTGAGCTAATTAGCTTATTGTGGGAATATTACAAACGTCTGACAAAAGTGAAAAAGGTAAATTTCCAATTTCAACCAAACATGCTAGAAATGCTCCAATTGAGCTAATTAGCTTATTGTGAGAATACTACAAACGTCTGACAAAATTGAAAAATGTAAATTTCTAAATTCAACCAAACATGCTAGAAATGCTTCAATTGAGCTAATTAGCTTATTGTGAGAATACTACAAACGTCTGACAACACTGAAAAATGTAAATTTCTAATTTCAACCAAACATGCTAGAAATGCTACAATTGAGCTAATTAGCTTATTGTGAGAATACTACAAACGTCTGACAAAACTGAAAAATGTAAATTTCCAATTTCAACCAAACATGCTAAAAATGCTCCAATTGAGCTAATTAGCTTATTGAGAGAATATTGCAATTGTCTGACCAAAGTGAAAAATGTAAACTTCCAATTTCAACCAAACGTGCTAGAAATACTCCAATTGAGCTAATTAGCTTATTGTGAGAATATTGCAATTGTCTGACAAAACTGAAAAATGTAAATTTCCAATTTCAACCAAACATGCTAGAAATGCTCCAATTGAGCTAATTAGCTTATTGTGAGAATATTGCAATTGTCTGACAAAATTGAAAAATGTAAATTTCCAATTTCAACCAAACATGCTAGAAATGCTCCAATTGAGCTAATTAGCTTATTGTGAGAATATTGCAATGGTCTGACAAAAGTGAAAAATGTAAATTTCCAATTTCAACCAAACATGCTAGAAATGCTCCAATTGAGCTAATTAGCTTATTGTGAGAATACTACAAACGTCTGACAAAACTGAAAAATGTAAATTTCCAATTTCAACCAAACATGCTAGAAATGCTCCAATTGAGCTAATTAGCTTATTGTGAGAATATTGCAATTGTCTGACAAAACTGAAAAATGTAAATTTCCAATTTAAACCAAACATGCTAGAAATGCTCCAATTGAGCTAATTAGCTTATTGTGAGAATACTACAAACGTCTGACAAAAGTGAAAAATGTAAATTTCCAATTTCAACCAAACATGCTAGAAATGCTCCAATTGAGCTAACTAGCTTATTGAGAGACTATTGCAATTGTCTGACAAAACTGAAAAATGTAATTTTCCAATTTCAACCAAACGTGCTAGAAATGCTCCAATTGAGCTAATTAGCTTATTGTGAGGATATTACAAATGTCTGACAAAAGTGAAAAATGTAAATTTCCAATTTCAACCAAACATGCTAGAAATGCTCCAATTTAGCTAATTAGCTTATTGAGAGAATATTGCAATTGTTTGACAAAAGTGAAAAATGTAAATTTCCAATTTCAACCAAACATGCTAGAAATGCTCCAATTGAGCTAATTAGCTTATTGTGAGAATATTACAAACGTCTGACAAAACTGAAAAATGTAAATTTCCAATTTCAACAAAACATGCTAGAAATGCTCCAAATGAGCTAATTAGCTTATTGTGAGAATATTGCAATTGTCTGACAAAAGTGAAAAAAAGGTAAATTTCCAATTTCAACCAAACATGCTAGAAATGCTCCAATTGAGCTAATTAGCTTATTGTGGGAATATTACAAACGTCTGACAAAAGTGAAAAATGTAAATTTCCAATTTCAACCAAACATGCTAGAAATGCTCCAATTGAGCTAATTAGCTTATTGTGGGAATATTACAAACGTCTGACAAAAGTGAAAAAGGTAAATTTCCAATTTCAACCAAACATGCTAGAAATGCTCCAATTGAGCTAATTAGCTTATTGTGAGAATACTACAAACGTCTGACAAAACTGAAAAATGTAAATTTCCAATTTCAACCAAACATGCTAGAAATGCTCCAATTGAGCTAATTAGCTTATTGTGAGAATATTACAAACGTCTAACAAAATTGAAAAATGTAAATTTCTAATTTCAACCAAACATGCTAGAAATGCTTCAATTGAGCTAATTAGCTTATTGTGAGAATATTGCAATTGTCTGACAAAATTGAAAAATGTAAATTTCTAATTTCAACCAAACATGCTAGAAATGCTTCAATTGAGCTAATTAGCTTATTGTGAGAATATTGCAATTGTCTGACAGAAGTGAAAAATGTAAATTTCCAATTTCAACCAAACATGCTAGAAATGCTCCAATTGAGCTAATTAGCTTATTGTGAGAATATTACAAACGTCTGACAAAACTGAAAAATGTAAATTTCCAATTTCAACAAAACATGCTAGAAATGCTCCAATTGAGCTAATTAGCTTATTGTGAGAATATTGCAATTGTCTGACAAAAGTGAAAAATGTAAATTTCCAATTTCAACCAAACATGCTAGAAATGCTCCAATTGAGCTAATTAGCTTATTGTGGGAATATTACAAACGTCTGACAAAAGTGAAAAATGTAAATTTCCAATTTCAACCAAACATGCTAGAAATGCTCCAATTGAGCTAATTAGCTTATTGTGGGAATATTACAAACGTCTGACAAAAGTGAAAAAGGTAAATTTCCAATTTCAACCAAACATGCTAGAAATGCTCCAATTGAGCTAATTAGCTTATTGTGGGAATATTACAAACGTCTGACAAAAGTGAAAAAGGTAAATTTCCAATTTCAACCAAACATGCTAGAAATGCTCCAATTGAGCTAATTAGCTTATTGTGAGAATACTACAAACGTCTGACAAAACTGAAAAATGTAAATTTCCAATTTCAACCAAACATGCTAGAAATGCTCCAATTGAGCTAATTAGCTTATTGTGAGAATATTGCAATTGTCTGACAAAACTGAAAAATGTAAATTTCCAATTTAAACCAAACATGCTAGAAATGCTCCAATTGAGCTAATTAGCTTATTGTGAGAATACTACAAACGTCTGACAAAAGTGAAAAATGTAAATTTCCAATTTCAACCAAACATGCTAGAAATGCTCCAATTGAGCTAACTAGCTTATTGAGAGACTATTGCAATTGTCTGACAAAACTGAAAAATGTAATTTTCCAATTTCAACCAAACGTGCTAGAAATGCTCCAATTGAGCTAATTAGCTTATTGTGAGGATATTACAAATGTCTGACAAAAGTGAAAAATGTAAATTTCCAATTTCAACCAAACATGCTAGAAATGCTCCAATTTAGCTAATTAGCTTATTGAGAGAATATTGCAATTGTTTGACAAAAGTGAAAAATGTAAATTTCCAATTTCAACCAAACATGCTAGAAATGCTCCAATTGAGCTAATTAGCTTATTGTGAGAATATTACAAACGTCTGACAAAACTGAAAAATGTAAATTTCCAATTTCAACAAAACATGCTAGAAATGCTCCAAATGAGCTAATTAGCTTATTGTGAGAATATTGCAATTGTCTGACAAAAGTGAAAAAAAGGTAAATTTCCAATTTCAACCAAACATGCTAGAAATGCTCCAATTGAGCTAATTAGCTTATTGTGGGAATATTACAAACGTCTGACAAAAGTGAAAAATGTAAATTTCCAATTTCAACCAAACATGCTAGAAATGCTCCAATTGAGCTAATTAGCTTATTGTGGGAATATTACAAACGTCTGACAAAAGTGAAAAAGGTAAATTTCCAATTTCAACCAAACATGCTAGAAATGCTCCAATTGAGCTAATTAGCTTATTGTGAGAATACTACAAACGTCTGACAAAACTGAAAAATGTAAATTTCCAATTTCAACCAAACATGCTAGAAATGCTCCAATTGAGCTAATTAGCTTATTGTGAGAATATTACAAACGTCTAACAAAATTGAAAAATGTAAATTTCTAATTTCAACCAAACATGCTAGAAATGCTTCAATTGAGCTAATTAGCTTATTGTGAGAATATTGCAATTGTCTGACAAAATTGAAAAATGTAAATTTCTAATTTCAACCAAACATGCTAGAAATGCTTCAATTGAGCTAATTAGCTTATTGTGAGAATATTGCAATTGTCTGACAGAAGTGAAAAATGTAAATTTCCAATTTCAACCAAACATGCTAGAAATGCTCCAATTGAGCTAATTAGCTTATTGTGAGAATATTACAAACGTCTGACAAAACTGAAAAATGTAAATTTCCAATTTCAACAAAACATGCTAGAAATGCTCCAATTGAGCTAATTAGCTTATTGTGAGAATATTGCAATTGTCTGACAAAAGTGAAAAATGTAAATTTCCAATTTCAACCAAACATGCTAGAAATGCTCCAATTGAGCTAATTAGCTTATTGTGGGAATATTACAAACGTCTGACAAAAGTGAAAAATGTAAATTTCCAATTTCAACCAAACATGCTAGAAATGCTCCAATTGAGCTAATTAGCTTATTGTGGGAATATTACAAACGTCTGACAAAAGTGAAAAAGGTAAATTTCCAATTTCAACCAAACATGCTAGAAATGCTCCAATTGAGCTAATTAGCTTATTGTGGGAATATTACAAACGTCTGACAAAAGTGAAAAAGGTAAATTTCCAATTTCAACCAAACATGCTAGAAATGCTCCAATTGAGCTAATTAGCTTATTGTGAGAATACTACAAACGTCTGACAAAACTGAAAAATGTAAATTTCTAATTTCAACCAAACATGCTAGAAATGCTCCAATTGAGCTAATTAGCTTATTGTGAGAATATTACAAACGTCTAACAAAATTGAAAAATGTAAATTTCTAATATCAACCAAACATGCTAGAAATGCTTCAATTGAGCTAATTAGCTTATTGTGAGAATATTGCAATTGTCTGACAAAATTGAAAAATGTAAAATTCTAATTTCAACCAAACATGCTAGAAATGCTTCAATTGAGCTAATTAGCTTATTGTGAGAATATTGCAATTGTCTGACAAAATTGAAAAATGTAAATTTCCAATTTCAACCAAACATGCTAGAAATGCTTCAATTGAGCTAATTAGCTTATTGTGAGAATATTGCAATTGTCTGACAGAAGTGAAAAATGTAAATTTCCAATTTCAACCAAACATGCTAGAAATGCTCCAATTGAGCTAATTAGCTTATTGTGAGAATATTACAAACGTCTGACAAAACTGAAAAATGTAAATTTCCAATTTCAACAAAACATGCTAGAAATGCTCCAATTGAGCTAATTAGCTTATTGTGAGAATATTGCAATTGTCTGACAAAAGTGAAAAATGTAAATTTCCAATTTCAACCAAACATGCTAGAAATGCTCCAATTGAGCTAATTAGCTTATTGTGGGAATATTACAAACGTCTGACAAAAGTGAAAAATTTAAATTTCCAATTTCAACCAAACATGCTAGAATTGCTCCAATTGAGCTAATTAGCTTATTGTGGGAATATTACAAACGTCTGACAAAAGTGAAAAAGGTAAATTTCCAATTTCAACCAAACATGTTAGAAATGCTCCAATTGAGCTAATTAGCTTATTGTGAGAATACTACAAACGTCTGACAAAACTGAAAAATGTAAATTTCCAATTTCAACCAAACATGCTAGAAATGCTCCAATTGAGCTAATTAGCTTATTGTGAGAATATTACAAACGTCTAACAAAATTGAAAAATTTAAATTTCTAATTTCAACCAAACATGCTAAAAATGCTTCAATTGAGCTAATTAGCTTATTGTGAGAATATTGCAATTGTCTGACAAAATTGAAAAATGTAAATTTCTAATTTCAACCAAACATGCTAGAAATGCTTCAATTGAGCTAATTAGCTTATTGTGAGAATATTGCAATTGTCTGACAAAAGTGAAAAATGTAAATTTCCAATTTCAACCAAACATGGTAGAAATGCTCCAATTGAGCTAATTAGCTTATTGAGAGAATATTGCAATTGTTTGACAAAAGTGAAAATGGTAAGTTTCCAATTTCAACCAAACGTGCTAGAAATGCTCCAATTGAGCTAATTAGCTTATTGTGAGAAAATTACACACGTCTGACAAAAGTGAAAAATGTAAATTTCCAATTTCAACCAAACATGGTAGAAATGCTCCAATTGAGCTAATTAGCTTATTGAGAGAATATTGCAATTGTTCGACAAAAGTGAAAAATGTAAGTTTCCAATTTCAACCAAACGTGCTAGAAATGCTCCAATTGAGCTAATTAGCTTATTGTGAGAATATTACAAACGTCTGACAACACTGAAAAATGTAAATTTCCAATTTCAACCAAACATGCTAGAAATGCTCCAATTGAGCTAATTAGCTTATTGTGAGAATATTGCAATTGTCTGACAAAAGTGAAAAATGTAATTTTCCAATTTCAACCAAACATGCTAGAAATGCTCCAATTGAGCTAATTAGCTTATTGTGAGAATATTGCAATTGTCTGACAAAAGTCAAAAATGTAATTTTCCAATTTCAACCAAACATGCTAGAAATGCTCCAATTGAGCTAATTAGCTTATTGTGAGAATACTACAAACGTCTGACAAAACTGAAAAATGTAAATTTCCAATTTCAACCAAACATGCTAGAAATGCTCCAATTGAGCTAATTAGCTTATTGTGAGAATATTGCAATTGTCTGACAAAAGTGAAAAATGTAAATTTCCAATTTCAACCAAACATGCTAGAAATGCTCCAATTGAGCTAATTAGCTTATTGTGAGAATATTGCAATTGTCTGACAAAACTGAAAAATGTAAATTTCCAATTTCAACCAAACATGCTAGAAATGCTCCAATTGAGCTAATTAGCTTATTGTGGGAATATTACAAACGTCTGACAAAAGTGAAAAATGTAAATTTTCAATTTCAACCAAACATGGTAGAAATGCTCCAATTGAGCTAATTAGCTTATTGTGAGAATATTACAAACGTCTGACAAAAGTGGAAAAGGTAAATTTCCAATTTAAACCAAACGTGCTAGAAATGCTCCAATTGAGCTAATTAGCTTATTGTGAGAATACTACAAACGTCTGACAAAAGTGAAAAATGTAAATTTCCAATTTCAACCAAACATGCTAGAAATGCTCCAATTGAGCTAATTAGCTTATTGTGAGAATATTACAAACGTCTAACAAAATTGAAAAATGTAAATTTCTAATTTCAACCAAACATGCTAGAAATTCTCCAATTGAGCTAACTAGCTTATTGAGAGACTATTGCAATTGTCTGACAAAACTGAAAAATGTAATTTTCCAATTTCAACCAAACGTGCTAGAAATGCTCCAATTGAGCTAATTAGCTTATTGTGAGAATATTACAAACGTCTGACAAAAGTGAAAAATGTTAATTTCCAATTTCAACCAAACATGCTAGAAATGCTCCAATTTAGCTAATTAGCTTATTGAGAGAATATTGCAATTGTTTGACAAAAGTGAAAAATGTAAATTTCCAATTTCAACCAAACATGCTAGAAATGCTCCAATTGAGCTAATTAGCTTATTGTGAGAATATTACAAACGTCTGACAAAACTGAAAAATGTAAATTTCCAATTTCAACAAAACATGCTAGAAATGCTCCAAATGAGCTAATTAGCTTATTGTGAGAATATTGCAATTGTCTGACAAAAGTGAAAAATGTAAATTTCCAATTTCAACCAAACATGCTAGAAATGCTCCAATTGAGCTAATTAGCTTATTGTGGGAATATTACAAACGTCTGACAAAAGTGAAAAATGTAAATTTCCAATTTCAACCAAACATGCTAGAAATGCTCCAATTGAGCTAATTAGCTTATTGTGGGAATATTACAAACGTCTGACAAAAGTGAAAAAGGTAAATTTCCAATATCAACCAAACATGCTAGAAATGCTCCAATTGAGCTAATTAGCTTATTGTGAGAATACTACAAACGTCTGACAAAACTGAAAAATGTAAATTTCCAATTTCAACCAAACATGCTAGAAATGCTCCAATTGAGCTAATTAGCTTATTGTGAGAATATTACAAACGTCTAACAAAATTGAAAAATGTAAATTTCTAATTTCAACCAAACATGCTAGAAATGCTTCAATTGAGCTAATTAGCTTATTGTGAGAATATTGCAATTGTCTGACAAAATTGAAAAATGTAAATTTCTAATTTCAACCAAACATGCTAGAAATGCTTCAATTGAGCTAATTAGCTTATTGTGAGAATATTGCAATTGTCTGACAGAAGTGAAAAATGTAAATTTCCAATTTCAACCAAACATGCTAGAAATGCTCCAATTGAGCTAATTAGCTTATTGTGAGAATATTACAAACGTCTGACAAAACTGAAAAATGTAAATTTCCAATTTCAACAAAACATGCTAGAAATGCTCCATTTGAGCTAATTAGCTTATTGTGAGAATATTGCAATTGTCTGACAAAAGTGAAAAATGTAAATTTCCAATTTCAACCAAACATGCTAGAAATGCTCCAATTGAGCTAATTAGCTTATTGTGGGAATATTACAAACGTCTGACAAAAGTGAAAAATGTAAATTTCCAATTTCAACCAAACATGCTAGAAATGCTCCAATTGAGCTAATTAGCTTATTGTGGGAATATTACAAACGTCTGACAAAAGTGAAAAAGGTAAATTTCCAATTTCAACCAAACATGCTAGAAATGCTCCAATTGAGCTAATTAGCTTATTGTGAGAATACTACAAACGTCTGACAAAACTGAAAAATGTAAATTTCCAATTTCAACCAAACATGCTAGAAATGCTCCAATTGAGCTAATTAGCTTATTGTGAGAATATTACAAACGTCTAACAAAATTGAAAAATGTAAATTTCTAATTTCAACCAAACATGCTAGAAATGCTTCAATTGAGCTAATTAGCTTATTGTGAGAATATTGCAATTGTCTGACAAAATTGAAAAATGTAAATTTCTAATTTCAACCAAACATGCTAGAAATGCTTCAATTGAGCTAATTAGCTTATTGTGAGAATATTGCAATTGTCTGACAAAAGTGAAAAATGTAAATTTCCAATTTCAACCAAACATGCTAGAAATGCTCCAATTGAGCTAATTAGCTTATTGAGAGAATATTGCAATTGTTTGACAAAAGTGAAAATTGTAAGTTTCCAATTTCAACCAAACGTGCTAGAAATGCTCCAATTGAGCTAATTAGCTTATTGTGAGAATATTACACACGTCTGACAAAAGTGAAAAATGTAAATTTCCAATTTCAACCAAACATGGTAGAAATGCTCCAATTGAGCTAATTAGCTTATTGAGAGAATATTGCAATTGTTCGACAAAAGTGAAAAATGTAAGTTTCCAATTTCAACCAAACGTGCTAGAAATGCTCCAATTGAGCAAATTAGCTTATTGTGAGAATATTACAAACGTCTGACAACACTGAAAAATGTAAATTTCCAATTTCAACCAAACATGCTAGAAATGCTCCAATTGAGCTAATTAGCTTATTGTGAGAATATTGCAATTGTCTGACAAAAGTGAAAAATGTAATTTTCCAATTTCAACCAAACATGCTAGAAATGCTCCAATTGAGCTAATTAGCTTATTGTGAGAATATTGCAATTGTCTGACAAAAGTCAAAAATGTAATTTTCCAATTTCAACCAAACATGCTAGAAATGCTCCAATTGAGCTAATTAGCTTATTGTGAGAATACTACAAACGTCTGACAAAACTGAAAAATGTAAATTTCCAATTTCAACCAAACATGCTAGAAATGCTCCAATTGAGCTAATTAGCTTATTGTGAGAATATTGCAATTGTCTGACAAAAGTGAAAAATGTAAATTTCCAATTTCAACCAAACATGCTAGAAATGCTCCAATTGAGCTAATTAGCTTATTGTGAGAATATTGCAATTGTCTGACAAAAGTGAAAAATGTAAATTTCCAATTTCAACCAAACATGCTAGAAATGCTCCAATTGAGCTAATTAGCTTATTGTGAGAATATTGCAATTGTCTGACAAAACTGAAAAATGTAAATTTCCAATTTCAACCAAACATGCTAGAAATGCTCCAATTGAGCTAATTAGCTTATTGTGAGAATATTGCAATTGTCTGACAAAACTGAAAAATGTAAATTTCCAATTTCAACCAAACATGCTAGAAATGCTCCAATTGAGCTAATTAGCTTATTGTGAGAATATTACAAACGTCTAACAAAATTGAAAAATGTAAATTTCCAATTTCAACCAAACATGCTAGAAATGCTCCAATTGAGCTAATTAGCTTATTGTGAGAATATTGCAATTGTCTGACAAAAGTGAAAAATGTAAATTTCCAATTTCAACCAAACATGCTAGAAATGCTCCAATTGAGCTAATTAGCTTATTGTGAGAATATTACACACGTCTGACAAAAGTGAAAAATGTAAATTTCCAATTTCAACCAAACATGGTAGAAATGCTCCAATTGAGCTAATTAGCTTATTGAGAGAATATTGCAATTGTTCGACAAAAGTGAAAAATGTAAGTTTCTAATTTCAACCAAACGTGCTAGAAATGCTCCAATTGAGCTAATTAGCTTATTGTGAGAATATTACAAACGTCTGACAACACTGAAAAATGTAAATTTCCAATTTCAACCAAACATGCTAGAAATGCTCCAATTGAGCTAATTCGCTTATTGTGAGAATATTGCAATTGTCTGACAAAAGTGAAAAATGTAATTTTCCAATTTCAACCAAACATGCTAGAAATGCTCCAATTGAGCTAATTAGCTTATTGTGAGAATATTGCAATTGTCTGACAAAAGTCAAAAATGTAATTTTCCAATTTCAACCAAACATGCTAGAAATGCTCCAATTGAGCTAATTAGCTTATTGTGAGAATACTACAAACGTCTGACAAAACTGAAAAATGTAAATTTCCAATTTCAACCAAACATGCTAGAAATGCTCCAATTGAGCTAATTAGCTTATTGTGAGAATATTGCAATTGTCTGACAAAAGTGAAAAATGTAAATTTCCAATTTCAACCAAACATGCTAGAAATGCTCCAATTGAGCTAATTAGCTTATTGTGAGAATATTGCAATTGTCTGACAAAACTGAAAAATGTAAATTTCCAATTTCAACCAAACATGCTAGAAATGCTCCAATTGAGCTAATTAGCTCATTGTTAGAATACTACAAACGTCTGACAAAAGTGAAAAATGTAAATTTCCAATTTCAACCAAACATGCTAGAAAGGCTGAAATTGCGCAAAAAGCCTACTGTAAGAATTTTAAAAACGTCTGACAAAACTGAAAAATGTAAATTTCCAATTTCAACCAAACATGCTAGAAATGCTCCAATTGAGCTAATTAGCTTATTGTGAGAATATTGCAATTGTCTGACAAAAGTGAAAAATGTAAATTTCCAAGTTCAACCAAACATGCTAGAAATGCTCCAATTGAGCTAATTAGCTTATTGTGAGAATATTACAAACGTCTGACAAAACTGAAAAATGTAAATTTCCAATTTCAACCAAACTTGCTAGAAATGCTCCAATTGAGCTAATTAGCTTATTGTGAGAATATTACAAACGTCTGACAAAAGTGAAAAATGTAAATTTCCAATTTCAACCAAACATGCTAGAATTGCTCCAATTGAGCTAATTAGCTTATTGTGAGAATATTGCAATTGTCTGACAAAAGTGAAAAATGTAAATTTCCAATTTCAACCAAACATGCTAGAAATGCTCCAATTGAGCTAATTAGCTTATTGTGAGAATATTGCAATTGTCTGACAAAACTGAAAAATGTAAATTTCCAATTTCAACCAAACATGCTAGAAATGCTCCAATTGAGCTAATTAGCTTATTGTGAGAATATTACAAACGTCTAACAAAATTGAAAAATGTAAATTTCCAATTTCAACCAAACATGCTAGAAATGCTCCAATTGAGCTAATTAGCTTATTGTGAGAATATTGCAATTGTCTGACAAAAGTGAAAAATGTAAATTTCCAATTTCAACCAAACATGCTAGAAATGCTCCAATTGAGCTAATTAGCTTATTGTGAGAATATTACAAACGTCTGACAAAACTGAAAAATGTAAATTTCCAATTTCAACCAAACATGCTAGAAATGCTCCAATTGAGCTAATTAGCTTATTGTGAGAATATTACAAACGTCTGACAACACTGAAAAATGTAAATTTCCAATTTCAACCAAACATGCTAGAAATGCTCCAATTGAGCTAATTAGCTTATTGTGAGAATATTACAAACGTCTGACAAAAGTGAAAAATGTAAATTTCCAATTTCAACCAAACATGCTAGAAATGCTCCGATTGAGCTAATTAGCTTATTGTGAGAATATTGCAATTGTCTGACAAAAGTCAAAAATGTAATTTTCCAATTTCAACCAAACATGCTAGAAATGCTCCAATTGAGCTAATTAGCTTATTGTGAGAATACTACAAACGTCTGACAAAACTGAAAAATGTAAATTTCCAATTTCAACCAAACATGCTAGAAATGCTCCAATTGAGCTAATTAGCTTATTGTGAGAATATTGCAATTGTCTGACAAAAGTGAAAAATGTAAATTTCCAATTTCAACCAAACATGCTAGAAATGCTCCAATTAAGCTAATTAGCTTATTGTGAGAATATTGCAATTGTCTGACAAAACTGAAAAATGTAAATTTCCAATTTCAACCAAACATGCTAGAAATGCTCCAATTGAGCTAATTAGCTTATTGTGGGAATATTACAAACGTCTGACAAAAGTGAAAAATGTAAATTTCCAATTTCAACCAAACATGCTAGAAATGCTCCAATTGAGCTAATTAGCTTATTGAGAGAATATTGCAATTGTTTGACAAAAGTGAAAATTGTAAGTTTCCAATTTCAACCAAACGTGCTAGAAATGCTCCAATTGAGCTAATTAGCTTATTGTGAGAATATTACACACGTCTGACAAAAGTGAAAAATGTAAATTTCCAATTTCAACCAAACATGGTAGAAATGCTCCAATTGAGCTAATTAGCTTATTGAGAGAATATTGCAATTGTTCGACAAAAGTGAAAAATGTAAGTTTCCAATTTCAACCAAACGTGCTAGAAATGCTCCAATTGAGCTACTTAGCTTATTGTGAGAATATTACAAACGTCTGACAACACTGAAAAATGTAAATTTCCAATTTCAACCAAACATGCTAGAAATGCTCCAATTGAGCTAATTAGCTTATTGTGAGAATATTGCAATTGTCTGACAAAAGTGAAAAATGTAATTTTCCAATTTCAACCAAACATGCTAGAAATGCTCCAATTGAGCTAATTAGCTTATTGTGAGAATATTGCAATTGTCTGACAAAAGTCAAAAATGTAATTTTCCAATTTCAACCAAACATGCTAGAAATGCTCCAATTGAGCTAATTAGCTTATTGTGAGAATACTACAAACGTCTGACAAAACTGAAAAATGTAAATTTCCAATTTCAACCAAACATGCTAGAAATGCTCCAATTGAGCTAATTAGCTTATTGTGAGAATATTGCAATTGTCTGACAAAAGTGAAAAATGTAAATTTCCAATTTCAACCAAACATGCTAGAAATGCTCCAATTGAGCTAATTAGCTTATTGTGAGAATATTGCAATTGTCTGACAAAACTGAAAAATGTAAATTTCCAATTTCAACCAAACATGCTAGAAATGCTCCAATTGAGCTAATTAGCTTATTGTGAGAATATTGCAATTGTCTGACAAAAGTGAAAAATGTAAATTTCCAATTTCAACCAAACATGCTAGAAATGCTCCAATTGAGCTAATTAGCTCATTGTTAGAATACTACAAACGTCTGACAAAAGTGAAAAATGTAAATTTCCAATTTCAACCAAACATGCTAGAAAGGCTGAAATTGCGCAAAAAGCCTACTGTAAGAATTTTAAAAACGTCTGACAAAACTGAAAAATGTAAATTTCCAATTTCAACCAAACATGCTAGAAATGCTCCAATTGAGCTAATTAGCTTATTGTGAGAATATTGCAATTGTCTGACAAAAGTGAAAAATGTAAATTTCCAATTTCAACCAAACATGCTAGAAATGCTCCAATTGAGCTAATTAGCTTATTGTGAGAATATTACAAACGTCTGACAAAACTGAAAAATGTAAATTTCCAATTTCAACCAAACTTGCTAGAAATGCTCCAATTGAGCTAATTAGCTTATTGTGAGAATATTACAAACGTCTGACAAAAGTGAAAAATGTAAATTTCCAATTTCAACCAAACATGCTAGAATTGCTCCAATTGAGCTAATTAGCTTATTGTGAGAATATTGCAATTGTCTGACAAAAGTGAAAAATGTAAATTTCCAATTTCAACCAAACATGCTAGAAATGCTCCAATTGAGCTAATTAGCTTATTGTGAGAATATTGCAATTGTCTGACAAAACTGAAAAATGTAAATTTCCAATTTCAACCAAACATGCTAGAAATGCTCCAATTGAGCTAATTAGCTTATTGTGAGAATATTGCAATTGTCTGACAAAAGTCAAAAATGTAAAATTCCAATTTCAACCAAACATGCTAGAAATGCTCCAATTGAGCTAATTAGCTTATTGTGAGAATATTGCAATTGTCTGACAAAAGTGAAAAATGTAAATTTCCAATTTCAACCAAACATGCTAGAAATGCTCCAATTGAGCTAATTAGCTCATTGTTAGAATACTACAAACGTCTGACAAAAGTGAAAAATGTAAATTTCCAATTTCAACCAAACATGCTAGAAAGGCTGAAATTGCGCAAAAAGCCTACTGTAAGAATTTTAAAAACGTCTGACAAAACTGAAAAATGTAAATTTCCAATTTCAACCAAACATGCTAGAAATGCTCCAATTGAGCTAATTAGCTTATTGTGAGAATATTGCAATTGTCTGACAAAAGTGAAAAATGTAAATTTCCAAGTTCAACCAAACATGCTAGAAATGCTCCAATTGAGCTAATTAGCTTATTGTGAGAATATTACAAACGTCTGACAAAACTGAAAAATGTAAATTTCCAATTTCAACCAAACTTGCTAGAAATGCTCCAATTGAGCTAATTAGCTTATTGTGAGAATATTACAAACGTCTGACAAAAGTGAAAAATGTAAATTTCCAATTTCAACCAAACATGCTAGAATTGCTCCAATTGAGCTAATTAGCTTATTGTGAGAATATTGCAATTGTCTGACAAAAGTGAAAAATGTAAATTTCCAATTTCAACCAAACATGCTAGAAATGCTCCAATTGAGCTAATTAGCTTATTGTGAGAATATTGCAATTGTCTGACAAAACTGAAAAATGTAAATTTCCAATTTCAACCAAACATGCTAGAAATGCTCCAATTGAGCTAATTAGCTTATTGTGAGAATATTACAAACGTCTAACAAAATTGAAAAATGTAAATTTCCAATTTCAACCAAACATGCTAGAAATGCTCCAATTGAGCTAATTAGCTTATTGTGAGAATATTGCAATTGTCTGACAAAAGTGAAAAATGTAAATTTCCAATTTCAACCAAACATGCTAGAAATGCTCCAATTGAGCTAATTAGCTTATTGTGAGAATATTACAAACGTCTGACAAAACTGAAAAATGTAAATTTCCAATTTCAACCAAACATGCTAGAAATGCTCCAATTGAGCTAATTAGCTTATTGTGAGAATATTACAAACGTCTGACAACACTGAAAAATGTAAATTTCCAATTTCAACCAAACATGCTAGAAATGCTCCAATTGAGCTAATTAGCTTATTGTGAGAATATTACAAACGTCTGACAAAAGTGAAAAATGTAAATTTCCAATTTCAACCAAACATGCTAGAAATGCTCCGATTGAGCTAATTAGCTTATTGTGAGAATATTGCAATTGTCTGACAAAAGTCAAAAATGTAATTTTCCAATTTCAACCAAACATGCTAGAAATGCTCCAATTGAGCTAATTAGCTTATTGTGAGAATACTACAAACGTCTGACAAAACTGAAAAATGTAAATTTCCAATTTCAACCAAACATGCTAGAAATGCTCCAATTGAGCTAATTAGCTTATTGTGAGAATATTGCAATTGTCTGACAAAAGTGAAAAATGTAAATTTCCAATTTCAACCAAACATGCTAGAAATGCTCCAATTAAGCTAATTAGCTTATTGTGAGAATATTGCAATTGTCTGACAAAACTGAAAAATGTAAATTTCCAATTTCAACCAAACATGCTAGAAATGCTCCAATTGAGCTAATTAGCTTATTGTGGGAATATTACAAACGTCTGACAAAAGTGAAAAATGTAAATTTTCAATTTCAACCAAACATGGTAGAAATGCTCCAATTGAGCTAATTAGCTTATTGTGAGAATATTACAAACGTCTGACAAAAGTGGAAAAGGTAAATTTCCAATTTAAACCAAACGTGCTAGAAATGCTCCAATTGAGCTAATTAGCTTATTGTGAGAATACTACAAACGTCTGACAAAAGTGAAAAATGTAAATTTCCAATTTCAACCAAACATGCTAGAAATGCTCCAATTGAGCTAATTAGCTTATTGTGAGAATATTACAAACGTCTAACAAAATTGAAAAATGTAAATTTCTAATTTCAACCAAACATGCTAGAAATGCTCCAATTGAGCTAACTAGCTTATTGAGAGACTATTGCAATTGTCTGACAAAACTGAAAAATGTAATTTTCCAATTTCAACCAAACGTGCTAGAAATGCTCCAATTGAGCTAATTAGCTTATTGTGAGAATATTACAAACGTCTGACAAAAGTGAAAAATGTTAATTTCCAATTTCAACCAAACATGCTAGAAATGCTCCAATTTAGCTAATTAGCTTATTGAGAGAATATTGCAATTGTTTGACAAAAGTGAAAAATGTAAATTTCCAATTTCAACCAAACATGCTAGAAATGCTCCAATTGAGCTAATTAGCTTATTGTGAGAATATTACAAACGTCTGACAAAACTGAAAAATGTAAATTTCCAATTTCAACAAAACATGCTAGAAATGCTCCAAATGAGCTAATTAGCTTATTGTGAGAATATTGCAATTGTCTGACAAAAGTGAAAAATGTAAATTTCCAATTTCAACCAAACATGCTAGAAATGCTCCAATTGAGCTAATTAGCTTATTGTGGGAATATTACAAACGTCTGACAAAAGTGAAAAATGTAAATTTCCAATTTCAACCAAACATGCTAGAAATGCTCCAATTGAGCTAATTAGCTTATTGTGGGAATATTACAAACGTCTGACAAAAGTGAAAAAGGTAAATTTCCAATTTCAACCAAACATGCTAGAAATGCTCCAATTGAGCTAATTAGCTTATTGTGAGAATACTACAAACGTCTGACAAAACTGAAAAATGTAAATTTCCAATTTCAACCAAACATGCTAGAAATGCTCCAATTGAGCTAATTAGCTTATTGTGAGAATATTACAAACGTCTAACAAAATTGAAAAATGTAAATTTCTAATTTCAACCAAACATGCTAGAAATGCTTCAATTGAGCTAATTAGCTTATTGTGAGAATATTGCAATTGTCTGACAAAATTGAAAAATGTAAATTTCTAATTTCAACCAAACATGCTAGAAATGCTTCAATTGAGCTAATTAGCTTATTGTGAGAATATTGCAATTGTCTGACAGAAGTGAAAAATGTAAATTTCCAATTTCAACCAAACATGCTAGAAATGCTCCAATTGAGCTAATTAGCTTATTGTGAGAATATTACAAACGTCTGACAAAACTGAAAAATATAAATTTCCAATTTCAACAAAACATGCTAGAAATGCTCCAATTGAGCTAATTAGCTTATTGTGAGAATATTGCAATTGTCTGACAAAAGTGAAAAATGTAAATTTCCAATTTCAACCAAACATGCTAGAAATGCTCCAATTGAGCTAATTACCTTATTGTGGGAATATTACAAACGTCTGACAAAAGTGAAAAATGTAAATTTCCAATTTCAACCAAACATGCTAGAAATGCTCCAATTGAGCTAATTAGCTTATTGTGGGAATATTACAAACGTCTGACAAAAGTGAAAAAGGTAAATTTCCAATTTCAACCAAACATGCTAGAAATGCTCCAATTGAGCTAATTAGCTTATTGTGAGAATACTACAAACGTCTGACAAAACTGAAAAATGTAAATTTCCAATTTCAACCAAACATGCTAGAAATGCTCCAATTGAGCTAATTAGCTTATTGTGAGAATATTACAAACGTCTAACAAAATTGAAAAATGTAAATTTCTAATTTCAACCAAACATGCTAGAAATGCTTCAATTGAGCTAATTAGCTTATTGTGAGAATATTGCAATTGTCTGACAAAATTGAAAAATGTAAATTTCTAATTTCAACCAAACATGCTAGAAATGCTTCAATTGAGCTAATTAGCTTATTGTGAGAATATTGCAATTGTCTGACAAAAGTGAAAAATGTAAATTTCCAATTTCAACCAAACATGGTAGAAATGCTCCAATTGAGCTAATTAGCTTATTGAGAGAATATTGCAATTGTTTGACAAAAGTGAAAATTGTAAGTTTCCAATTTCAACCAAACGTGCTAGAAATGCTCCAATTGAGCTAATTAGCTTATTGTGAGAATATTACACACGTCTGACAAAAGTGAAAAATGTAAATTTCCAATTTCAACCAAACATGCTAGAAATGCTCCAATTGAGCTAATTAGCTTATTGAGAGAATATTGCAATTGTTCGACAAAAGTGAAAAATGTAAGTTTCCAATTTCAACCAAACGTGCTAGAAATGCTCCAATTGAGCTAATTAGCTTATTGTGAGAATATTACAAACGTCTGACAACACTGAAAAATGTAAATTTCCAATTTCAACCAAACATGCTAGAAATGCTCCAATTGAGCTAATTAGCTTATTGTGAGAATATTGCATATGTCTGACAAAAGTGAAAAATGTAATTTTCCAATTTCAACCAAACATGCTAGAAATGCTCCAATTGAGCTAATTAGCTTATTGTGAGAATATTGCAATTGTCTGACAAAAGTCAAAAATGTAATTTTCCAATTTCAACCAAACATGCTAGAAATGCTCCAATTGAGCTAATTAGCTTATTGTGAGAATACTACAAACGTCTGACAAAACTGAAAAATGTAAATTTCCAATTTCAACCAAACATGCTAGAAATGCTCCAATTGAGCTAATTAGCTTATTGTGAGAATATTGCAATTGTCTGACAAAAGTGAAAAATGTAAATTTCCAATTTCAACCAAACATGCTAGAAATGCTCCAATTGAGCTAATTAGCTTATTGTGAGAATATTGCAATTGTCTGACAAAACTGAAAAATGTAAATTTCCAATTTCAACCAAACATGCTAGAAATGCTCCAATTGAGCTAATTAGCTTATTGTGAGAATATTGCAATTGTCTGACAAAAGTGAAAAATGTAAATTTCCAATTTCAACCAAACATGCTAGAAATGCTCCAATTGAGCTAATTAGCTCATTGTTAGAATACTACAAACGTCTGACAAAAGTGAAAAATGTAAATTTCCAATTTCAACCAAACATGCTAGAAAGGCTGAAATTGCGCAAAAAGCCTACTGTAAGAATTTTAAAAACGTCTGACAAAACTGAAAAATGTAAATTTCCAATTTCAACCAAACATGCTAGAAATGCTCCAATTGAGCTAATTAGCTTATTGTGAGAATATTGCAATTGTCTGACAAAAGTGAAAAATGTAAATTTCCAATTTCAACCAAACATCCTAGAAATGCTCCAATTGAGCTAATTAGCTTATTGTGAGAATATTACAAACGTCTGACAAAACTGAAAAATGTAAATTTCCAATTTCAACCAAACTTGCTAGAAATGCTCCAATTGAGCTAATTAGCTTATTGTGAGAATATTACAAACATCTGACAAAAGTGAAAAATGTAAATTTCCAATTTCAACCAAACATGCTAGAATTGCTCCAATTGAGCTAATTAGCTTATTGTGAGAATATTGCAATTGTCTGACAAAAGTGAAAAATGTAAATTTTCAATTTCAACCAAACATGCTAGAAATGCTCCAATTGAGCTAATTAGCTTATTGTGAGAATATTGCAATTGTCTGACAAAACTGAAAAATGTAAATTTCCAATTTCAACCAAACATGCTAGAAATGCTCCAATTGAGCTAATTAGCTTATTGTGAGAATATTACAAACGTCTAACAAAATTGAAAAATGTAAATTTCCAATTTCAACCAAACATGCTAGAAATGCTCCAATTGAGCTAATTAGCTTATTGTGAGAATATTGCAATTGTCTGACAAAAGTGAAAAATGTAAATTTCCAATTTCAACCAAACATGCTAGAAATGCTCCAATTGAGCTAATTAGCTTATTGTGAGAATATTACAAACGTCTGACAAAACTGAAAAATGTAAATTTCCAATTTCAACCAAACATGCTAGAAATGCTCCAATTGAGCTAATTAGCTTATTGTGAGAATATTACAAACGTCTGACAACACTGAAAAATGTAAATTTCCAATTTCAACCAAACATGCTAGAAATGCTCCAATTGAGCTAATTAGCTTATTGTGAGAATATTACAAACGTCTGACAAAACTGAAAAATATAAATTTCCAATTTCAACAAAACATGCTAGAAATGCTCCAATTGAGCTAATTAGCTTATTGTGAGAATATTGCAATTGTCTGACAAAAGTGAAAAATGTAAATTTCCAATTTCAACCAAACATGCTAGAAATGCTCCAATTGAGCTAATTAGCTTATTGTGGGAATATTACAAACGTCTGACAAAAGTGAAAAATGTAAATTTCCAATTTCAACCAAACATGCTAGAAATGCTCCAATTGAGCTAATTAGCTTATTGTGGGAATATTACAAACGTCTGACAAAAGTGAAAAAGGTAAATTTCCAATTTCAACCAAACATGCTAGAAATGCTCCAATTGAGCTAATTAGCTTATTGTGAGAATACTACAAACGTCTGACAAAACTGAAAAATGTAAATTTCCAATTTCAACCAAACATGCTAGAAATGCTCCAATTGAGCTAATTAGCTTATTGTGAGAATATTACAAACGTCTAACAAAATTGAAAAATGTACATTTCTAATTTCAACCAAACATGCTAGAAATGCTTCAATTGAGCTAATTAGCTTATTGTGAGAATATTGCAATTGTCTGACAAAATTGAAAAATGTAAATTTCTAATTTCAACCAAACATGCTAGAAATGCTTCAATTGAGCTAATTAGCTTATTGTGAGAATATTGCAATTGTCTGACAAAAGTGAAAAATGTAAATTTCCAATTTCAACCAAACATGGTAGAAATGCTCCAATTGAGCTAATTAGCTTATTGTGAGAATATTGCAATTGTTCGACAAAAGTGAAAAATGTAAGTTTCCAATTTCAACCAAACGTGCTAGAAATGCTCCAATTGAGCTAATTAGCTTATTGTGAGAATATTGCAATTGTCTGACAAAAGTCAAAAATGTAATTTTCCAATTTCAACCAAACATGCTAGAAATGCTCCAATTGAGCTAATTAGCTTATTGTGAGAATACTACAAACGTCTGACAAAACTGAAAAATGTAAATTTCCAATTTCAACCAAACATGCTAGAAATGCTCCAATTGAGCTAATTAGCTTATTGTGAGAATATTGCAATTGTCTGACAAAAGTGAAAAATGTAAATTTCCAATTTCAACCAAACATGCTAGAAATGCTCCAATTGAGCTAATTAGCTTATTGTGAGAATATTGCAATTGTCTGACAAAACTGAAAAATGTAAATTTCCAATTTCAACCAAACATGCTAGAAATGCTCCAATTGAGCTAATTAGCTTATTGTGAGAATATTGCAATTGTCTGACAAAAGTGAAAAATGTAAATTTCCAATTTCAACCAAACATGCTAGAAATGCTCCAATTGAGCTAATTAGCTCATTGTTAGAATACTACAAACGTCTGACAAAAGTGAAAAATGTAAATTTCCAATTTCAACCAAACATGCTAGAAAGGCTGAAATTGCGCAAAAAGCCTACTGTAAGAATTTTAAAAACGTCTGACAAAACTGAAAAATGTAAATTTCCAATTTCAACCAAACATGCTAGAAATGCTCCAATTGAGCTAATTAGCTTATTGTGAGAATATTGCAATTGTCTGACAAAAGTGAAAAATGTAAATTTCCAATTTCAACCAAACATCCTAGAAATGCTCCAATTGAGCTAATTAGCTTATTGTGAGAATATTACAAACGTCTGACAAAACTGAAAAATGTAAATTTCCAATTTCAACCAAACTTGCTAGAAATGCTCCAATTGAGCTAATTAGCTTATTGTGAGAATATTACAAACATCTGACAAAAGTGAAAAATGTAAATTTCCAATTTCAACCAAACATGCTAGAATTGCTCCAATTGAGCTAATTAGCTTATTGTGAGAATATTGCAATTGTCTGACAAAAGTGAAAAATGTAAATTTTCAATTTCAACCAAACATGCTAGAAATGCTCCAATTGAGCTAATTAGCTTATTGTGAGAATATTGCAATTGTCTGACAAAACTGAAAAATGTAAATTTCCAATTTCAACCAAACATGCTAGAAATGCTCCAATTGAGCTAATTAGCTTATTGTGAGAATATTACAAACGTCTAACAAAATTGAAAAATGTAAATTTCCAATTTCAACCAAACATGCTAGAAATGCTCCAATTGAGCTAATTAGCTTATTGTGAGAATATTGCAATTGTCTGACAAAAGTGAAAAATGTAAATTTCCAATTTCAACCAAACATGCTAGAAATGCTCCAATTGAGCTAATTAGCTTATTGTGAGAATATTACAAACGTCTGACAAAACTGAAAAATGTAAATTTCCAATTTCAACCAAACATGCTAGAAATGCTCCAATTGAGCTAATTAGCTTATTGTGAGAATATTACAAACGTCTGACAACACTGAAAAATGTAAATTTCCAATTTCAACCAAACATGCTAGAAATGCTCCAATTGAGCTAATTAGCTTATTGTGAGAATACTACAAACGTCTGACAAAACTGAAAAATGTAAATTTCCAATTTCAACCAAACATGCTAGAAATGCTCCAATTGAGCTAATTAGCTTATTGTGAGAATATTGCAATTGTCTGACAAAAGTGAAAAATGTAAATTTCCAATTTCAACCAAACATGCTAGAAATGCTCCAATTAAGCTAATTAGCTTATTGTGAGAATATTGCAATTGTCTGACAAAACTGAAAAATGTAAATTTCCAATTTCAACCAAACATGCTAGAAATGCTCCAATTGAGCTAATTAGCTTATTGTGGGAATATTACAAACGTCTGACAAAAGTGAAAAATGTAAATTTTCAATTTCAACCAAACATGGTAGAAATGCTCCAATTGAGCTAATTAGCTTATTGTGAGAATATTACAAACGTCTGACAAAAGTGGAAAAGGTAAATTTCCAATTTAAACCAAACGTGCTAGAAATGCTCCAATTGAGCTAATTAGCTTATTGTGAGAATACTACAAACGTCTGACAAAAGTGAAAAATGTAAATTTCCAATTTCAACCAAACATGCTAGAAATGCTCCAATTGAGCTAATTAGCTTATTGTGAGAATATTGCAATTGTTTGACAAAAGTGAAAAATGTAAATTTCCAATTTCAACCAAACATGCTAGAAATGCTCCAATTGAGCTAATTAGCTTATTGTGAGAATATTACAAACGTCTGACAAAACTGAAAAATGTAAATTTCCAATTTCAACAAAACATGCTAGAAATGCTCCAAATGAGCTAATTAGCTTATTGTGAGAATATTGCAATTGTCTGACAAAAGTGAAAAATGTAAATTTCCAATTTCAACCAAACATGCTAGAAATGCTCCAATTGAGCTAATTAGCTTATTGTGGGAATATTACAAACGTCTGACAAAAGTGAAAAATGTAAATTTCCAATTTCAACCAAACATGCTAGAAATGCTCCAATTGAGCTAATTAGCTTATTGAGAGACTATTGCAATTGTCTGACAAAACTGAAAAATGTAATTTTCCAATTTCAACCAAACGTGCTAGAAATGCTCCAATTGAGCTAATTAGCTTATTGTGAGAATATTACAAACGTCTGACAAAAGTGAAAAATGTTAATTTCCAATTTCAACCAAACATGCTAGAAATGCTCCAATTTAGCTAATTAGCTTATTGAGAGAATATTGCAATTGTTTGACAAAAGTGAAAAATGTAAATTTCCAATTTCAACCAAACATGCTAGAAATGCTCCAATTGAGCTAATTAGCTTATTGTGAGAATATTACAAACGTCTGACAAAACTGAAAAATGTAAATTTCCAATTTCAACAAAACATGCTAGAAATGCTCCAAATGAGCTAATTAGCTTATTGTGAGAATATTGCAATTGTCTGACAAAAGTGAAAAATGTAAATTTCCAATTTCAACCAAACATGCTAGAAATGCTCCAATTGAGCTAATTAGCTTATTGTGGGAATATTACAAACGTCTGACAAAAGTGAAAAATGTAAATTTCCAATTTCAACCAAACATGCTAGAAATGCTCCAATTGAGCTAATTAGCTTATTGTGGGAATATTACAAACGTCTGACAAAAGTGAAAAAGGTAAATTTCCAATTTCAACCAAACATGCTAGAAATGCTCCAATTGAGCTAATTAGCTTATTGTGAGAATACTACAAACGTCTGACAAAACTGAAAAATGTAAATTTCCAATTTCAACCAAACATGCTAGAAATGCTCCAATTGAGCTAATTAGCTTATTGTGAGAATATTACAAACGTCTAACAAAATTGAAAAATGTAAATTTCTAATTTCAACCAAACATGCTAGAAATGCTTCAATTGAGCTAATTAGCTTATTGTGAGAATATTGCAATTGTCTGACAAAATTGAAAAATGTAAATTTCTAATTTCAACCAAACATGCTAGAAATGCTTCAATTGAGCTAATTAGCTTATTGTGAGAATATTGCAATTGTCTGACAGAAGTGAAAAATGTAAATTTCCAATTTCAACCAAACATGCTAGAAATGCTCCAATTGAGCTAATTAGCTTATTGTGAGAATATTACAAACGTCTGACAAAACTGAAAAATATAAATTTCCAATTTCAACAAAACATGCTAGAAATGCTCCAATTGAGCTAATTAGCTTATTGTGAGAATATTGCAATTGTCTGACAAAAGTGAAAAATGTAAATTTCCAATTTCAACCAAACATGCTAGAAATGCTCCAATTGAGCTAATTAGCTTATTGTGGGAATATTACAAACGTCTGACAAAAGTGAAAAATGTAAATTTCCAATTTCAACCAAACATGCTAGAAATGCTCCAATTGAGCTAATTAGCTTATTGTGGGAATATTACAAACGTCTGACAAAAGTGAAAAAGGTAAATTTCCAATTTCAACCAAACATGCTAGAAATGCTCCAATTGAGCTAATTAGCTTATTGTGAGAATACTACAAACGTCTGACAAAACTGAAAAATGTAAATTTCCAATTTCAACCAAACATGCTAGAAATGCTCCAATTGAGCTAATTAGCTTATTGTGAGAATATTACAAACGTCTAACAAAATTGAAAAATGTAAATTTCTAATTTCAACCAAACATGCTAGAAATGCTTCAATTGAGCTAATTAGCTTATTGTGAGAATATTGCAATTGTCTGACAAAATTGAAAAATGTAAATTTCTAATTTCAACCAAACATGCTAGAAATGCTTCAATTGAGCTAATTAGCTTATTGTGAGAATATTGCAATTGTCTGACAAAAGTGAAAAATGTAAATTTCCAATTTCAACCAAACATGGTAGAAATGCTCCAATTGAGCTAATTAGCTTATTGAGAGAATATTGCAATTGTTTGACAAAAGTGAAAATTGTAAGTTTCCAATTTCAACCAAACGTGCTAGAAATGCTCCAATTGAGCTAATTAGCTTATTGTGAGAATATTACACACGTCTGACAAAAGTGAAAAATGTAAATTTCCAATTTCAACCAAACATGCTAGAAATGCTCCAATTGAGCTAATTAGCTTATTGAGAGAATATTGCAATTGTTCGACAAAAGTGAAAAATGTAAGTTTCCAATTTCAACCAAACGTGCTAGAAATGCTCCAATTGAGCTAATTAGCTTATTGTGAGAATATTACAAACGTCTGACAACACTGAAAAATGTAAATTTCCAATTTCAACCAAACATGCTAGAAATGCTCCAATTGAGCTAATTAGCTTATTGTGAGAATATTGCATATGTCTGACAAAAGTGAAAAATGTAATTTTCCAATTTCAACCAAACATGCTAGAAATGCTCCAATTGAGCTAATTAGCTTATTGTGAGAATATTGCAATTGTCTGACAAAAGTCAAAAATGTAATTTTCCAATTTCAACCAAACATGCTAGAAATGCTCCAATTGAGCTAATTAGCTTATTGTGAGAATACTACAAACGTCTGACAAAACTGAAAAATGTAAATTTCCAATTTCAACCAAACATGCTAGAAATGCTCCAATTGAGCTAATTAGCTTATTGTGAGAATATTGCAATTGTCTGACAAAAGTGAAAAATGTAAATTTCCAATTTCAACCAAACATGCTAGAAATGCTCCAATTGAGCTAATTAGCTTATTGTGAGAATATTGCAATTGTCTGACAAAACTGAAAAATGTAAATTTCCAATTTCAACCAAACATGCTAGAAATGCTCCAATTGAGCTAATTAGCTTATTGTGAGAATATTGCAATTGTCTGACAAAAGTGAAAAATGTAAATTTCCAATTTCAACCAAACATGCTAGAAATGCTCCAATTGAGCTAATTAGCTCATTGTTAGAATACTACAAACGTCTGACAAAAGTGAAAAATGTAAATTTCCAATTTCAACCAAACATGCTAGAAAGGCTGAAATTGCGCAAAAAGCCTACTGTAAGAATTTTAAAAACGTCTGACAAAACTGAAAAATGTAAATTTCCAATTTCAACCAAACATGCTAGAAATGCTCCAATTGAGCTAATTAGCTTATTGTGAGAATATTGCAATTGTCTGACAAAAGTGAAAAATGTAAATTTCCAATTTCAACCAAACATCCTAGAAATGCTCCAATTGAGCTAATTAGCTTATCGTGAGAATATTACAAACGTCTGACAAAACTGAAAAATGTAAATTTCCAATTTCAACCAAACTTGCTAGAAATGCTCCAATTGAGCTAATTAGCTTATTGTGAGAATATTACAAACATCTGACAAAAGTGAAAAATGTAAATTTCCAATTTCAACCAAACATGCTAGAATTGCTCCAATTGAGCTAATTAGCTTATTGTGAGAATATTGCAATTGTCTGACAAAAGTGAAAAATGTAAATTTTCAATTTCAACCAAACATGCTAGAAATGCTCCAATTGAGCTAATTAGCTTATTGTGAGAATATTGCAATTGTCTGACAAAACTGAAAAATGTAAATTTCCAATTTCATCCAAACATGCTAGAAATGCTCCAATTGAGCTAATTAGCTTATTGTGAGAATATTACAAACGTCTAACAAAATTGAAAAATGTAAATTTCCAATTTCAACCAAACATGCTAGAAATGCTCCAATTGAGCTAATTAGCTTATTGTGAGAATATTGCAATTGTCTGACAAAAGTGAAAAATGTAAATTTCCAATTTCAACCAAACATGCTAGAAATGCTCCAATTGAGCTAATTAGCTTATTGTGAGAATATTACAAACGTCTGACAAAACTGAAAAATGTAAATTTCCAATTTCAACCAAACATGCTAGAAATGCTCCAATTGAGCTAATTAGCTTATTGTGAGAATATTACAAACGTCTGACAACACTGAAAAATGTAAATTTCCAATTTCAACCAAACATGCTAGAAATGCTCCAATTGAGCTAATTAGCTTATTGTGAGAATATTACAAACGTCTGACAAAACTGAAAAATATAAATTTCCAATTTCAACAAAACATGCTAGAAATGCTCCAATTGAGCTAATTAGCTTATTGTGAGAATATTGCAATTGTCTGACAAAAGTGAAAAATGTAAATTTCCAATTTCAACCAAACATGCTAGAAATGCTCCAATTGAGCTAATTAGCTTATTGTGGGAATATTACAAACGTCTGACAAAAGTGAAAAATGTAAATTTCCAATTTCAACCAAACATGCTAGAAATGCTCCAATTGAGCTAATTAGCTTATTGTGGGAATATTACAAACGTCTGACAAAAGTGAAAAAGGTAAATTTCCAATTTCAACCAAACATGCTAGAAATGCTCCAATTGAGCTAATTAGCTTATTGTGAGAATACTACAAACGTCTGACAAAACTGAAAAATGTAAATTTCCAATTTCAACCAAACATGCTAGAAATGCTCCAATTGAGCTAATTAGCTTATTGTGAGAATATTACAAACGTCTAACAAAATTGAAAAATGTAAATTTCTAATTTCAACCAAACATGCTAGAAATGCTTCAATTGAGCTAATTAGCTTATTGTGAGAATATTGCAATTGTCTGACAAAATTGAAAAATGTAAATTTCTAATTTCAACCAAACATGCTAGAAATGCTTCAATTGAGCTAATTAGCTTATTGTGAGAATATTGCAATTGTCTGACAAAAGTGAAAAATGTAAATTTCCAATTTCAACCAAACATGGTAGAAATGCTCCAATTGAGCTAATTAGCTTATTGTGAGAATATTGCAATTGTTCGACAAAAGTGAAAAATGTAAGTTTCCAATTTCAACCAAACGTGCTAGAAATGCTCCAATTGAGCTAATTAGCTTATTGTGAGAATATTGCAATTGTCTGACAAAAGTCAAAAATGTAATTTTCCAATTTCAACCAAACATGCTAGAAATGCTCCAATTGAGCTAATTAGCTTATTGTGAGAATACTACAAACGTCTGACAAAACTGAAAAATGTAAATTTCCAATTTCAACCAAACATGCTAGAAATGCTCCAATTGAGCTAATTAGCTTATTGTGAGAATATTGCAATTGTCTGACAAAAGTGAAAAATGTAAATTTCCAATTTCAACCAAACATGCTAGAAATGCTCCAATTGAGCTAATTAGCTTATTGTGAGAATATTGCAATTGTCTGACAAAAGTGAAAAATGTAAATTTCCAATTTCAACCAAACATGCTAGAAATGCTCCAATTGAGCTAATTAGCTCATTGTTAGAATACTACAAACGTCTGACAAAAGTGAAAAATGTAAATTTCCAATTTCAACCAAACATGCTAGAAAGGCTGAAATTGCGCAAAAAGCCTACTGTAAGAATTTTAAAAACGTCTGACAAAACTGAAAAATGTAAATTTCCAATTTCAACCAAACATGCTAGAAATGCTCCAATTGAGCTAATTAGCTTATTGTGAGAATATTGCAATTGTCTGACAAAAGTGAAAAATGTAAATTTCCAATTTCAACCAAACATCCTAGAAATGCTCCAATTGAGCTAATTAGCTTATTGTGAGAATATTACAAACGTCTGACAAAACTGAAAAATGTAAATTTCCAATTTCAACCAAACTTGCTAGAAATGCTCCAATTGAGCTAATTAGCTTATTGTGAGAATATTACAAACATCTGACAAAAGTGAAAAATGTAAATTTCCAATTTCAACCAAACATGCTAGAATTGCTCCAATTGAGCTAATTAGCTTATTGTGAGAATATTGCAATTGTCTGACAAAAGTGAAAAATGTAAATTTTCAATTTCAACCAAACATGCTAGAAATGCTCCAATTGAGCTAATTAGCTTATTGTGAGAATATTGCAATTGTCTGACAAAACTGAAAAATGTAAATTTCCAATTTCAACCAAACATGCTAGAAATGCTCCAATTGAGCTAATTAGCTTATTGTGAGAATATTACAAACGTCTAACAAAATTGAAAAATGTAAATTTCCAATTTCAACCAAACATGCTAGAAATGCTCCAATTGAGCTAATTAGCTTATTGTGAGAATATTGCAATTGTCTGACAAAAGTGAAAAATGTAAATTTCCAATTTCAACCAAACATGCTAGAAATGCTCCAATTGAGCTAATTAGCTTATTGTGAGAATATTACAAACGTCTGACAAAACTGAAAAATGTAAATTTCCAATTTCAACCAAACATGCTAGAAATGCTCCAATTGAGCTAATTAGCTTATTGTGAGAATATTACAAACGTCTGACAACACTGAAAAATGTAAATTTCCAATTTCAACCAAACATGCTAGAAATGCTCCAATTGAGCTAATTAGCTTATTGTGAGAATATTACAAACGTCTGACAAAAGTGAAAAATGTAAATTTCCAATTTCAACCAAACATGCTAGAAATGCTCCAATTGAGCTTATTAGCTTATTGAGAGAATATTGCAATTGTTTGACAAAAGTGAAAAATGTAAATTTCCAATTTCAACCAAACATGCTAGAAATGCTCCGATTGAGCTAATTAGCTTATTGTGAGAATATTACAAACGTCTGACAAAACTGAAAAATGTAAATTTTCAATTCCAACCAAACATGCTAGAAATGCTCAAATTGAGCTAATTAGCTTATTGGGAGAATATTGCAATTGTCTGACAAAAGTGAAAAATGTAAATTTCCAATTTCAACCAAACATGCTAGAAATGCTCTAATTGAGCTAATTAGCTTATTGTGAGAATATTACAAACGTCTAACAAAATTGAAAAATGTAAATTTCTAATTTCAACCAAACATGCTAGAAATGCTCCAATTGAGCTAATTAGCTTATTGTGAGAATATTGCAATTGTCTGACAAAACTGAAAAATGTAAATTTCCAATTTCAACCAAACATGCTAGAAATGCTCCAATTGAGCTAATTAGCTTATTGTGGGAATATTACAAACGTCTGACAAAAGTGAAAAATGTAAATTTTCAATTTCAACCAAACATGGTAGAAATGCTCCAATTGAGCTAATTAGCTTATTGTGAGAATATTACAAACGTCTGACAAAAGTGGAAAAGGTAAATTTCCAATTTAAACCAAACGTGCTAGAAATGCTCCAATTGAGCTAATTAGCTTATTGTGAGAATACTACAAACGTCTGACAAAAGTGAAAAATGTAAATTTCCAATTTCAACCAAACATGCTAGAAATGCTCCAATTGAGCTAATTAGCTTATTGTGAGAATATTACAAACGTCTAACAAAATTGAAAAATGTAAATTTCTAATTTCAACCAAACATGCTAGAAATGCTCCAATTGAGCTAACTAGCTTATTGAGAGACTATTGCAATTGTCTGACAAAACTGAAAAATGTAATTTTCCAATTTCAACCAAACGTGCTAGAAATGCTCCAATTGAGCTAATTAGCTTATTGTGAGAATATTACAAACGTCTGACAAAAGTGAAAAATGTTAATTTCCAATTTCAACCAAACATGCTAGAAATGCTCCAATTTAGCTAATTAGCTTATTGAGAGAATATTGCAATTGTTTGACAAAAGTGAAAAATGTAATTTTCCAATTTCAACCAAACATGCTAGAAATGCTCCAATTGAGCTAATTAGCTTATTGTGAGAATATTACAAACGTCTGACAAAACTGAAAAATGTAAATTTCCAATTTCAACAAAACATGCTAGAAATGCTCCAAATGAGCTAATTAGCTTATTGTGAGAATATTGCAATTGTCTGACAAAAGTGAAAAATGTAAATTTCCAATTTCAACCAAACATGCTAGAAATGCTCCAATTGAGCTAATTAGCTTATTGTGGGAATATTACAAACGTCTGACAAAAGTGAAAAATGTAAATTTCCAATTTCAACCAAACATGCTAGAAATGCTCCAATTGAGCTAATTAGCTTATTGTGGGAATATTACAAACGTCTGACAAAAGTGAAAAAGGTAAATTTCCAATTTCAACCAAACATGCTAGAAATGCTCCAATTGAGCTAATTAGCTTATTGTGAGAATACTACAAACGTCTGACAAAACTGAAAAATGTAAATTTCCAATTTCAACCAAACATGCTAGAAATGCTCCAATTGAGCTAATTAGCTTATTGTGAGAATATTACAAACGTCTAACAAAATTGAAAAATGTAAATTTCTAATTTCAACCAAACATGCTAGAAATGCTTCAATTGAGCTAATTAGCTTATTGTGAGAATATTGCAATTGTCTGACAAAATTGAAAAATGTAAATTTCTAATTTCAACCAAACATGCTAGAAATGCTTCAATTGAGCTAATTAGCTTATTGTGAGAATATTGCAATTGTCTGACAAAAGTGAAAAATGTAAATTTCCAATTTCAACCAAACATGGTAGAAATGCTCCAATTGAGCTAATTAGCTTATTGAGAGAATATTGCAATTGTTTGACAAAAGTGAAAATTGTAAGTTTCCAATTTCAACCAAACGTGCTAGAAATGCTCCAATTGAGCTAATTAGCTTATTGTGAGAATATTACACACGTCTGACAAAAGTGAAAAATGTAAAGTTCCAATTTCAACCAAACATGGTAGAAATGCTCCAATTGAGCTAATTAGCTTATTGAGAGAATATTGCAATTGTTCGACAAAAGTGAAAAATGTAAGTTTCCAATTTCAACCAAACGTGCTAGAAATGCTCCAATTGAGCTAATTAGCTTATTGTGAGAATATTACAAACGTCTGACAACACTGAAAAATGTAAATTTCCAATTTCAACCAAACATGCTAGAAATGCTCCAATTGAGCTAATTAGCTTATTGTGAGAATATTGCACATGTCTGACAAAAGTGAAAAATGTAATTTTCCAATTTCAACCAAACATGCTAGAAATGCTCCAATTGAGCTAATTAGCTTATTGTGAGAATATTGCAATTGTCTGACAAAAGTCAAAAATGTAATTTTCCAATTTCAACCAAACATGCTAGAAATGCTCCAATTGAGCTAATTAGCTTATTGTGAGAATACTACAAACGTCTGACAAAACTGAAAAATGTAAATTTCCAATTTCAACCAAACATGCTAGAAATGCTCCAATTGAGCTAATTAGCTTATTGTGAGAATATTGCAATTGTCTGACAAAAGTGAAAAATGTAAATTTCCAATTTCAACCAAACATGCTAGAATTGCTCCAATTGAGCTAATTAGCTTATTGTGAGAATATTGCAATTGTTTGACAAAAGTGAAAAATGTAAATTTCCAATTTCAACCAAACATGCTAGAAATGCTCCAATTGAGCTAATTAGCTTATTGTGAGAATATTGCAATTGTCTGACAAAACTGAAAAATGTAAATTTCCAATTTCAACCAAACATGCTAGAAATGCTCCAATTGAGCTAATTAGCTTATTGTGAGAATATTACAAACGTCTAACAAAATTGAAAAATGTAAATTTCCAATTTCAACCAAACATGCTAGAAATGCTCCAATTGAGCTAATTAGCTTATTGTGAGAATATTGCAATTGTCTGACAAAAGTGAAAAATGTAAATTTCCAATTTCAACCAAACATGCTAGAAATGCTCCAATTGAGCTAATTAGCTTATTGTGAGAATATTACAAACGTCTGACAAAACTGAAAAATGTAAATTTCCAATTTCAATCAAACATGCTAGAAATGCTCCAATTGAGCTAATTAGCTTATTGTGAGAATATTACAAACGTCTGACAACACTGAAAAATGTAAATTTCCAATTTCAACCAAACATGCTAGAAATGCTCCAATTGAGCTAATTAGCTTATTGTGAGAATATTACAAACGTCTGACAAAAGTGAAAAATGTAAATTTCCAATTTCAACCAAACATGCTAGAAATGCTCCAATTGAGCTAATTAGCTTATTGAGAGAATATTGCAATTGTTTGACAAAAGTGAAAAATGTAAATTTCCAATTTCAACCAAACATGCTAGAAATGCTCCGATTGAGCTAATTAGCTTATTGTGAGAATATTACAAACGTCTGACAAAAGTGAAAAATGTAAATTTCCAATTTCAACCAAACATGCTAGAAATGCTCAAATTGAGCTAATTAGCTTATTGGGAGAATATTGCAATTGTCTGACAAAAGTGAAAAATGTAAATTTCCAATTTCAACCAAACATGCTAGAAATGCTCCAATTGAGCTAATTAGCTTATTGTGAGAATATTACAAACGTCTAACAAAATTGAAAAATGTAAATTTCTAATTTCAACCAAACATGCTAGAAATGCTTCAATTGAGCTAATTAGCTTATTGTGAGAATATTGCAATTGTCTGACGAAATTTAAAAATGTAAATTTCTAATTTCAACCAAACATGCTAGAAATGCTTCAATTGAGCTAATTAGCTTATTGTGAGAATATTGCAATTGTCTGAAAAAAGTGAAAAATGTAAATTTCCAATTTCAACCAAACATGGTAGAAATGCTCCAATTGAGCTAATTGGCTTATTGAGAGAATATTGCAATTGTTTGACAAAAGTGAAAATTGTAAGTTTCCAATTTCAACCAAACGTGCTAGAAATGCTCCAATTGAGCTAATTAGCTTATTGTGAGAATATTACACACGTCTGACAAAAGTGAAAAATGTAAATTTCCAATTTCAACCAAACATGGTAGAAATGCTCCAATTGAGCTAATTAGCTTATTGAGAGAATATTGCAATTGTTCGACAAAAGTGAAAAATGTAAGTTTCCAATTTCAACCAAACGTGCTAGAAATGCTCCAATTGAGCTAATTAGCTTATTGTGAGAATATTACAAACGTCTGACAACACTGAAAAATGTAAATTTCCAATTTCAACCAAACATGCTAGAAATGCTCCAATTGAGCTAATTAGCTTATTGTGAGAATATTGCAATTGTCTGACAAAAGTGAAAAATGTAATTTTCCAATTTCAACCAAACATGCTAGAAATGCTCCAATTGAGCTAATTAGCTTATTGTGAGAATATTGCAATTGTCTGACAAAAGTCAAAAATGTAATTTTCCAATTTCAACCAAACATGCTAGAAATGCTCCAATTGAGCTAATTAGCTTATTGTGAGAATACTACAAACGTCTGACAAAACTGAAAAATGTAAATTTCCAATTTCAACCAAACATGCTAGAAATGCTCCAATTGAGCTAATTAGCTTATTGTGAGAATATTGCAATTGTCTGACAAAAGTGAAAAATGTAAATTTCCAATTTCAACCAAACATGCTAGAAATGCTCCAATTGAGCTAATTAGCTTATTGTGAGAATATTGCAATTGTCTGACAAAACTGAAAAATGTAAATTTCCAATTTCAACCAAACATGCTAGAAATGCTCCAATTGAGCTAATTAGCTTATTGTGAGAATATTGCAATTGTCTGACAAAAGTGAAAAATGTAAATTTCCAATTTCAACCAAACATGCTAGAAATGCTCCAATTGAGCTAATTAGCTCATTGTTAGAATACTACAAACGTCTGACAAAAGTGAAAAATGTAAATTTCCAATTTCAACCAAACATGCTAGAAAGGCTGAAATTGCGCAAAAAGCCTACTGTAAGAATTTTAAAAACGTCTGACAAAACTGAAAAATGTAAATTTCCAATTTCAACCAAACATGCTAGAAATGCTCCAATTGAGCTAATTAGCTTATTGTGAGAATATTGCAATTGTCTGACAAAAGTGAAAAATGTAAATTTCCAATTTCAACCAAACATGCTAGAAATGCTCCAATTGAGCTAATTAGCTTATTGTGAGAATATTACAAACGTCTGACAAAACTGAAAAATGTAAATTTCCAATTTCAACCAAACTTGCTAGAAATGCTCCAATTGAGCTAATTAGCTTATTGTGAGAATATTACAAACGTCTGACAAAAGTGAAAAATGTAAATTTCCAATTTCAACCAAACATGCTAGAATTGCTCCAATTGAGCTAATTAGCTTATTGTGAGAATATTGCAATTGTCTGACAAAAGTGAAAAATGTAAATTTCCAATTTCAACCAAACATGCTAGAAATGCTCCAATTGAGCTAATTAGCTTATTGTGAGAATAATGCAATTGTCTGACAAAACTGAAAAATGTAAATTTCCAATTTCAACCAAACATGCTAGAAATGCTCCAATTGAGCTAATTAGCTTATTGTGAGAATATTACAAACGTCTAACAAAATTGAAAAATGTAAATTTCCAATTTCAACCAAACATGCTAGAAATGCTCCAATTGAGCTAATTAGCTTATTGTGAGAATATTGCAATTGTCTGACAAAAGTGAAAAATGTAAATTTCCAATTTCAACCAAACATGCTAGAAATGCTCCAATTGAGCTAATTAGCTTATTGTGAGAATATTACAAACGTCTGACAAAACTGAAAAATGTAAATTTCCAATTTCAACCAAACATGCTAGAAATGCTCCAATTGAGCTAATTAGCTTATTGTGAGAATATTACAAACGTCTGACAACACTGAAAAATGTAAATTTCCAATTTCAACCAAACATGCTAGAAATGCTCCAATTGAGCTAATTAGCTTATTGTGAGAATATTACAAACGTCTGACAAAAGTGGAAAAGGTAAATTTCCAATTTAAACCAAACGTGCTAGAAATGCTCCAATTTAGCTAATTAGCTTATTGTGAGAATACTACAAACGTCTGACAAAAGTGAAAAATGTAAATTTCCAATTTCAACCAAACATGCTAGAAATGCTCCAATTGAGCTAATTAGCTTATTGTGAGAATATTACAAACGTCTAACAAAATTGAAAAATGTAAATTTCTAATTTCAACCAAACATGCTAGAAATGCTCCAATTGAGCTAACTAGCTTATTGAGAGACTATTGCAATTGTCTGACAAAACTGAAAAATGTAATTTTCCAATTTCAACCAAACGTGCTAGAAATGCTCCAATTGAGCTAATTAGCTTATTGTGAGAATATTACAAACGTCTGACAAAAGTCAAAAATGTAATTTTCCAATTTCAACCAAACATGCTAGAAATGCTCCAATTGAGCTAATTAGCTTATTGTGAGAATACTACAAACGTCTGACAAAACTGAAAAATGTAAATTTCCAATTTCAACCAAACATGCTAGAAATGCTCCAATTGAGCTAATTAGCTTATTGTGAGAATATTGCAATTGTCTGACAAAAGTGAAAAATGTAAATTTCCAATTTCAACCAAACATGCTAGAAATGCTCCAATTGAGCTAATTAGCTTATTGTGAGAATATTGCAATTGTCTGACAAAACTTAAAAATGTAAATTTCCAATTTCAACCAAACATGCTAGAAATGCTCCAATTGAGCTAATTAGCTTATTGTGAGAATATTGCAATTGTCTGACAAAAGTGAAAAATGTAAATTTCCAATTTCAACCAAACATGCTAGAAATGCTCCAATTGAGCTAATTAGCTCATTGTTAGAATACTACAAACGTCTGACAAAAGTGAAAAATGTAAATTTCCAATTTCAACCAAACATGCTAGAAAGGCTGAAATTGCGCAAAAAGCCTACTGTAAGAATTTTAAAAACGTCTGACAAAACTGAAAAATGTAAATTTCCAATTTCAACCAAACATGCTAGAAATGCTCCAATTGAGCTAATTAGCTTATTGTGAGAATATTACAAACGTCTGACAAAACTGAAAAATGTAAATTTCCAATTTCAACCAAACTTGCTAGAAATGCTCCAATTGAGCTAATTAGCTTATTGTGAGAATATTACAAACGTCTGACAAAAGTGAAAAATGTAAATTTCCAATTTCAACCAAACATGCTAGAATTGCTCCAATTGAGCTAATTAGCTTATTGTGAGAATATTGCAATTGTCTGACAAAAGTGAAAAATGTAAATTTCCAATTTCAACCAAACATGCTAGAAATGCTCCAATTGAGCTAATTAGCTTATTGTGAGAATATTGCAATTGTCTGACAAAACTGAAAAATGTAAATTTCCAATTTCAACCAAACATGCTAGAAATGCTCCAATTGAGCTAATTAGCTTATTGTGAGAATATTACAAACGTCTAACAAAATTGAAAAATGTAAATTTCCAATTTCAACCAAACATGCTAGAAATGCTCCAATTGAGCTAATTAGCTTATTGTGAGAATATTGCAATTGTCTGACAAAAGTGAAAAATGTAAATTTCCAATTTCAACCAAACATGCTAGAAATGCTCCAATTGAGCTAATTAGCTTATTGTGAGAATATTACAAACGTCTGACAAAACTGAAAAATGTAAATTTCCAATTTCAACCGAACATGCTAAAAATGCTCCAATTGAGCTAATTAGCTTATTGTGAGAATATTACAAACGTCTAACAAAATTGAAAAATGTAAATTTCTAATTTCAATCAAACATGCTAGAAATGCTCCAATTGAGCTAACTAGCTTATTGAGAGACTATTGCAATTGTCTGACAAAACTGAAAAATGTAATTTTCCAATTTCAACCAAACGTGCTAGAAATGCTCCAATTGAGCTAATTAGCTTATTGTGAGAATATTACAAACGTCTGACAAAATTGAAAAATGTAAATTTCCAATTTCAACCAAACATGCTAGAATTGCTCCAATTGAGCTAATTAGCTTATTGTGAGAATATTGCAATTGTCTGACAAAAGTGAAAAATGTAAATTTCCAATTTCAACCAAACATGCTAGAAATGCTCCAATTGAGCTAATTAGCTTATTGTGAGAATAATGCAATTGTCTGACAAAACTGAAAAATGTAAATTTCCAATTTCAACCAAACATGCTAGAAATGCTCCAAATGAGCTAATTAGCTTATTGTGAGAATATTACAAACGTCTAACAAAATTGAAAAATGTAAATTTCCAATTTCAACCAAACATGCTAGAAATGCTCCAATTGAGCTAATTAGCTTATTGTGAGAATATTGCAATTGTCTGACAAAAGTGAAAAATGTAAATTTCCAATTTCAACCAAACATGCTAGAAATGCTCCAATTGAGCTAATTAGCTAATTGTGAGAATATTACAAACGTCTGACAAAACTGAAAAATGTAAATTTCCAATTTCAACCAAACATGCTAAAAATGCTCCAATTGAGCTAATTAGCTTATTGTGAGAATATTACAAACGTCTGACAACACTGAAAAATGTAAATTTCCAATTTCAACCAAACATGCTAGAAATGCTCCAATTGAGCTAATTAGCTTATTGTGAGAATATTACAAACGTCTGACAAAAGTGGAAAAGGTAAATTTCCAATTTAAACCAAACGTGCTAGAAATGCTCCAATTGAGCTAATTAGCTTATTGTGAGAATACTACAAACGTCTGACAAAAGTGAAAAATGTAAATTTCCAATTTCAACCAAACATGCTAGAAATGCTCCAATTGAGCTAATTAGCTTATTGTGAGAATATTACAAACGTCTAACAAAATTGAAAAATGTAAATTTCTAATTTCAACCAAACATGCTAGAAATGCTCCAATTGAGCTAACTAGCTTATTGAGAGACTATTGCAATTGTCTGACAAAACTGAAAAATGTAATTTTCCAATTTCAACCAAACGTGCTAGAAATGCTCCAATTGAGCTAATTAGCTTATTGTGAGAATATTACAAACGTCTGACAAAAGTGAAAAATGTAATTTTCCAATTTCAACCAAACATGCTAGAAATGCTCCAATTGAGCTAATTAGCTTATTGTGAGAATATTGCAATTGTCTGACAAAAGTCAAAAATGTAATTTTCCAATTTCAACCAAACATGCTAGAAATGCTCCAATTGAGCTAATTAGCTTATTGTGAGAATACTACAAACGTCTGACAAAACTGAAAAATGTAAATTTCCAATTTCAACCAAACATGCTAGAAATGCTCCAATTGAGCTAATTAGCTTATTGTGAGAATATTGCAATTGTCTGACAAAAGTGAAAAATGTAAATTTCCAATTTCAACCAAACATGCTAGAAATGCTCCAATTGAGCTAATTAGCTTATTGTGAGAATATTGCAATTGTCTGACAAAACTTAAAAATGTAAATTTCCAATTTCAACCAAACATGCTAGAAATGCTCCAATTGAGCTAATTAGCTTATTGTGAGAATATTGCAATTGTCTGACAAAAGTGAAAAATGTAAATTTCCAATTTCAACCAAACATGCTAGAAATGCTCCAATTGAGCTAATTAGCTCATTGTTAGAATACTACAAACGTCTGACAAAAGTGAAAAATGTAAATTTCCAATTTCAACCAAACATGCTAGAAAGGCTGAAATTGCGCAAAAAGCCTACTGTAAGAATTTTAAAAACGTCTGACAAAACTGAAAAATGTAAATTTCCAATTTCAACCAAACATGCTAGAAATGCTCCAATTGAGCTAATTAGCTTATTGTGAGAATATTGCAATTGTCTGACAAAAGTGAAAAATGTAAATTTCCAATTTCAACCAAACATGCTAGAAATGCTCCAATTGAGCTAATTAGCTTATTGTGAGAATATTACAAACGTCTGACAAAACTGAAAAATGTAAATTTCCAATTTCAACCAAACTTGCTAGAAATGCTCCAATTGAGCTAATTAGCTTATTGTGAGAATATTACAAACGTCTGACAAAAGTGAAAAATGTAAATTTCCAATTTCAACCAAACATGCTAGAATTGCTCCAATTGAGCTAATTAGCTTATTGTGAGAATATTGCAATTGTCTGACAAAAGTGAAAAATGTAAATTTCCAATTTCAACCAAACATGCTAGAAATGCTCCAATTGAGCTAATTAGCTTATTGTGAGAATATTGCAATTGTCTGACAAAACTAAAAAATGTAAATTTCCAATTTCAACCAAACATGCTAGAAATGCTCCAATTGAGCTAATTAGCTTATTGTGAGAATATTACAAACGTCTAACAAAATTGAAAAATGTAAATTTCCAATTTCAACCAAACATGCTAGAAATGCTCCAATTGAGCTAATTAGCTTATTGTGAGAATATTGCAATTGTCTGACAAAAGTGAAAAATGTAAATTTCCAATTTCAACCAAACATGCTAGAAATGCTCCAATTGAGCTAATTAGCTTATTGTGAGAATATTACAAACGTCTGACAAAACTGAAAAATGTAAATTTCCAATTTCAACCGAACATGCTAAAAATGCTCCAATTGAGCTAATTAGCTTATTGTGAGAATATTACAAACGTCTGACAACACTGAAAAATGTAAATTTCCAATTTCAACCAAACATGCTAGAAATGCTCCAATTGAGCTAATTAGCTTATTGTGAGAATATTACAAACGTCTGACAAAAGTGGAAAAGGTTAATTTCCAATTTAAACCAAACGTGCTAGAAATGCTCCAATTGAGCTAATTAGCTTATTGTGAGAATACTACAAACGTCTGACAAAAGTGAAAAATGTAAATTTCCAATTTCAACCAAACATGCTAGAAATGCTCCAATTGAGCTAATTAGCTTATTGTGAGAATATTACAAACGTCTAACAAAATTGAAAAATGTAAATTTCTAATTTCAATCAAACATGCTAGAAATGCTCCAATTGAGCTAACTAGCTTATTGAGAGACTATTGCAATTGTCTGACAAAACTGAAAAATGTAATTTTCCAATTTCAACCAAACGTGCTAGAAATGCTCCAATTGAGCTAATTAGCTTATTGTGAGAATATTACAAACGTCTGACAAAAGTGAAAAATGTTAATTTCCAATTTCAACCAAACATGCTAGAAATGCTCCAATTTAGCTAATTAGCTTATTGAGAGAATATTGCAATTGTTTGACAAAAGTGAAAAATGTAAATTTCCAATTTCAACCAAACATGCTAGAAATGCTCCAATTGAGCTAATTAGCTTATTGTGAGAATATTACAAACGTCTGACAAAACTGAAAAATGTAAATTTCCAATTTCAACAAAACATGCTAGAAATGCTCCAAATGAGCTCATTAGCTTATTGTGAGAATATTGCAATTGTCTGACAAAAGTGAAAAATGTAAATTTCCAATTTCAACCAAACATGCTAGAAATGCTCCAATTGAGCTAATTAGCTTATTGTGGGAATATTACAAACGTCTGACAAAAGTGAAAAATGTAAATTTCCAATTTCAACCAAACATGCTAGAAATGCTCCAATTGAGCTAATTAGCTTATTGTGGGAATATTACAAACGTCTGACAAAAGTGAAAAAGGTAAATTTCCAATTTCAACCAAACATGCTAGAAATGCTCCAATTGAGCTAATTAGCTTATTGTGAGAATACTACAAACGTCTGACAAAACTGAAAAATGTAAATTTCCAATTTCAACCAAACATGCTAGAAATGCTCCAATTGAGCTAATTAGCTTATTGTGAGAATATTACAAACGTCAAACAAAATTGAAAAATGTAAATTTCTAATTTCAACCAAACATGCTAGAAATGCTTCAATTGAGCTAATTAGCTTATTGTGAGAATATTGCAATTGTCTGACAAAATTGAAAAATGTAAATTTCTAATTTCAACCAAACATGCTAGAAATGCTTCAATTGAGCTAATTAGCTTATTGTGAGAATATTGCAATTGTCTGACAAAAGTGAAAAATGTAAATTTCCAATTTCAACCAAACATGGTAGAAATGCTCCAATTGAGCTAATTAGCTTATTGAGAGAATATTGCAATTGTTTGACAAAAGTGAAAATTGTAAGTTTCCAATTTCAACCAAACGTGCTAGAAATGCTCCAATTGAGCTAATTAGCTTATTGTGAGAATATTACACACGTCTGACAAAAGTGAAAAATGTAAATTTCCAATTTCAACCAAACATGGTAGAAATGCTCCAATTGAGCTAATTAGCTTATTGAGAGAATATTGCAATTGTTCGACAAAAGTGAAAAATGTAAATTTCCAATTTCAACCAAACGTGCTAGAAATGCTCCAATTGAGCTAATTAGCTTATTGTGAGAATATTACAAACGTCTGACAACACTGAAAAATGTAAATTTCCAATTTCAACCAAACATGCTAGAAATGCTCCAATTGAGCTAATTAGCTTATTGTGAGAATATTGCATATGTCTGACAAAAGTGAAAAATGTAATTTTCCAATTTCAACAAAACATGCTAGAAATGCTCCAATTGAGCTAATTAGCTTATTGTGAGAATATTGCAATTGTCTGACAAAAGTCAAAAATGTAATTTTCCAATTTCAACCAAACATGCTAGAAATGCTCCAATTGAGCTAATTAGCTTATTGTGAGAATACTACAAACGTCTGACAAAACTGAAAAATGTAAATTTCCAATTTCAACCAAACATGCTAGAAATGCTCCAATTGAGCTAATTAGCTTATTGTGAGAATATTGCAATTGTCTGACAAAAGTGAAAAATGTAAATTTCCAATTTCAACCAAACATGCTAGAATTGCTCCAATTGAGCTAATTAGCTTATTGTGAGAATATTGCAATTGTCTGACAAAAGTGAAAAATGTAAATTTCCAATTTCAACCAAACATGCTAGAAAGGTTCCAATTGAGCTAATTAGCTTATTGTGAGAATATTGCAATTGTCTGACAAAACTGAAAAATGTAAATTTCCAATTTCAACCAAACATGCTAGAAATGCTCCAATTGAGCTAATTAGCTTATTGTGAGAATATTACAAACGTCTAACAAAATTGAAAAATGTAAATTTCCAATTTCAACCAAACATGCTAGAAATGCTCCAATTGAGCTAATTAGCTTATTGTGAGAAAATTGCAATTGTCTGACAAAAGTGAAAAATGTAAATTTCCAATTTCAACCAAACATGCTAGAAATGCTCCAATTGAGCTAATTAGCTTATTGTGAGAATATTACAAACGTCTGACAACACTGAAAAATGTAAATTTCCAATTTCAACCAAACATGCTAGAAATGCTCCAATTGAGCTAATTAGCTTACTGTGAGAATATTACAAACGTCTGACAAAAGTGAAAAATGTAAATTTCCAATTTCAACCAAACATGCTAGAAATGCTCCAATTGAGCTAATTAGCTTATTGAGAGAATATTGCAATTGTTTGACAAAAGTGAAAAATGTAAATTTCCAATTTCAACCAAACATGCTAGAAATGCTCCGATTGAGCTAATTAGCTTATTGTGAAAATATTACAAACGTCTGACAAAAGTGAAAAATGTAAATTTCCAATTTCAACCAAACATGCTAGAAATGCTCAAATTGAGCTAATTAGCTTATTGGGAGAATATTGCAATTGTCTGACAAAAGTGAAAAATGTAAATTTCCAATTTCAACCAAACATGCTAGAAATGCTCCAATTGAGCTAATTAGCTTATTGTGAGAATATTACAAACGTCTAACAAAATTGAAAAATGTAAATTTCTAATTTCAACCAAACATGCTAGAAATGCTTCAATTGAGCTAATTAGCTTATTGTGAGAATATTGCAATTGTCTGACAAAATTGAAAAATGTAAATTTCTAATTTCAACCAAACATGCTAGAAATGCTTCAATTGAGCTAATTAGCTTATTGTGAGAATATTGCAATTGTCTGACAAAAGTGAAAAATGTAAATTTCCAATTTCAACCAAACATGGTAGAAATGCTCCAATTGAGCTAATTGGCTTATTGAGAGAATATTGCAATTGTTTGACAAAAGTGAAAATTGTAAGTTTCCAATTTCAACCAAACGTGCTAGAAATGCTCCAATTGAGCTAATTAGCTTATTGTGAGAATATTACAAACGTCTGACAACACTGAAAAATGTAAATTTCCAATTTCAACCAAACATGCTAGAAATGCTCCAATTGAGCTAATTAGCTTATTGTGAGAATATTGCAATTGTCTGACAAAAGTGAAAAATGTAATTTTCCAATTTCAACCAAACATGCTAGAAATGCTCCAATTGAGCTAATTAGCTTATTGTGAGAATATTGCAATTGTCTGACAAAAGTCAAAAATGTAATTTTCCAATTTCAACCAAACATGCTAGAAATGCTCCAATTGAGCTAATTAGCTTATTGTGAGAATACTACAAACGTCTGACAAAACTGAAAAATGTAAATTTCCAATTTCAACCAAACATGCTAGAAATGCTCCAATTGAGCTAATTAGCTTATTGTGAGAATATTGCAATTGTCTGACAAAAGTGAAAAATGTAAATTTCCAATTTCAACCAAACATGCTAAAAATGCTCCAATTGAGCTAATTAGCTTATTGTGAGAATATTGCAATTGTCTGACAAAAGTGAAAAATGTAAATTTCCAATTTCAACCAAACATGCTAGAAATGCTCCAATTGAGCTAATTAGCTTATTGTGAGAATATTGCAATTGTCTGACAAAAGTGAAAAATGTAAATTTCCAATTTCAACCAAACATGCTAGAAATGCACCAATTGAGCTAATTAGCTCATTGTTAGAATACTACAAACGTCTGACAAAAGTGAAAAATGTAAATTTCCAATTTCAACCAAACATGCTAGAAAGGCTGAAATTGCGCAAAAAGCCTACTGTAAGAATTTTAAAAACGTCTGACAAAACTGAAAAATGTAAATTTCCAATTTCAACCAAACATGCTAGAAATGCTCCAATTGAGCTAATTAGCTTATTGTGAGAATATTGCAATTGTCTGACAAAAGTGAAAAATGTAAATTTCCAATTTCAACCAAACATGCTAGAAATGCTCCAATTGAGCTAATTAGCTTATTGTGAGAATATTACAAACGTCTGACAAAACTGAAAAATGTAAATTTCCAATTTCAACCAAACTTGCTAGAAATGCTCCAATTGAGCTAATTAGCTTATTGTGAGAATATTACAAACGTCTGACAAAAGTGAAAAATGTAAATTTCCAATTTCAACCAAACATGCTAGAATTGCTCCAATTGAGCTAATTAGCTTATTGTGAGAATATTGCAATTGTCTGACAAAAGTGAAAAATGTAAATTTCCAATTTCAACCAAACATGCTAGAAATGCTCCAATTGAGCTAATTAGCTTATTGTGAGAATATTGCAATTGTCTGACAAAACTGAAAAATGTAAATTTCCAATTTCAACCAAACATGCTAGAAATGCTCCAATTGAGCTAATTAGCTTATTGTGAGAATATTACAAACGTCTAACAAAATTGAAAAATGTAAATTTCCAATTTCAACCAAACATGCTAGAAATGCTCCAATTGAGCTAATTAGCTTATTGTGAGAATATTGCAATTGTCTGACAAAAGTGAAAAATGTAAATTTCCAATTTTAACCAAACATGCTAGAAATGCTCCAATTGAGCTAATTAGCTTATTGTGAGAATATTACAAACGTCTGACAAAACTGAAAAATGTAAATTTCCAATTTCAACCAAACATGCTAGAAATGCTCCAATTGAGCTAATTAGCTTATTGTGAGAATATTACAAACGTCTGACAACACTGAAAAATGTAAATTTCCAATTTCAACCAAACATGCTAGAAATGCTCCAATTGAGCTAATTAGCTTATTGTGAGAATATTACAAACGTCTGACAAAAGTGAAAAATGTAAATTTCCAATTTCAACCAAACATGCTAGAAATGCTCCAATTGAGCTAATTAGCTTATTGAGAGAATATTGCAATTGTTTGACAAAAGTGAAAAATTTAAATTTCCAATTTCAACCAAACATGCTAGAAATGCTCCGATTGAGCTAATTAGCTTATTGTGAGAATATTGCAATTGTCTGACAAAAGTCAAAAATGTAATTTTCCAATTTCAACCAAACATGCTAGAAATGCTCCAATTGAGCTAATTAGCTTATTGTGAGAATACTACAAACGTCTGACAAAACTGAAAAATGTAAATTTCCAATTTCAACCAAACATGCTAGAAATGCTCCAATTGAGCTAATTAGCTTATTGTGAGAATATTGCAATTGTCTGACAAAAGTGAAAAATGTAAATTTCCAATTTCAACCAAACATGCTAGAAATGCTCCAATTGAGCTAATTAGCTTATTGTGAGAATATTGCAATTGTCTGACAAAACTGAAAAATGTAAATTTCCAATTTCAACCAAACATGCTAGAAATGCTCCAATTGAGCTAATTAGCTTATTGTGAGAATATTACAAACGTCTAACAAAATTGAAAAATGTAAATTTCTAATTTCAACCAAACATGCTAGAAATGCTTCAATAGAGCTAATTAGCTTATTGTGAGAATATTGCAATTGTCTGACAAAATTGAAAAATGTAAATTTCTAATTTCAACCAAACATGCTAGAAATGCTTCAATTGAGCTAATTAGCTTATTGTGAGAATATTGCAATTGTCTGACAAAAGTGAAAAATGTAAATTTCCAATTTCAACCAAACATGGTAGAAATGCTCCAATTGAGCTAATTAGCTTATCGAGAGAATATTGCAATTGTTTGACAAAAGTGAAAATTGTAAGTTTCCAATTTCAACCAAACGTGCTAGAAATGCTCCAATTGAGCTAATTAGCTTATTGTGAGAATATTACAAACGTCTGACAACACTGAAAAATGTAAATTTCCAATTTCAACCAAACATGCTAGAAATGCTCCGATTGAGCTAATTAGCTTATTGTGAAAATATTACAAACGTCTGACAAAACTGAAAAATGTAAATTTCCAATTTCAACCAAACATGCTAGAAATGCTCAAATTGAGCTAATTAGCTTATTGGGAGAATATTGCAATTGTCTGACAAAAGTGAAAAATGTAAATTTCCAATTTCAACCAAACATGCTAGAAATGCTCCAATTGAACTAATTAGCTTATTGTGAGAATATTACAAACGTCTAACAAAATTGAAAAATGTAAATTTCTAATTTCAACCAAACATGCTAGAAATGCTTCAATTGAGCTAATTAGCTTATTGTGAGAATATTGCAATTGTCTGACAAAATTGAAAAATGTAAATTTCTAATTTCAACCAAACGTGCTAGAAATGCTCCAATTGAGCTAATTAGCTTATTGTGAGAATATTACACACGTCTGACAAAAGTGAAAAATGTAAATTTCTAATTTCAACCAAACATGGTAGAAATGCTCCAATTGAGCTAATTAGCTTATTGAGAGAATATTGCAATTGTTCGACAAAAGTGAAAAATGTAAGTTTCCAATTTCAACCAAACGTGCTAGAAATGCTCCAATTGAGCTAATTAGCTTATTGTGAGAATATTACAAACGTCTGACAACACTGAAAAATGTAAATTTCCAATTTCAACCAAACATGCTAGAAATGCTCCAATTGAGCTAATTAGCTTATTGTGAGAATATTGCAATTGTCTGACAAAAGTGAAAAATGTAATTTTCCAATTTCAACCAAACATGCTAGAAATGCTCCAATTGAGCTAATTAGCTTATTGTGAGAATATTGCAATTGTCTGACAAAAGTCAAAATCTTAATTTTCCAATTTCAACCAAACATGCTAGAAATGCTCCAATTGAGCTAATTAGCTTATTGTGAGAATACTACAAACGTCTGACAAAACTGAAAAATGTAAATTTCCAATTTCAACCAAACATGCTAGAAATGCTCCAATTGAGCTAATTAGCTTATTGTGAGAATATTGCAATTGTCTGACAAAAGTGAAAAATGTAAATTTCCAATTTCAACCAAACATGCTAGAAAAGCTCCAATTGAGCTAATTAGCTTATTGTGAGAATATTGCAATTGTCTGACAAAACTGAAAAATGTAAATTTCCAATTTCAACCAAACATGCTAGAAATGCTCCAATTGAGCTAATTAGCTTATTGTGAGAATATTGCAATTGTCTGACAAAAGTGAAAAATGTAAATTTCCAATTTCAACCAAACATGCTAGAAATGCACCAATTGAGCTAATTAGCTCATTGTTAGAATACTACAAACGTCTGACAAAAGTGAAAAATGTAAATTTCCAATTTCAACCAAACATGCTAGAAAGGCTGAAATTGCGCAAAAAGCCTACTGTAAGAATTTTAAAAACGTCTGACAAAACTGAAAAATGTAAATTTCCAATTTCAACCAAACATGCTAGAAATGCTCCAATTGAGCTAATTAGCTTATTGTGAGAATATTGCAATTGTCTGACAAAAGTGAAAAATGTAAATTTCCAATTTCAACCAAACATGCTAGAAATGCTCCAATTGAGCTAATTAGCTTATTGTGAGAATATTGCAATTGTCTGACAAAAGTGAAAAATGTAAATTTCCAATTTCAACCAAACATGCTAGAAATGCTCCAATTGAGCTAATTAGCTTATTGTGAGAATATTGCAATTGTCTGACAAAACTGAAAAATGTAAATTTCCAATTTCAACCAAACATGCTAGAAATGCTCCAATTGAGCTAATTAGCTTATTGTGAGAATATTACAAACGTCTAACAAAATTGAAAAATGTAAATTTCTAATTTCAACCAAACATGCTAGAAATGCTTCAATAGAGCTAATTAGCTTATTGTGAGAATATTGCAATTGTCTGACAAAATTGAAAAATGTAAATTTCTAATTTCAACCAAACATGCTAGAAATGCTTCAATTGAGCTAATTAGCTTATTGTGAGAATATTGCAATTGTCTGACAAAAGTGAAAAATGTAAATTTCCAATTTCAACCAAACATGGTAGAAATGCTCCAATTGAGCTAATTAGCTTATCGAGAGAATATTGCAATTGTTTGACAAAAGTGAAAATTGTAAGTTTCCAATTTCAACCAAACGTGCTAGAAATGCTCCAATTGAGCTAATTAGCTTATTGTGAGAATATTACAAACGTCTGACAACACTGAAAAATGTAAATTTCCAATTTCAACCAAACATGCTAGAAATGCTCCGATTGAGCTAATTAGCTTATTGTGAAAATATTACAAACGTCTGACAAAACTGAAAAATGTAAATTTCCAATTTCAACCAAACATGCTAGAAATGCTCAAATTGAGCTAATTAGCTTATTGGGAGAATATTGCAATTGTCTGACAAAAGTGAAAAATGTAAATTTCCAATTTCAACCAAACATGCTAGAAATGCTCCAATTGAACTAATTAGCTTATTGTGAGAATATTACAAACGTCTAACAAAATTGAAAAATGTAAATTTCTAATTTCAACCAAACATGCTAGAAATGCTTCAATTGAGCTAATTAGCTTATTGTGAGAATATTGCAATTGTCTGACAAAATTGAAAAATGTAAATTTCTAATTTCAACCAAACGTGCTAGAAATGCTCCAATTGAGCTAATTAGCTTATTGTGAGAATATTACACACGTCTGACAAAAGTGAAAAATGTAAATTTCTAATTTCAACCAAACATGGTAGAAATGCTCCAATTGAGCTAATTAGCTTATTGAGAGAATATTGCAATTGTTCGACAAAAGTGAAAAATGTAAGTTTCCAATTTCAACCAAACGTGCTAGAAATGCTCCAATTGAGCTAATTAGCTTATTGTGAGAATATTACAAACGTCTGACAACACTGAAAAATGTAAATTTCCAATTTCAACCAAACATGCTAGAAATGCTCCAATTGAGCTAATTAGCTTATTGTGAGAATATTGCAATTGTCTGACAAAAGTGAAAAATGTAATTTTCCAATTTCAACCAAACATGCTAGAAATGCTCCAATTGAGCTAATTAGCTTATTGTGAGAATATTGCAATTGTCTGACAAAAGTCAAAATCTTAATTTTCCAATTTCAACCAAACATGCTAGAAATGCTCCAATTGAGCTAATTAGCTTATTGTGAGAATACTACAAACGTCTGACAAAACTGAAAAATGTAAATTTCCAATTTCAACCAAACATGCTAGAAATGCTCCAATTGAGCTAATTAGCTTATTGTGAGAATATTGCAATTGTCTGACAAAAGTGAAAAATGTAAATTTCCAATTTCAACCAAACATGCTAGAAAAGCTCCAATTGAGCTAATTAGCTTATTGTGAGAATATTGCAATTGTCTGACAAAACTGAAAAATGTAAATTTCCAATTTCAACCAAACATGCTAGAAATGCTCCAATTGAGCTAATTAGCTTATTGTGAGAATATTGCAATTGTCTGACAAAAGTGAAAAATGTAAATTTCCAATTTCAACCAAACATGCTAGAAATGCACCAATTGAGCTAATTAGCTCATTGTTAGAATACTACAAACGTCTGACAAAAGTGAAAAATGTAAACTTCCAATTTCAACCAAACATGCTAGAAAGGCTGAAATTGCGCAAAAAGCCTACTGTAAGAATTTTAAAAACGTCTGACAAAACTGAAAAATGTAAATTTCCAATTTCAACCAAACATGCTAGAAATGCTCCAATTGAGCTAATTAGCTTATTGTGAGAATATTGCAATTGTCTGACAAAAGTGAAAAATGTAAATTTCCAATTTCAACCAAACATGCTAGAAATGCTCCAATTGAGCTAATTAGCTTATTGTGAGAATATTACAAACGTCTGACAAAACTGAAAAATGTAAATTTCCAATTTCAACCAAACTTGCTAGAAATGCTCCAATTGAGCTAATTAGCTTATTGTGAGAATATTACAAACGTCTGACAAAAGTGAAAAATGTAAATTTCCAATTTCAACCAAACATGCTAGAATTGCTCCAATTGAGCTAATTAGCTTATTGTGAGAATATTGCAATTGTCTGACAAAAGTGAAAAATGTAAATTTCCAATTTCAACCAAACATGCTAGAAATGCTCCAATTGAGCTAATTAGCTTATTGTGAGAATATTGCAATTGTCTGACAAAACTGAAAAATGTAAATTTCCAATTTCAACCAAACATGCTAGAAATGCTCCAATTGAGCTAATTAGCTTATTGTGAGAATATTACAAACGTCTAACAAAACTGAAAAATGTAAATTTCCAATTTCAACCAAACATGCTAGAAATGCTCCAATTGAGCTAATTAGCTTATTGTGAGAATATTGCAATTGTCTGACAAAAGTGAAAAATGTAAATTTCCAATTTCAACCAAACATGCTAGAAATGCTCCAATTGAGCTAATTAGCTTATTGTGAGAATATTGCAATTGTCTGACAAAACTGAAAAATGTAAATTTCCAATTTCAACCAAACATGCTAGAAATGCTCCAATTGAGCTAATTAGCTTATTGTGAGAATATTACAAACGTCTAACAAAATTGAAAAATGTAAATTTCTAATTTCAACCAAACATGCTAGAAATGCTTCAATAGAGCTAATTAGCTTATTGTGAGAATATTGCAATTGTCTGACAAAATTGAAAAATGTAAATTTCTAATTTCAACCAAACATGCTAGAAATGCTTCAATTGAGCTAATTAGCTTATTGTGAGAATATTGCAATTGTCTGACAAAAGTGAAAAATGTAAATTTCCAATTTCAACCAAACATGGTAGAAATGCTCCAATTGAGCTAATTAGCTTATTGAGAGAATATTGCAATTGTTTGACAAAAGTGAAAATTGTAAGTTTCCAATTTCAACCAAACGTGCTAGAAATGCTCCAATTGAGCTAATTAGCTTATTGTGAGAATATTACACACGTCTGACAAAAGTGAAAAATGTAAATTTCCAATTTCAACCAAACATGGTAGAAATGCTCCAATTGAGCTAATTAGCTTATTGAGAGAATATTGCAATTGTTCGACAAAAGTGAAAAATGTAAGTTTCCAATTTCAACCAAACGTGCTAGAAATGCTCCAATTGAGCTAATTAGCTTATTGTGAGAATATTACAAACGTCTGACAACACTGAAAAATGTAAATTTCCAATTTCAACCAAACATGCTAGAAATGCTCCAATTGAGCTAATTAGCTTATTGTGAGAATATTGCAATTGTCTGACAAAAGTGAAAAATGTAATTTTCCAATTTCAACCAAACATGCTAGAAATGCTCCAATTGAGCTAATTAGCTTATTGTGAGAATATTGCAATTGTCTGACAAAAGTCAAAAATGTAATTTTCCAATTTCAACCAAACATGCTAGAAATGCTCCAATTGAGCTAATTAGCTTATTGTGAGAATACTACAAACGTCTAACAAAATTGAAAAATGTAAATTTCCAATTTCAACCAAACATGCTAGAAATGCTCCAATTGAGCTAATTAGCTTATTGTGAGAAAATTGCAATTGTCTGACAAAAGTGAAAAATGTAAATTTCCAATTTCAACCAAACATGCTAGAAATGCTCCAATTGAGCTAATTAGCTTATTGTGAGAATATTACAAACGTCTGACAAAACTGAAAAATGTAAATTTCCAATTTCAACCAAACATGCTAGAAATGCTCCAATTGAGCTAATTAGCTTATTGTGAGAATATTACAAACGTTTCACAACACTGAAAAATGTAAATTTCCAATTTCAACCAAACATGCTAGAAATGCTCCAATTGAGCTAATTAGCTTATTGTGAGAATATTACAAACGTCTGACAAAAGTGAAAAATGTAAATTTCCAATTTCAACCAAACATGCTAGAAATGCTCCAATTGAGCTAATTAGCTTATTGAGAGAATATTGCAATTGTTTGACAAAAGTGAAAAATGTAAATTTCCAATTTCAACCAAACATGCTAGAAATGCTCCGATTGAGCTAATTAGCTTATTGTGAAAATATTACAAACGTCTGACAAAAGTGAAAAATGTAAATTTCCAATTTCAACCAAACATGCTAGAAATGCTCAAATTGAGCTAATTAGCTTATTGGGAGAATATTGCAATTGTCTGACAAAAGTGAAAAATGTAAATTTCCAATTTCAACCAAACATGCTAGAAATGCTCCAATTGAGCTAATTAGCTTATTGTGAGAATATTACAAACGTCTAACAAAATTGAAAAATGTAAATTTCTAATTTCAACCAAACATGCTAGAAATGCTTCAATTGAGCTAATTAGCTTATTGTGAGAATATTGCAATTGTCTGACAAAATTGAAAAATGTAAATTTCTAATTTCAACCAAACATGCTAGAAATGCTTCAATTGAGCTAATTAGCTTATTGTGAGAATATTGCAATTGTCTGACAAAAGTGAAAAATGTAAATTTCCAATTTCAACCAAACATGGTAGAAATGCTCCAATTGAGCTAATTGGCTTATTGAGAGAATATTGCAATTGTTTGACAAAAGTGAAAATTGTAAGTTTCCAATTTCAACCAAACGTGCTAGAAATGCTCCAATTGAGCTAATTAGCTTATTGTGAGAATATTACAAACGTCTGACAACACTGAAAAATGTAAATTTCCAATTTCAACCAAACATGCTAGAAATGCTCCAATTGAGCTAATTAGCTTATTGTGAGAATATTGCAATTGTCTGACAAAAGTGAAAAATGTAATTTTCCAATTTCAACCAAACATGCTAGAAATGCTCCAATTGAGCTAATTAGCTTATTGTGAGAATATTGCAATTGTCTGACAAAAGTCAAAAATGTAATTTTCCAATTTCAACCAAACATGCTAGAAATGCTCCAATTGAGCTAATTAGCTTATTGTGAGAATACTACAAACGTCTGACAAAACTGAAAAATGTAAATTTCCAATTTCAACCAAACATGCTAGAAATGCTCCAATTGAGCTAATTAGCTTATTGTGAGAATATTGCAATTGTCTGACAAAAGTGAAAAATGTAAATTTCCAATTTCAACCAAACATGCTAAAAATGCTCCAATTGAGCTAATTAGCTTATTGTGAGAATATTGCAATTGTCTGACAAAACTGAAAAATGTAAATTTCCAATTTCAACCAAACATGCTAGAAATGCTCCAATTGAGCTAATTAGCTTATTGTGAGAATATTGCAATTGTCTGACAAAAGTGAAAAATGTAAATTTCCAATTTCAACCAAACATGCTAGAAATGCACCAATTGAGCTAATTAGCTCATTGTTAGAATACTACAAACGTCTGACAAAAGTGAAAAATGTAAATTTCCAATTTCAACCAAACATGCTAGAAAGGCTGAAATTGCGCAAAAAGCCTACTGTAAGAATTTTAAAAACGTCTGACAAAACTGAAAAATGTAAATTTCCAATTTCAACCAAACATGCTAGAAATGCTCCAATTGAGCTAATTAGCTTATTGTGAGAATATTGCAATTGTCTGACAAAAGTGAAAAATGTAAATTTCCAATTTCAACCAAACATGCTAGAAATGCTCCAATTGAGCTAATTAGCTTATTGTGAGAATATTACAAACGTCTGACAAAACTGAAAAATGTAAATTTCCAATTTCAACCAAACTTGCTAGAAATGCTCCAATTGAGCTAATTAGCTTATTGTGAGAATATTACAAACGTCTGACAAAAGTGAAAAATGTAAATTTCCAATTTCAACCAAACATGCTAGAATTGCTCCAATTGAGCTAATTAGCTTATTGTGAGAATATTGCAATTGTCTGACAAAAGTGAAAAATGTAAATTTCCAATTTCAACCAAACATGCTAGAAATGCTCCAATTGAGCTAATTAGCTTATTGTGAGAATATTGCAATTGTCTGACAAAACTGAAAAATGTAAATTTCCAATTTCAACCAAACATGCTAGAAATGCTCCAATTGAGCTAATTAGCTTATTGTGAGAATATTACAAACGTCTAACAAAATTGAAAAATGTAAATTTCCAATTTCAACCAAACATGCTAGAAATGCTCCAATTGAGCTAATTAGCTTATTGTGAGAATATTGCAATTGTCTGACAAAAGTGAAAAATGTAAATTTCCAATTTCAACCAAACATGCTAGAAATGCTCCAATTGAGCTAATTAGCTTATTGTGAGAATATTACAAACGTCTGACAAAACTGAAAAATGTAAATTTCCAATTTCAACCAAACATGCTAGAAATGCTCCAATTGAGCTAATTAGCTTATTGTGAGAATATTACAAACGTCTGACAACACTGAAAAATGTAAATTTCCAATTTCAACCAAACATGCTAGAAATGCTCCAATTGAGCTAATTAGCTTATTGTGAGAATATTACAAACGTCTGACAAAAGTGAAAAATGTAAATTTCCAATTTCAACCAAACATGCTAGAAATGCTCCAATTGAGCTAATTAGCTTATTGAGAGAATATTGCAATTGTTTGACAAAAGTGAAAAATTTAAATTTCCAATTTCAACCAAACATGCTAGAAATGCTCCGATTGAGCTAATTAGCTTATTGTGAGAATATTGCAATTGTCTGACAAAAGTCAAAAATGTAATTTTCCAATTTCAACCAAACATGCTAGAAATGCTCCAATTGAGCTAATTAGCTTATTGTGAGAATACTACAAACGTCTGACAAAACTGAAAAATGTAAATTTCCAATTTCAACCAAACATGCTAGAAATGCTCCAATTGAGCTAATTAGCTTATTGTGAGAATATTGCAATTGTCTGACAAAAGTGAAAAATGTAAATTTCCAATTTCAACCAAACATGCTAGAAATGCTCCAATTGAGCTAATTAGCTTATTGTGAGAATATTGCAATCGTCTGACAAAACTGAAAAATGTAAATTTCCAATTTCAACCAAACATGCTAGAAATGCTCCAATTGAGCTAATTAGCTTATTGTGAGAATATTGCAATTGTCTGACAAAAGTGAAAAATGTAAATTTCCAATTTCAACCAAACATGCTAGAAATGCACCAATTGAGCTAATTAGCTCATTGTTAGAATACTACAAACGTCTGACAAAAGTGAAAAATGTAAATTTCCAATTTCAACCAAACATGCTAGAAATGCTCCAATTGAGCTAATTAGCTTATTGTGAGAATATTACAAACGTCTGACAAAACTGAAAAATGTAAATTTCCAATTTCAACCAAACTTGCTAGAAATGCTCCAATTGAGCTAATTAGCTTATTGTGAGAATATTACAAACGTCTGACAAAAGTGAAAAATGTAAATTTCCAATTTCAACCAAACATGCTAGAATTGCTCCAATTGAGCTAATTAGCTTATTGTGAGAATATTGCAATTGTCTGACAAAAGTGAAAAATGTAAATTTCCAATTTCAACCAAACATGCTAGAAATGCTCCAATTGAGCTAATTAGCTTATTGTGAGAATATTGCAATTGTCTGACAAAACTGAAAAATGTAAATTTCCAATTTCAACCAAACATGCTAGAAATGCTCCAATTGAGCTAATTAGCTTATTGTGAGAATATTACAAACGTCTAACAAAATTGAAAAATGTAAATTTCCAATTTCAACCAAACATGCTAGAAATGCTCCAATTGAGCTAATTAGCTTATTGTGAGAATATTGCAATTGTCTGACAAAAGTGAAAAATGTAAATTTCCAATTTTAACCAAACATGCTAGAAATGCTCCAATTGAGCTAATTAGCTTATTGTGAGAATATTACAAACGTCTGACAAAACTGAAAAATGTAAATTTCCAATTTCAACCAAACATGCTAGAAATGCTCCAATTGAGCTAATTAGCTTATTGTGAGAATATTACAAACGTCTGACAACACTGAAAAATGTAAATTTCCAATTTCAACCAAACATGCTAGAAATGCTCCAATTGAGCTAATTAGCTTATTGTGAGAATATTACAAACGTCTGACAAAAGTGAAAAATGTAAATTTCCAATTTCAACCAAACATGCTAGAAATGCTCCAATTGAGCTAATTAGCTTATTGAGAGAATATTGCAATTGTTTGACAAAAGTGAAAAATTTATATTTCCAATTTCAACCAAACATGCTAGAAATGCTCCGATTGAGCTAATTAGCTTATTGTGAGAATATTGCAATTGTCTGACAAAAGTCAAAAATGTAATTTTCCAATTTCAACCAAACATGCTAGAAATGCTCCAATTGAGCTAATTAGCTTATTGTGAGAATACTACAAACGTCTGACAAAACTGAAAAATGTAAATTTCCAATTTCAACCAAACATGCTAGAAATGCTCCAATTGAGCTAATTAGCTTATTGTGAGAATATTGCAATTGTCTGACAAAAGTGAAAAATGTAAATTTCCAATTTCAACCAAACATGCTAGAAATGCTCCAATTGAGCTAATTAGCTTATTGTGAGAATATTGCAATTGTCTGACAAAACTGAAAAATGTAAATTTCCAATTTCAACCAAACATGCTAGAAATGCTCCAATTGAGCTAATTAGCTTATTGTGAGAATATTACAAACGTCTAACAAAATTGAAAAATGTAAATTTCTAATTTCAACCAAACATGCTAGAAATGCTTCAATAGAGCTAATTAGCTTATTGTGAGAATATTGCAATTGTCTGACAAAATTGAAAAATGTAAATTTCTAATTTCAACCAAACATGCTAGAAATGCTTCAATTGAGCTAATTAGCTTATTGTGAGAATATTGCAATTGTCTGACAAAAGTGAAAAATGTAAATTTCCAATTTCAACCAAACATGGTAGAAATGCTCCAATTGAGCTAATTAGCTTATCGAGAGAATATTGCAATTGTTTGACAAAAGTGAAAATTGTAAGTTTCCAATTTCAACCAAACGTGCTAGAAATGCTCCAATTGAGCTAATTAGCTTATTGTGAGAATATTACAAACGTCTGACAACACTGAAAAATGTAAATTTCCAATTTCAACCAAACATGCTAGAAATGCTCCGATTGAGCTAATTAGCTTATTGTGAAAATATTACAAACGTCTGACAAAACTGAAAAATGTAAATTTCCAATTTCAACCAAACATGCTAGAAATGCTCAAATTGAGCTAATTAGCTTATTGGGAGAATATTGCAATTGTCTGACAAAAGTGAAAAATGTAAATTTCCAATTTCAACCAAACATGCTAGAAATGCTCCAATTGAACTAATTAGCTTATTGTGAGAATATTACAAACGTCTAACAAAATTGAAAAATGTAAATTTCTAATTTCAACCAAACATGCTAGAAATGCTTCAATTGAGCTAATTAGCTTATTGTGAGAATATTGCAATTGTCTGACAAAATTGAAAAATGTAAATTTCTAATTTCAACCAAACGTGCTAGAAATGCTCCAATTGAGCTAATTAGCTTATTGTGAGAATATTACACACGTCTGACAAAAGTGAAAAATGTAAATTTCTAATTTCAACCAAACATGGTAGAAATGCTCCAATTGAGCTAATTAGCTTATTGAGAGAATATTGCAATTGTTCGACAAAAGTGAAAAATGTAAGTTTCCAATTTCAACCAAACGTGCTAGAAATGCTCCAATTGAGCTAATTAGCTTATTGTGAGAATATTACAAACGTCTGACAACACTGAAAAATGTAAATTTCCAATTTCAACCAAACATGCTAGAAATGCTCCAATTGAGCTAATTAGCTTATTGTGAGAATATTGCAATTGTCTGACAAAAGTGAAAAATGTAATTTTCCAATTTCAACCAAACATGCTAGAAATGCTCCAATTGAGCTAATTAGCTTATTGTGAGAATATTGCAATTGTCTGACAAAAGTCAAAATCTTAATTTTCCAATTTCAACCAAACATGCTAGAAATGCTCCAATTGAGCTAATTAGCTTATTGTGAGAATACTACAAACGTCTGACAAAACTGAAAAATGTAAATTTCCAATTTCAACCAAACATGCTAGAAATGCTCCAATTGAGCTAATTAGCTTATTGTGAGAATATTGCAATTGTCTGACAAAAGTGAAAAATGTAAATTTCCAATTTCAACCAAACATGCTAGAAAAGCTCCAATTGAGCTAATTAGCTTATTGTGAGAATATTGCAATTGTCTGACAAAACTGAAAAATGTAAATTTCCAATTTCAACCAAACATGCTAGAAATGCTCCAATTGAGCTAATTAGCTTATTGTGAGAATATTGCAATTGTCTGACAAAAGTGAAAAATGTAAATTTCCAATTTCAACCAAACATGCTAGAAATGCACCAATTGAGCTAATTAGCTCATTGTTAGAATACTACAAACGTCTGACAAAAGTGAAAAATGTAAATTTCCAATTTCAACCAAACATGCTAGAAAGGCTGAAATTGCGCAAAAAGCCTACTGTAAGAATTTTAAAAACGTCTGACAAAACTGAAAAATGTAAATTTCCAATTTCAACCAAACATGCTAGAAATGCTCCAATTGAGCTAATTAGCTTATTGTGAGAATATTGCAATTGTCTGACAAAAGTGAAAAATGTAAATTTCCAATTTCAACCAAACATGCTAGAAATGCTCCAATTGAGCTAATTAGCTTATTGTGAGAATATTGCAATTGTCTGACAAAAGTGAAAAATGTAAATTTCCAATTTCAACCAAACATGCTAGAAATGCTCCAATTGAGCTAATTAGCTTATTGTGAGAATATTGCAATTGTCTGACAAAACTGAAAAATGTAAATTTCCAATTTCAACCAAACATGCTAGAAATGCTCCAATTGAGCTAATTAGCTTATTGTGAGAATATTACAAACGTCTAACAAAATTGAAAAATGTAAATTTCTAATTTCAACCAAACATGCTAGAAATGCTTCAATAGAGCTAATTAGCTTATTGTGAGAATATTGCAATTGTCTGACAAAATTGAAAAATGTAAATTTCTAATTTCAACCAAACATGCTAGAAATGCTTCAATTGAGCTAATTAGCTTATTGTGAGAATATTGCAATTGTCTGACAAAAGTGAAAAATGTAAATTTCCAATTTCAACCAAACATGGTAGAAATGCTCCAATTGAGCTAATTAGCTTATCGAGAGAATATTGCAATTGTTTGACAAAAGTGAAAATTGTAAGTTTCCAATTTCAACCAAACGTGCTAGAAATGCTCCAATTGAGCTAATTAGCTTATTGTGAGAATATTACAAACGTCTGACAACACTGAAAAATGTAAATTTCCAATTTCAACCAAACATGCTAGAAATGCTCCGATTGAGCTAATTAGCTTATTGTGAAAATATTACAAACGTCTGACAAAACTGAAAAATGTAAATTTCCAATTTCAACCAAACATGCTAGAAATGCTCAAATTGAGCTAATTAGCTTATTGGGAGAATATTGCAATTGTCTGACAAAAGTGAAAAATGTAAATTTCCAATTTCAACCAAACATGCTAGAAATGCTCCAATTGAACTAATTAGCTTATTGTGAGAATATTACAAACGTCTAACAAAATTGAAAAATGTAAATTTCTAATTTCAACCAAACATGCTAGAAATGCTTCAATTGAGCTAATTAGCTTATTGTGAGAATATTGCAATTGTCTGACAAAATTGAAAAATGTAAATTTCTAATTTCAACCAAACGTGCTAGAAATGCTCCAATTGAGCTAATTAGCTTATTGTGAGAATATTACACACGTCTGACAAAAGTGAAAAATGTAAATTTCTAATTTCAACCAAACATGGTAGAAATGCTCCAATTGAGCTAATTAGCTTATTGAGAGAATATTGCAATTGTTCGACAAAAGTGAAAAATGTAAGTTTCCAATTTCAACCAAACGTGCTAGAAATGCTCCAATTGAGCTAATTAGCTTATTGTGAGAATATTACAAACGTCTGACAACACTGAAAAATGTAAATTTCCAATTTCAACCAAACATGCTAGAAATGCTCCAATTGAGCTAATTAGCTTATTGTGAGAATATTGCAATTGTCTGACAAAAGTGAAAAATGTAATTTTCCAATTTCAACCAAACATGCTAGAAATGCTCCAATTGAGCTAATTAGCTTATTGTGAGAATATTGCAATTGTCTGACAAAAGTCAAAATCTTAATTTTCCAATTTCAACCAAACATGCTAGAAATGCTCCAATTGAGCTAATTAGCTTATTGTGAGAATACTACAAACGTCTGACAAAACTGAAAAATGTAAATTTCCAATTTCAACCAAACATGCTAGAAATGCTCCAATTGAGCTAATTAGCTTATTGTGAGAATATTGCAATTGTCTGACAAAAGTGAAAAATGTAAATTTCCAATTTCAACCAAACATGCTAGAAAAGCTCCAATTGAGCTAATTAGCTTATTGTGAGAATATTGCAATTGTCTGACAAAACTGAAAAATGTAAATTTCCAATTTCAACCAAACATGCTAGAAATGCTCCAATTGAGCTAATTAGCTTATTGTGAGAATATTGCAATTGTCTGACAAAAGTGAAAAATGTAAATTTCCAATTTCAACCAAACATGCTAGAAATGCACCAATTGAGCTAATTAGCTCATTGTTAGAATACTACAAACGTCTGACAAAAGTGAAAAATGTAAATTTCCAATTTCAACCAAACATGCTAGAAAGGCTGAAATTGCGCAAAAAGCCTACTGTAAGAATTTTAAAAACGTCTGACAAAACTGAAAAATGTAAATTTCCAATTTCAACCAAACATGCTAGAAATGCTCCAATTGAGCTAATTAGCTTATTGTGAGAATATTGCAATTGTCTGACAAAAGTGAAAAATGTAAATTTCCAATTTCAACCAAACATGCTAGAAATGCTCCAATTGAGCTAATTAGCTTATTGTGAGAATATTACAAACGTCTGACAAAACTGAAAAATGTAAATTTCCAATTTCAACCAAACTTGCTAGAAATGCTCCAATTGAGCTAATTAGCTTATTGTGAGAATATTACAAACGTCTGACAAAAGTGAAAAATGTAAATTTCCAATTTCAACCAAACATGCTAGAATTGCTCCAATTGAGCTAATTAGCTTATTGTGAGAATATTGCAATTGTCTGACAAAAGTGAAAAATGTAAATTTCCAATTTCAACCAAACATGCTAGAAATGCTCCAATTGAGCTAATTAGCTTATTGTGAGAATATTGCAATTGTCTGACAAAACTGAAAAATGTAAATTTCCAATTTCAACCAAACATGCTAGAAATGCTCCAATTGAGCTAATTAGCTTATTGTGAGAATATTACAAACGTCTAACAAAACTGAAAAATGTAAATTTCCAATTTCAACCAAACATGCTAGAAATGCTCCAATTGAGCTAATTAGCTTATTGTGAGAATATTGCAATTGTCTGACAAAAGTGAAAAATGTAAATTTCCAATTTCAACCAAACATGCTAGAAATGCTCCAATTGAGCTAATTAGCTTATTGTGAGAATATTGCAATTGTCTGACAAAACTGAAAAATGTAAATTTCCAATTTCAACCAAACATGCTAGAAATGCTCCAATTGAGCTAATTAGCTTATTGTGAGAATATTACAAACGTCTAACAAAATTGAAAAATGTAAATTTCTAATTTCAACCAAACATGCTAGAAATGCTTCAATAGAGCTAATTAGCTTATTGTGAGAATATTGCAATTGTCTGACAAAATTGAAAAATGTAAATTTCTAATTTCAACCAAACATGCTAGAAATGCTTCAATTGAGCTAATTAGCTTATTGTGAGAATATTGCAATTGTCTGACAAAAGTGAAAAATGTAAATTTCCAATTTCAACCAAACATGGTAGAAATGCTCCAATTGAGCTAATTAGCTTATTGAGAGAATATTGCAATTGTTTGACAAAAGTGAAAATTGTAAGTTTCCAATTTCAACCAAACGTGCTAGAAATGCTCCAATTGAGCTAATTAGCTTATTGTGAGAATATTACACACGTCTGACAAAAGTGAAAAATGTAAATTTCCAATTTCAACCAAACATGGTAGAAATGCTCCAATTGAGCTAATTAGCTTATTGAGAGAATATTGCAATTGTTCGACAAAAGTGAAAAATGTAAGTTTCCAATTTCAACCAAACGTGCTAGAAATGCTCCAATTGAGCTAATTAGCTTATTGTGAGAATATTACAAACGTCTGACAACACTGAAAAATGTAAATTTCCAATTTCAACCAAACATGCTAGAAATGCTCCAATTGAGCTAATTAGCTTATTGTGAGAATATTGCAATTGTCTGACAAAAGTGAAAAATGTAATTTTCCAATTTCAACCAAACATGCTAGAAATGCTCCAATTGAGCTAATTAGCTTATTGTGAGAATATTGCAATTGTCTGACAAAAGTCAAAAATGTAATTTTCCAATTTCAACCAAACATGCTAGAAATGCTCCAATTGAGCTAATTAGCTTATTGTGAGAATACTACAAACGTCTAACAAAATTGAAAAATGTAAATTTCCAATTTCAACCAAACATGCTAGAAATGCTCCAATTGAGCTAATTAGCTTATTGTGAGAAAATTGCAATTGTCTGACAAAAGTGAAAAATGTAAATTTCCAATTTCAACCAAACATGCTAGAAATGCTCCAATTGAGCTAATTAGCTTATTGTGAGAATATTACAAACGTCTGACAAAACTGAAAAATGTAAATTTCCAATTTCAACCAAACATGCTAGAAATGCTCCAATTGAGCTAATTAGCTTATTGTGAGAATATTACAAACGTCTGACAACACTGAAAAATGTAAATTTCCAATTTCAACCAAACATGCTAGAAATGCTCCAATTGAGCTAATTAGCTTATTGTGAGAATATTACAAACGTCTGACAAAAGTGAAAAATGTAAATTTCCAATTTCAACCAAACATGCTAGAAATGCTCCAATTGAGCTAATTAGCTTATTGAGAGAATATTGCAATTGTTTGACAAAAGTGAAAAATGTAAATTTCCAATTTCAACCAAACATGCTAGAAATGCTCCGATTGAGCTAATTAGCTTATTGTGAAAATATTACAAACGTCTGACAAAAGTGAAAAATGTAAATTTCCAATTTCAACCAAACATGCTAGAAATGCTCAAATTGAGCTAATTAGCTTATTGGGAGAATATTGCAATTGTCTGACAAAAGTGAAAAATGTAAATTTCCAATTTCAACCAAACATGCTAGAAATGCTCCAATTGAGCTAATTAGCTTATTGTGAGAATATTACAAACGTCTAACAAAATTGAAAAATGTAAATTTCTAATTTCAACCAAACATGCTAGAAATGCTTCAATTGAGCTAATTAGCTTATTGTGAGAATATTGCAATTGTCTGACAAAATTGAAAAATGTAAATTTCTAATTTCAACCAAACATGCTAGAAATGCTTCAATTGAGCTAATTAGCTTATTGTGAGAATATTGCAATTGTCTGACAAAAGTGAAAAATGTAAATTTCCAATTTCAACCAAACATGGTAGAAATGCTCCAATTGAGCTAATTGGCTTATTGAGAGAATATTGCAATTGTTTGACAAAAGTGAAAATTGTAAGTTTCCAATTTCAACCAAACGTGCTAGAAATGCTCCAATTGAGCTAATTAGCTTATTGTGAGAATATTACAAACGTCTGACAACACTGAAAAATGTAAATTTCCAATTTCAACCAAACATGCTAGAAATGCTCCAATTGAGCTAATTAGCTTATTGTGAGAATATTGCAATTGTCTGACAAAAGTGAAAAATGTAATTTTCCAATTTCAACTAAACATGCTAGAAATGCTCCAATTGAGCTAATTAGCTTATTGTGAGAATATTGCAATTGTCTGACAAAAGTCAAAAATGTAATTTTCCAATTTCAACCAAACATGCTAGAAATGCTCCAATTGAGCTAATTAGCTTATTGTGAGAATACTACAAACGTCTGACAAAACTGAAAAATGTAAATTTCCAATTTCAACCAAACATGCTAGAAATGCTCCAATTGAGCTAATTAGCTTATTGTGAGAATATTGCAATTGTCTGACAAAAGTGAAAAATGTAAATTTCCAATTTCAACCAAACATGCTAAAAATGCTCCAATTGAGCTAATTAGCTTATTGTGAGAATATTGCAATTGTCTGACAAAACTGAAAAATGTAAATTTCCAATTTCAACCAAACATGCTAGAAATGCTCCAATTGAGCTAATTAGCTTATTGTGAGAATATTGCAATTGTCTGACAAAAGTGAAAAATGTAAATTTCCAATTTCAACCAAACATGCTAGAAATGCACCAATTGAGCTAATTAGCTCATTGTTAGAATACTACAAACGTCTGACAAAAGTGAAAAATGTAAATTTCCAATTTCAACCAAACATGCTAGAAAGGCTGAAATTGCGCAAAAAGCCTACTGTAAGAATTTTAAAAACGTCTGACAAAACTGAAAAATGTAAATTTCCAATTTCAACCAAACATGCTAGAAATGCTCCAATTGAGCTAATTAGCTTATTGTGAGAATATTGCAATTGTCTGACAAAAGTGAAAAATGTAAATTTCCAATTTCAACCAAACATGCTAGAAATGCTCCAATTGAGCTAATTAGCTTATTGTGAGAATATTACAAACGTCTGACAAAACTGAAAAATGTAAATTTCCAATTTCAACCAAACTTGCTAGAAATGCTCCAATTGAGCTAATTAGCTTATTGTGAGAATATTACAAACGTCTGACAAAAGTGAAAAATGTAAATTTCCAATTTCAACCAAACATGCTAGAATTGCTCCAATTGAGCTAATTAGCTTATTGTGAGAATATTGCAATTGTCTGACAAAAGTGAAAAATGTAAATTTCCAATTTCAACCAAACATGCTAGAAATGCTCCAATTGAGCTAATTAGCTTATTGTGAGAATATTGCAATTGTCTGACAAAACTGAAAAATGTAAATTTCCAATTTCAACCAAACATGCTAGAAATGCTCCAATTGAGCTAATTAGCTTATTGTGAGAATATTACAAACGTCTAACAAAATTGAAAAATGTAAATTTCCAATTTCAACCAAACATGCTAGAAATGCTCCAATTGAGCTAATTAGCTTATTGTGAGAATATTGCAATTGTCTGACAAAAGTGAAAAATGTAAATTTCCAATTTCAACCAAACATGCTAGAAATGCTCCAATTGAGCTAATTAGCTTATTGTGAGAATATTACAAACGTCTGACAAAACTGAAAAATGTAAATTTCCAATTTCAACCAAACATGCTAGAAATGCTCCAATTGAGCTAATTAGCTTATTGTGAGAATATTACAAACGTCTGACAACACTGAAAAATGTAAATTTCCAATTTCAACCAAACATGCTAGAAATGCTCCAATTGAGCTAATTAGCTTATTGTGAGAATATTACAAACGTCTGACAAAAGTGAAAAATGTAAATTTCCAATTTCAACCAAACATGCTAGAAATGCTCCAATTGAGCTAATTAGCTTATTGAGAGAATATTGCAATTGTTTGACAAAAGTGAAAAATTTAAATTTCCAATTTCAACCAAACATGCTAGAAATGCTCCGATTGAGCTAATTAGCTTATTGTGAGAATATTGCAATTGTCTGACAAAAGTCAAAAATGTAATTTTCCAATTTCAACCAAACATGCTAGAAATGCTCCAATTGAGCTAATTAGCTTATTGTGAGAATACTACAAACGTCTGACAAAACTGAAAAATGTAAATTTCCAATTTCAACCAAACATGCTAGAAATGCTCCAATTGAGCTAATTAGCTTATTGTGAGAATATTGCAATTGTCTGACAAAAGTGAAAAATGTAAATTTCCAATTTCAACCAAACATGCTAGAAATGCTCCAATTGAGCTAATTAGCTTATTGTGAGAATATTGCAATCGTCTGACAAAACTGAAAAATGTAAATTTCCAATTTCAACCAAACATGCTAGAAATGCTCCAATTGAGCTAATTAGCTTATGGTGAGAATATTACAAACGTCTAACAAAATTGAAAAATGTAAATTTCTAATTTCAACCAAACATGCTAGAAATGCTTCAATAGAGCTAATTAGCTTATTGTGAGAATATTGCAATTGTCTGACAAAATTGAAAAATGTAAATTTCTAATTTCAACCAAACATGCTAGAAATGCTTCAATTGAGCTAATTAGCTTATTGTGAGAATATTGCAATTGTCTGACAAAAGTGAAAAATGTAAATTTCCAATTTCAACCAAACATGGTAGAAATGCTCCAATTGAGCTAATTAGCTTATCGAGAGAATATTGCAATTGTTTGACAAAAGTGAAAATTATAAGTTTCCAATTTCAACCAAACGTGCTAGAAATGCTCCAATTGAGCTAATTAGCTTATTGTGAGAATATTACAAACGTCTGGCAACACTGAAAAATGTAAATTTCCAATTTCAACCAAACATGCTAGAAATGCTCCAATTGAGCTAATTAGCTTATTGTGAAAATATTACAAACGTCTGACAAAACTGAAAAATGTAAATTTCCAATTTCAACCAAACATGCTAGAAATGCTCAAATTGAGCTAATTAGCTTATTGGGAGAATATTGCAATTGTCTGACAAAAGTGAAAAATGTAAATTTCCAATTTCAACCAAACATGCTAGAAATGCTCCAATTGAACTAATTAGCTTTTTGTGAGAATATTACAAACGTCTAACAAAATTGAAAAATGTAAATTTCTAATTTCAACCAAACATGCTAGAAATGCTTCAATTGAGCTAATTAGCTTATTGTGAGAATATTGCAATTGTCTGACAAAATTGAAAAATGTAAATTTCTAATTTCAACCAAACGTGCTAGAAATGCTCCAATTGAGCTAATTAGCTTATTGTGAGAATATTACACACGTCTGACAAAAGTGAAAAATGTAAATTTCCAATTTCAACCAAACATGGTAGAAATGCTCCAATTGAGCTAATTAGCTTATTGAGAGAATATTGCAATTGTTCGACAAAAGTGAAAAATGTAAGTTTCCAATTTCAACCAAACGTGCTAGAAATGCTCCAATTGAGCTAATTAGCTTATTGTGAGAATATTACAAACGTCTGACAACACTGAAAAATGTAAATTTCCAATTTCAACCAAACATGCTAGAAATGCTCCAATTGAGCTAATTAGCTTATTGTGAGAATATTGCAATTGTCTGACAAAAGTGAAAAATGTAATTTTCCAATTTCAACCAAACATGCTAGAAATGCTCCAATTGAGCTAATTAGCTTATTGTGAGAATATTGCAATTGTCTGACAAAAGTCAAAATCTTAATTTTCCAATTTCAACCAAACATGCTAGAAATGCTCCAATTGAGCTAATTAGCTTATTGTGAGAATACTACAAACGTCTGACAAAACTGAAAAATGTAAATTTCCAATTTCAACCAAACATGCTAGAAATGCTCCAATTGAGCTAATTAGCTTATTGTGAAAATATTGCAATTGTCTGACAAAAGTGAAAAATGTAAATTTCCAATTTCAACCAAACATGCTAGAAATGCTCCAATTGAGCTAATTAGCTTATTGTGAGAATATTGCAATTGTCTGACAAAACTGAAAAATGTAAATTTCCAATTTCAACCAAACATGCTAGAAATGCTCCAATTGAGCTAATTAGCTTATTGTGAGAATATTGCAATTGTCTGACAAAAGTGAAAAATGTAAATTTCCAATTTCAACCAAACATGCTAGAAATGCACCAATTGAGCTAATTAGCTCATTGTTAGAATACTACAAACGTCTGACAAAAGTGAAAAATGTAAATTTCCAATTTCAACCAAACATGCTAGAAAGGCTGAAATTGCGCAAGAAGCCTACTGTAAGAATTTTAAAAACGTCTGACAAAACTGAAAAATGTAAATTTCCAATTTCAACCAAACATGCTAGAAATGCTCCAATTGAGCTAATTAGCTTATTGTGAGAATATTGCAATTGTCTGACAAAAGTGAAAAATGTAAATTTCCAATTTCAACCAAACATGCTAGAAATGCTCCAATTGAGCTAATTAGCTTATTGTGAGAATATTACAAACGTCTGACAAAACTGAAAAATGTAAATTTCCAATTTCAACCAAACTTGCTAGAAATGCTCCAATTGAGCTAATTAGCTTATTGTGAGAATATTACAAACGTCTGACAAAAGTGAAAAATGTAAATTTCCAATTTCAACCAAACATGCTAGAATTGCTCCAATTGAGCTAATTAGCTTATTGTGAGAATATTGCAATTGTCTGACAAAAGTGAAAAATGTAAATTTCCAATTTCAACCAAACATGCTAGAAATGCTCCAATTGAGCTAATTAGCTTATTGTGAGAATATTGCAATTGTCTGACAAAACTGAAAAATGTAAATTCCAATTTCAACCAAACATGCTAGAAATGCTCCAATTGAGCTAATTAGCTTATTGTGAGAATATTACAAACGTCTAACAAAACTGAAAAATGTAAATTTCCAATTTCAACCAAACATGCTAGAAATGCTCCAATTGAGCTAATTAGCTTATTGTGAGAATATTGCAATTGTCTGACAAAAGTGAAAAATGTAAATTTCCAATTTCAACCAAACATGCTAGAAATGCTCCAATTGAGCTAATTAGCTTATTGTGAGAATATTGCAATTGTCTGACAAAACTGAAAAATGTAAATTTCCAATTTCAACCAAACATGCTAGAAATGCTCCAATTGAGCTAATTAGCTTATTGTGAGAATATTACAAACGTCTAACAAAATTGAAAAATGTAAATTTCTAATTTCAACCAAACATGCTAGAAATGCTTCAATAGAGCTAATTAGCTTATTGTGAGAATATTGCAATTGTCTGACAAAATTGAAAAATGTAAATTTCTAATTTCAACCAAACATGCTAGAAATGCTTCAATTGAGCTAATTAGCTTATTGTGAGAATATTGCAATTGTCTGACAAAAGTGAAAAATGTAAATTTCCAATTTCAACCAAACATGCTAGAAATGCTCCAATTGAGCTAATTAGCTTATTGAGAGAATATTGCAATTGTTTGACAAAAGTGAAAATTGTAAGTTTCCAATTTCAACCAAACGTGCTAGAAATGCTCCAATTGAGCTAATTAGCTTATTGTGAGAATATTACACACGTCTGACAAAAGTGAAAAATGTAAATTTCCAATTTCAACCAAACATGGTAGAAATGCTCCAATTGAGCTAATTAGCTTATTGAGAGAATATTGCAATTGTTCGACAAAAGTGAAAAATGTAATTTTCCAATTTCAACCAAACATGCTAGAAATGCTCCAATTGAGCTAATTAGCTTATTGTGAGAATATTGCAATTGTCTGACAAAAGTCAAAAATGTAATTTTCCAATTTCAACCAAACATGCTAGAAATGCTCCAATTGAGCTAATTAGCTTATTGTGAGAATACTACAAACGTCTGACAAAACTGAAAAATGTAAATTTCCAATTTCAACCAAACATGCTAGAAATGCTCCAATTGAGCTAATTAGCTTATTGTGAGAATATTGCAATTGTCTGACAAAAGTGAAAAATGTAAATTTCCAATTTCAACCAAACATGCTAGAAATGCTCCAATTGAGCTAATTAGCTTATTGTGAGAATATTGCAATTGTCTGACAAAACTGAAAAATGTAAATTTCCAATTTCAACCAAACATGCTAGAAATGCTCCAATTGAGCTAATTAGCTTATTGTGAGAATATTGCAATTGTCTGACAAAAGTGAAAAATTTAAATTTCCAATTTCAACCAAACATGCTAGAAATGCTCCAATTGAGCTAATTAGCTCATTGTTAGAATACTACAAACGTCTGACAAAAGTGAAAAATGTAAATTTCCAATTTCAACCAAACATGCTAGAAAGGCTGAAATTGCGCAAAAAGCCTACTGTAAGAATTTTAAAAACGTCTGACAAAACTGAAAAATGTAAATTTCCAATTTCAACCAAACATGCTAGAAATGCTCCAATTGAGCTAATTAGCTTATTGTGAGAATATTGCAATTGTCTGACAAAAGTGAAAAATGTAAATTTCCAATTTCAACCAAACATGCTAGAAATGCTCCAATTGAGCTAATTAGCTTATTGTGAGAATATTACAAACGTCTGACAAAACTGAAAAATGTAAATTTCCAATTTCAACCAAACTTGCTAGAAATGCTCCAATTGAGCTAATTAGCTTATTGTGAGAATATTACAAACGTCTGACAAAAGTGAAAAATGTAAATTTTCAATTTCAACCAAACATGCTAGAATTGCTCCAATTGAGCTAATTAGCTTATTGTGAGAAGATTGCAATTGTCTGACAAAAGTGAAAAATGTAAATTTCCAATTTCAACCAAACATGCTAGAAATGCTCCAATTGAGCTAATTAGCTTATTGTGAGAATATTGCAATTGTCTGACAAAATTGAAAAATGTAAATTTCTAATTTCAACCAAACATGCTAGAAAGGCTTCAATTGAGCTAATTAGCTTATTGTGAGAATATTGCAATTGTCTGACAAAATTGAAAAATGTAAATTTCTAATTTCAACCAAACGTGCTAGAAATGCTCCAATTGAGCTAATTAGCTTATTGTGAGAATATTACACACGTCTGACAAAAGTGAAAAATGTAAATTTCCAATTTCAACCAAACATGGTAGAAATGCTCCAATGGAGCTAATTAGCTTATTGAGAGAATATTGCAATTGTTCGACAAAAGTGAAAAATGTAAGTTTCCAATTTCAACCAAACGTGCTAGAAATGCTCCAATTGAGCTAATTAGCTTATTGTGAGAATATTACAAACGTCTGACAACACTGAAAAATGTAAATTTCCAATTTCAACCAAACATGCTAGAAATGCTCCAATTGAGCTAATTAGCTTATTGTGAGAATATTGCAATTGTCTGACAAAAGTGAAAAATGTAATTTTCCAATTTCAACCAAACATGCTAGAAATGCTCCAATTGAGCTAATTAGCTTATTGTGAGAATATTGCAATTGTCTGACAAAAGTCAAAATCTTAATTTTCCAATTTCAACCAAACATGCTAGAAATGCTCCAATTGAGCTAATTAGCTTATTGTGAGAATACTACAAACGTCTGACAAAACTGAAAAATGTAAATTTCCAATTTCAACCAAACATGCTAGAAATGCTCCAATTGAGCTAATTAGCTTATTGTGAGAATATTGCAATTGTCTGACAAAAGTGAAAAATGTAAATTTCCAATTTCAACCAAACATGCTAGAAATGCTCCAATTGAGCTAATTAGCTTATTGTGAGAATATTGCAATTGTCTGACAAAACTGAAAAATGTAAATTTCCAATTTCAACCAAACATGCTAGAAATGCTCCAATTGAGCTAATTAGCTTATTGTGAGAATATTGCAATTGTCTGACAAAAGTGAAAAATGTAAATTTCCAATTTCAACCAAACATGCTAGAAATGCACCAATTGAGCTAATTAGCTCATTGTTAGAATACTACAAACGTCTGACAAAAGTGAAAAATGTAAATTTCCAATTTCAACCAAACATGCTAGAAAGGCTGAAATTGCGCAAAAAGCCTACTGTAAGAATTTTAAAAACGTCTGACAAAACTGAAAAATGTAAATTTCCAATTTCAACCAAACATGCTAGAAATGCTCCAATTGAGCTAATTAGCTTATTGTGAGAATATTGCAATTGTCTGACAAAAGTGAAAAATGTAAATTTCCAATTTCAACCAAACATGCTAGAAATGCTCCAATTGAGCTAATTAGCTTATTGTGAGAATATTACAAACGTCTGACAAAACTGAAAAATGTAAATTTCCAATTTCAACCAAACTTGCTAGAAATGCTCCAATTGAGCTAATTAGCTTATTGTGAGAATATTACAAACGTCTGACAAAAGTGAAAAATGTAAATTTCCAATTTCAACCAAACATGCTAGAATTGCTCCAATTGAGCTAATTAGCTTATTGTGAGAATATTGCAATTGTCTGACAAAAGTGAAAAATGTAAATTTCCAATTTCAACCAAACATGCTAGAAATGCTCCAATTGAGCTAATTAGCTTATTGTGAGAATATTGCAATTGTCTGACAAAACTGAAAAATGTAAATTTCCAATTTCAACCAAACATGCTAGAAATGCTCCAATTGAGCTAATTAGCTTATTGTGAGAATATTACAAACGTCTAACAAAACTGAAAAATGTAAATTTCCAATTTCAACCAAACATGCTAGAAATGCTCCAATTGAGCTAATTAGCTTATTGTGAGAATATTGCAATTGTCTGACAAAAGTGAAAAATGTAAATTTCCAATTTCAACCAAACATGCTAGAAATGCTCCAATTGAGCTAATTAGCTTATTGTGAGAATATTGCAATTGTCTGACAAAACTGAAAAATGTAAATTTCCAATTTCAACCAAACATGCTAGAAATGCTCCAATTGAGCTAATTAGCTTATTGTGAGAATATTACAAACGTCTAACAAAATTGAAAAATGTAAATTTCTAATTTCAACCAAACATGCTAGAAATGCTTCAATAGAGCTAATTAGCTTATTGTGAGAATATTGCAATTGTCTGACAAAATTGAAAAATGTAAATTTCTAATTTCAACCAAACATGCTAGAAATGCTTCAATTGAGCTAATTAGCTTATTGTGAGAATATTGCAATTGTCTGACAAAAGTGAAAAATGTAAATTTCCAATTTCAACCAAACATGGTAGAAATGCTCCAATTGAGCTAATTAGCTTATTGAGAGAATATTGCAATTGTTTGACAAAAGTGAAAATTGTAAGTTTCCAATTTCAACCAAACGTGCTAGAAATGCTCCAATTGAGCTAATTAGCTTATTGTGAGAATATTACACACGTCTGACAAAAGTGAAAAATGTAAATTTCCAATTTCAACCAAACATGGTAGAAATGCTCCAATTGAGCTAATTAGCTTATTGAGAGAATATTGCAATTGTTCGACAAAAGTGAAAAATGTAAGTTTCCAATTTCAACCAAACGTGCTAGAAATGCTCCAATTGAGCTAATTAGCTTATTGTGAGAATATTACAAACGTCTGACAACACTGAAAAATGTAAATTTCCAATTTCAACCAAACATGCTAGAAATGCTCCAATTGAGCTAATTAGCTTATTGTGAGAATATTGCAATTGTCTGACAAAACTGAAAAATGTAATTTTCCAATTTCAACCAAACATGCTAGAAATGCTCCAATTGAGCTAATTAGCTTATTGTGAGAATATTGCAATTGTCTGACAAAAGTCAAAAATGTAATTTTCCAATTTCAACCAAACATGCTAGAAATGCTCCAATTGAGCTAATTAGCTTATTGTGAGAATACTACAAACGTCTGACAAAACTGAAAAATGTAAATTTCCAATTTCAACCAAACATGCTAGAAATGCTCCAATTGAGCTAATTAGCTTATTGTGAGAATATTGCAATTGTCTGACAAAAGTGAAAAATGTAAATTTCCAATTTCAACCAAACATGCTAGAAATGCTCCAATTGAGCTAATTAGCTTATTGTGAGAATATTGCAATTGTCTGACAAAACTGAAAAATGTAAATTTCCAATTTCAACCAAACATGCTAGAAATGCTCCAATTGAGCTAATTAGCTTATTGTGAGAATATTGCAATTGTCTGACAAAAGTGAAAAATTTAAATTTCCAATTTCAACCAAACATGCTAGAAATGCTCCAATTGAGCTAATTAGCTCATTGTTAGAATACTACAAACGTCTGACAAAAGTGAAAAATGTAAATTTCCAATTTCAACCAAACATGCTAGAAAGGCTGAAATTGCGCAAAAAGCCTACTGTAAGAATTTTAAAAACGTCTGACAAAACTGAAAAATGTAAATTTCCAATTTCAACCAAACATGCTAGAAATGCTCCAATTGAGCTAATTAGCTTATTGTGAGAATATTGCAATTGTCTGACAAAAGTGAAAAATGTAAATTTCCAATTTCAACCAAACATGCTAGAAATGCTCCAATTGAGCTAATTAGCTTATTGTGAGAATATTACAAACGTCTGACAAAACTGAAAAATGTAAATTTCCAATTTCAACCAAACTTGCTAGAAATGCTCCAATTGAGCTAATTAGCTTATTGTGAGAATATTACAAACGTCTGACAAAAGTGAAAAATGTAAATTTTCAATTTCAACCAAACATGCTAGAATTGCTCCAATTGAGCTAATTAGCTTATTGTGAGAAGATTGCAATTGTCTGACAAAAGTGAAAAATGTAAATTTCCAATTTCAACCAAACATGCTAGAAATGCTCCAATTGAGCTAATTAGCTTATTGTGAGAATATTGCAATTGTCTGACAAAATTGAAAAATGTAAATTTCTAATTCAACCAAACATGCTAGAAATGCTTCAATTGAGCTAATTAGCTTATTGTGAGAATATTGCAATTGTCTGACAAAAGTGAAAAATGTAAATTTCCAATTTCAACCAAACATGGTAGAAATGCTCCAATTGAGCTAATTAGCTTATTGAGAGAATATTGCAATTGTTTGACAAAAGTGAAAATTGTAAGTTTCCAATTTCAACCAAACGTGCTAGAAATGCTCCAATTGAGCTAATTAGCTTATTGTGAGAATATTACAAACGTCTGACAACACTGAAAAATGTAAATTTCCAATTTCAACCAAACATGCTAGAAATGCTCCAATTGAGCTAATTAGCTGATTGTGAGAATATTGCAATTGTCTGACAAAAGTGAAAAATGTAAATTTCCAATTTCAACCAAACGTGCTAGAAATGCTCCAATTGAGCTAATTAGCTTATTGTGAGAATATTGCAATTGTCTGACAAAAGTCAAAAATGTAATTTTCCAATTTCAACCAAACATGCTAGAAATGCTCCAATTGAGCTAATTAGCTTATTGTGAGAATACTACAAACGTCTGACAAAACTGAAAAATGTAAATTTCCAATTTCAACCAAACATGCTAGAAATGCTCCAATTGAGCTAATTAGCTTATTGTGAGAATATTGCAATTGTCTGACAAAAGTGAAAAATGTAAATTTCCAATTTCAACCAAACATGCTAGAAATGCTCCAATTGAGCTAATTAGCTTATTGTGAGAATATTGCAATTGTCTGACAAAACTGAAAAATGTAAATTTCCAATTTCAACCAAACATGCTAGAAATGCTCCAATTGAGCTAATTAGCTTATTGTGAGAATATTGCAATTGTCTGACAAAAGTGAAAAATGTAAATTTCCAATTTCAACCAAACATGCTAGAAATGCTCCAATTGAGCTAATTAGCTCATTGTTAGAATACTACAAACGTCTGACAAAAGTGAAAAATGTAAATTTCCAATTTCAACCAAACATGCTAGAAAGGCTGAAATTGCGCAAAAAGCCTACTGTAAGAATTTTAAAAACGTCTGACAAAACTGAAAAATGTAAATTTCCAATTTCAACCAAACATGCTAGAAATGCTCCAATTGAGCTAATTAGCTTATTGTGAGAATATTGCAATTGTCTGACAAAAGTGAAAAATGTAAATTTCCAATTTCAACCAAACATGCTAGAAATGCTCCAATTGAGCTAATTAGCTTATTGTGAGAATATTACAAACGTCTGACAAAACTGAAAAATGTAAATTTCCAATTTCAACCAAACTTGCTAGAAATGCTCCAATTGAGCTAATTAGCTTATTGTGAGAATATTACAAACGTCTGACAAAAGTGAAAAATGTAAATTTCCAATTTCAACCAAACATGCTAGAATTGCTCCAATTGAGCTAATTAGCTTATTGTGAGAATATTGCAATTGTCTGACAAAAGTGAAAAATGTAAATTTCCAATTTCAACCAAACATGCTAGAAATGCTCCAATTGAGCTAATTAGCTTATTGTGAGAATATTGCAATTGTCTGACAAAACTGAAAAATGTAAATTTCCAATTTCAACCAAACATGCTAGAAATGCTCCAATTGAGCTAATTAGCTTATTGTGAGAATATTACAAACGTCTAACAAAATTGAAAAATGTAAATTTCCAATTTCAACCAAACATGCTAGAAATGCTCCAATTGAGCTAATTAGCTTATTGTGAGAATATTGCAATTGTCTGACAAAAGTGAAAAATGTAAATTTCCAATTTCAACCAAACATGCTAGAAATGCTCCAATTGAGCTAATTAGCTTATTGTGAGAATATTACAAACGTCTGACAAAACTGAAAAATGTAAATTTCCAATTTCAACCAAACATGCTAGAAATGCTCCAATTGAGCTAATTAGCTTATTGTGAGAATATTACAAACGTCTGACAACACTGAAAAATGTAAATTTCCAATTTCAACCAAACATGCTAGAAATGCTCCAATTGAGCTAATTAGCTTATTGTGAGAATATTACAAACGTCTGACAAAAGTGCAAAATGTAAATTTCCAATTTCAACCAAACATGCTAGAAATGCTCCAATTGAGCTAATTAGCTTATTGAGAGAATATTGCAATTGTTTGACAAAAGTGAAAAATGTAAATTTCCAATTTCAACCAAACATGCTAGAAATGCTCCAATTGAGCTAATTAGCTTATTGGGGAATATTACAATTGTCTGACAAAAGTGAAAAATGTAAATTTCCAATTTCAACCAAACATGGTAGAAATGCTCCAATTGAGCTAATTAGCTTATTGAGAGAATATTGCAATTGTTTGACAAAAGTGAAAATTGTAAGTTTCCAATTTCAACCAAACGTGCTAGAAATGCTCCAATTGAGCTAATTAGCTTATTGTGAGAATATTACAAACGTCTGACAAAAGTGAAAAATGTAAATTTCCAATTTCAACCAAACATGGTAGAAATGCTCCAATTGAGCTAATTAGCTTATTGAGAGAATATTGCAATTGTTCGACAAAAGTGAAAAATGTAAATTTCCATTTTCAACCAAACATGCTAGAAATGCTCCAATTGAGCTAATTAGCTTATTGTGAGAATATTGCAATTGTCTGACAAAAGTGAAAAATGTAATTTTCCAATTTCAACCAAACATGCTAGAAATGCTCCAATTGAGCTAATTAGCTTATTGTGAGAATATTGCAATTGTCTGACAAAAGTCAAAAATGTAATTTTCCAATTTCAACCAAACATGCTAGAAATGCTCCAATTGAGCTAATTAGCTTATTGTGAGAATACTACAAACGTCTGACAAAACTGAAAAATGTAAATTTCCAATTTCAACCAAACATGCTAGAAATGCTCCAATTGAGCTAATTAGCTTATTGTGAGAATATTGCAATTGTCTGACAAAAGTAAAAAATGTAAATTTCCAATTTCAACCAAACATGCTAGAAATGCTCCAATTGAGCTAATTAGCTTATTGTGAGAATATTGCAATTGTCTGACAAAACTGAAAAATGTAAATTTCCAATTTCAACCAAACATGCTAGAAATGCTCCAATTGAGCTAATTAGCTTATTGTGAGAATATTACAAACGTCTAACAAAATTGAAAAATGTAAATTTCCAATTTCAACCAAACATGCTAGAAATGCTCCAATTGACCTAATTAGCTTATTGTGAGAATATTGCAATGGTCTGACAAAAGTGAAAAATGTAAATTTCCAATTTCAACCAAACATGCTAGAAATGCTCCAATTGAGCTAATTAGCTCATTGTTAGAATACTACAAACGTCTGACAAAAGTGAAAAATGTAAATTTCCAATTTCAACCAAACATGCTAGAAAGGCTGAAATTGCGCAAAAAGCCTACTGTAAGAATTTTACAAACGTCTGACAAAACTGAAAAATGTAAATTTCCAATTTCAACCAAACATGCTAGAAATGCTCCAATTGAGCTAATTAGCTTATTGTGAGAATATTGCAATTGTCTGACAAAAGTGAAAAATGTAATTTTCCAATTTCAACCAAACATGCTAGAAATGCTCCAATTGAGCTAATTAGCTTATTGTGAGAATATTGCAATTGTCTGACAAAAGTGAAAAATGTAAATTTCCAATTTCAACCAAACATGCTAGAAATGCTCCAATTGAGCTAATTAGCTTATTGTGAGAATATTGCAATTGTCTGACAAAAGTGAAAAATGTAAATTTCCAATTTCAACCAAACATGCTAGAATTGCTCCAATTGAGCTAATTAGCTTATTGTGAGAATACTACAAACGTTTGACAAAACTGAAAAATGTAAATTTCCAATTTCAACCAAACATGCTAGAAATGCTCAAATTGCGCAAATAAGCCTACAGTAAGAATTTTACAAACGTCTTACAAAACTGAAAAATGTAAATTTCCAATTTCAACCAAACATGCTAGAATTGCTCCAATTGAGCTAATTAGCTTATTGTGAGAATATTACAAACGTCTGACAAAAGTGAAAATTGTAAATTTCCAATTTCAACCAAACATGCTAGAAATGCTCAAATTGCGCAAATAAGCCTACTGTAGGAATTTTACAAACGTCTTACGAAACTGAAAAATGTAAATTTCCAATTTCAACCAAACATGCTAGAATTGCTCCAATTGAGCTAATTAGCTTATTGTGAGAATATTACAAACGTCTGACAAAAGTGAAAAATGTAAATTTCCAATTTCAACCAAACATGCTAGAAATGCTTCAATTGAGCTAATTAGCTTATTGTGAGAATACTACAAACGTCTGACAAAACTGAAAAATGTAAATTTTCAATTTCAACCAAACATGCTAGAAATGCTCCAATTGAGCTAATTAGCTTATTGTGAGAATATTGCAATTGTCTGACAAAAGTGAAAAATGTAAATTTCCAATTTCAACCAAACATGCTAGAATTGCTCCAATTGAGCTAATTAGCTTATTGTGAGAATACTACAAACGTTTGACAAAACTGAAAAATGTAAATTTCCAATTTCAACCAAACATGCTAGAAATGCTCAAATTGCGCAAATAAGCCTACTGTAAGAATTTTACAAACGTCTTACAAAACTGAAAAATGTAAATTTCCAATTTCAACCAAACATGCTAGAATTGCTCCAATTGAGCTAATTAGCTTATTGTGAGAATATTACAAACGTCTGACAAAAGTGAAAAATGTAAATTTCCAATTTCAACCAAACATGCTAGAATTGCTCCAATTGAGCTAATTAGCTTATTGTGAGAATATTGCAATTGTCTGACAAAAGTGAAAAATGTAAATTTCCAATTTCAACCAAACATGCTAGAAATGCTCCAATTGAGCTAATTAGCTTATTGTGAGAATATTGCAATTGTCTGACAAAACTGAAAAATGTAAATTTCCAATTTCAACCAAACATGCTAGAAATGCTCCAATTGAGCTAATTAGCTTATTGTGAGAATATTACAAACGTCTAACAAAATTGAAAAATGTAAATTTCCAATTTCAACCAAACATGCTAGAAATGCTCCAATTGAGCTAATTAGCTTATTGTGAGAATATTACAAACGTCTGACAAAAGTGAAAAATGTAAATTTCCAATTTCAACCAAACATGCTAGAAATGCTCCAATTGAGCTAATTAGCTTATTGTGAGAATATTACAAACGTCTGACAACACTGAAAAATGTAAATTTCCAATTCCAACCAAACATGCTAGAAATGCTCCAATTGAGCTAATTAGCTTATTGTGAGAATATTACAAACGTCTGACAAAAGTGAAAAATGTAAATTTCCAATTTCAACCAAACATGCTAGAAATGCTCCAATTGAGCTAATTAGCTTATTGAGAGAATATTGCAATTGTTTGACAAAAGTGAAAAATGTAAATTTCCAATTTCAACCAAACATGCTAGAAATGCTCCGATTGAGCTAATTAGCTTATTGTGAGAATATTACAAACGTCTGACAAAACTGAAAAATGTAAATTTCCAATTTCAACCAAACATGCTAGAAATGCTCCAATTGAGCTAATTAGCTTATTGTGAGAATATTGCAATTGTCTGACAAAACTGAAAAATGTAAATTTCCAATTTCAACCAAACATGCTAGAAATGCTCCAATTGAGCTAATTAGCTTATTGTGGGAATATTACAAACGTCTGACAAAAGTGAAAAATGTAATATTCCAATTTCAACCAAACATGCTAGAAATGCTCCAATTGAGCTAATTAGCTTATTGTGGGAATATTACAATTGTCTGACAAAAGTGAAAAATGTAAATTTCCAATTTCAACCAAACATGGTAGAAATGCTCCAATTGAGCTAATTAGCTTATTGAGAGAATATTGCAATTGTTTGACAAAAGTGAAAATTGTAAGTTTCCAATTTCAACCAAACGTGCTAGAAATGCTCCAATTGAGCTAATTAGCTTATTGTGAGAATATTACACACGTCTGACAAAAGTGAAAAATGTAAATTTCCAATTTCAACCAAACATGGTAGAAATGCTCCAATTGAGCTAATTAGCTTATTGAGAGAATATTGCAATTGTTCGACAAAAGTGAAAAATGTAAGTTTCCAATTTCAACCAAACATGCTAGAAATGCTCCAATTGAGCTAATTAGCTTATTGTGAGAATATTACAAACGTCTGACAACACTGAAAAATGTAAATTTCCAATTTCAACCAAACATGCTAGAAATGCTCCAATTGAGCTAATTAGCTTATTGTGAGAATATTGCAATTGTCTGACAAAAGTGCAAAATGTAATTTTCCAATTTCAACCAAACATGCTAGAAATGCTCCAATTGAGCTAATTAGCTTATTGTGAGAATATTGCAATTGTCTGACAAAAGTCAAAAATGTAATTTTCCAATTTCAACCAAACATGCTAGAAATGCTCCAATTGAGCTAATTAGCTTATTGTGAGAATACTACAAACGTCTGACAAAACTGAAAAATGTAAATTTCCGATTTCAACCAAACATGCTAGAAATGCTCCAATTGAGCTAATTAGCTTATTGTGAGAATATTGCAATTGTCTGACAAAAGTGAAAAATGTAAATTTCCAATTTCAACCAAACATGCTAGAAATGCTCCAATTGAGCTAATTAGCTTATTGTGAGAATATTGCAATTGTCTGACAAAACTGAAAAATGTAAATTTCCAATTTCAACCAAACATGCTAGAAATGCTCCAATTGAGCTAATTAGCTTATTGTGAGAATATTACAAACGTCTAACAAAATTGAAAAATGTAAATTTCCAATTTCAACCAAACATGCTAGAAATGCTCCAATTGAGCTAATTAGCTTATTGTGAGAATATTGCAATTGTCTGACAAAAGTGAAAAATGTAAATTTCCAATTTCAACCAAACATGCTAGAAATGCTCCAATTGAGCTAATTAGCTTATTGTGAGAATATTACAAACGTCTAACAAAATTGAAAAATGTAAATTTCCAATTTCAACCAAACATGCTAGAAATGCTCCAATTGAGCTAATTAGCTTATTGTGAGAATATTGCAATTGTCTGACAAAAGTGAAAAATGTAAATTTCCAATTTCAACCAAACATGCTAGAAAGGCTGAAATTGCGCAAAAAGCCTACTGTAAGAATTTTAAAAACGTCTGACAAAACTGAAAAATGTAAATTTCCAATTTCAACCAAACATGCTAGAAATGCTCCAATTGAGCTAATTAGCTTATTGTGAGAATATTGCAATGGTCTGACAAAAGTGAAAAATGTAAATTTCCAATTTCAACCAAACATGCTAGAAATGCTCCAATTGAGCTAATTAGTTTATTGTGAGAATATTAGAAACGTCTGACAACACTGAAAAATGTAAATTTCCAATTTCAACCAAACGTGCTAGAAATACTCCAATTGAGCTAATTAGCTTATTGTGAGAATACTACAAACGTCTGACAAAACTGAAAAATGTAAATTTCCAATTTCAACCAAACATGCTAGAAATGCTCAAATTGCGCAAATAAGCCTACTGTAAGAATTTTACAAACGTCTTACAAAACTGAAAAATGTAAATTTCCAATTTCAACCAAACATGCTAGAATTGCTCCAATTGAGCTAATTAGCTTATTGTGAGAATATTACAAACGTCTGACAAAAGTGAAAAATGTAAATTTCCAATTTCAACCAAACATGCTAGAAATGCTTCAATTGAGCTAATTAGCTTATTGTGAGAATACTACAAACGTCTGACAAAACTGAAAAATGTAAATTTTCAATTTCAACCAAACATGCTAGAAATGCTCCAATTGAGCTAATTAGCTTATTGTGAGAATATTGCAATTGTCTGACAAAACTGAAAAATGTAAATTTCCAATTTCAACCAAACATGCTAGAAATGCTCCAATTGAGCTAATTAGCTTATTGTGAGAATATTACAAACGTCTAACAAAATTGAAAAATGTAAATTTCCAATTTCAACCAAACATGCTAGAAATGCTCCAATTGAGCTAATTAGCTTATTGTGAGAATATTGCAATTGTCTGACAAAAGTGAAAAGTGTAAATTTCCAATTTCAACCAAACATGCTAGAAATGCTCCAATTGAGCTAATTAGCTTATTGTGAGAATAATACAAACGTCTGACAAAAGTGAAAAATGTAAATTTCCAATTTCAACCAAACATGCTAGAAATGCTCCAATTGAGCTAATTAGCTTATTGTGAGAATATTACAAACGTCTGACAACACTGAAAAATGTAAATTTCCAATTTCAACCAAACATGCTAGAAATGCTCCAATTGAGCTAATTAGCTTATTGTGAGAATATTACAAACGTCTGACAAAAGTGAAAAATGTAAATTTCCAATTTCAACCAAACATGCTAGAAATGCTCCAATTGAGCTAATTAGCTTATTGAGAGAATATTGCAATTGTTTGACAAAAGTGAAAAATGTAAATTTCCAATTTCAACCAAACATGCTAGAAATGCTCCGATTGAGCTAATTAGCTTATTGTGAGAATATTACAAACGTCTGACAAAACTGAAAAATGTAAATTTCCAATTTCAACCAAACATGCTAGAAATGCTCCAATTGAGCTAATTAGCTTATTGTGAGAATATTGCAATTGTCTGACAAAAGTGAAAAATGTAAATTTCCAATTTCAACCAAACATGCTAGAAATGCTCCAATTGAGCTAATTAGCTTATTGTGGGAATATTACAAACGTCAGACAAAAGTGAAAAATGTAATATTCCAATTTCAACCAAACATGCTAGAAATGCTCCAATTGAGCTAATTAGCTTATTGTGGGAATATTACAATTGTCTGACAAAAGTGAAAAATGTAAATTTCCAATTTCAACCAAACATGGTAGAAATGCTCCAATTGAGCTAATTAGCTTATTGAGAGAATATTGCAATTGTTTGACAAAAGTGAAAATTGTAAGTTTCCAATTTCAACCAAACGTGCTAGAAATGCTCCAATTGAGCTAATTAGCTTATTGTGAGAATATTACACACGTCTGACAAAAGTGAAAAATGTAAATTTCCAATTTCAACCAAACATGGTAGAAATGCTCCAATTGAGCTAATTAGCTTATTGAGAGAATATTGCAATTGTTCGACAAAAGTGAAAAATGTAAGTTTCCAATTTCAACCAAACGTGCTAGAAATGCTCCAATTGAGCTAATTAGCTTATTGTGAGAATATTACAAACGTCTGACAACACTGAAAAATGTAAATTTCCAATTTCAACCAAACATGCTAGAAATGCTCCAATTGAGCTAATTAGCTTATTGTGAGAATATTGCAATTGTCTGACAAAAGTGAAAAATGTAATTTTCCAATTTCAACCAAACATGCTAGAAATGCTCCAATTGAGCTAATTAGCTTATTGTGAGAATATTGCAATTGTCTGACAAAAGTCAAAAATGTAATTTTCCAATTTCAACCAAACATGCTAGAAATGCTCCAATTGAGCTAATTAGCTTATTGTGAGAATACTACAAACGTCTGACAAAACTGAAAAATGTAAATTTCCGATTTCAACCAAACATGCTAGAAATGCTCCAATTGAGCTAATTAGCTTATTGTGAGAATATTGCAATTGTCTGACAAAAGTGAAAAATGTAAATTTCCAATTTCAACCAAACATGCTAGAAATGCTCCAATTGAGCTAATTAGCTTATTGTGAGAATATTGCAATTGTCTGACAAAACTGAAAAATGTAAATTTCCAATTTCAACCAAACATGCTAGAAATGCTCCAATTGAGCTAATTAGCTTATTGTGAGAATATTACAAACGTCTAACAAAATTGAAAAATGTAAATTTCCAATTTCAACCAAACATGCTAGAAAGGCTGAAATTGCGCAAAAAGCCTACTGTAAGAATTTTAAAAACGTCTGACAAAACTGAAAAATGTAAATTTCCAATTTCAACCAAACATGCTAGAAATGCTCCAATTGAGCTAATTAGCTTATTGTGAGAATATTGCAATGGTCTGACAAAAGTGAAAAATGTAATTTTCCAATTTCAACCAAACATGCTAGAAATGCTCCAATTGAGCTAATTAGCTTATTGTGAGAATATTACAAACGTCTAACAAAATTGAAAAATGTAAATTTCCAATTTCAACCAAACATGCTAGAAATGCTCCAATTGAGCTAATTAGCTTATTGTGAGAATATTGCAATTGTCTGACAAAATTGAAAAATGTAAATTTCCAATTTCAACCAAACATGCTAGAAATGCTCCAATTGAGCTAATTAGCTTATTGTGAGAATATTGCAATGGTCTGACAAAAGTGAAAAATGTAAATTTCCAATTTCAACCAAACATGCTAGAAATGCTCCAATTGAGCTAATTAGCTTATTGTGAGAATACTACAAACGTCTGACAAAACTGAAAAATGTAAATTTCCAATTTCAACCAAACATGCTAGAAATGCTCCAATTGAGCTAATTAGCTTATTGTGAGAATATTGCAATTGTCTGACAAAAGTGAAAAATGTAAATTTCCAATTTCAACCAAACATGCTAGAAATGCTCCAATTGAGCTAATTAGCTTATTGTGAGAATATTACAAACGTCTAACAAAATTGAAAAATGTAAATTTCCAATTACAACCAAACATGCTAGAAATGCTCCAATTGAGCTAATTAGCTCATTGTTAGAATACTACAAACGTCTGACAAAAGTGAAAAATGTAAATTTCCAATTTCAACCAAACATGCTAGAAAGGCTGAAATTGCGCAAAAAGCCTACTGTAAGAATTTTAAAAACGTCTGACAAAACTGAAAAATGTAAATTTCCAATTTCAACCAAACATGCTAGAAATGCTCCAATTGAGCTAATTAGCTTATTGTGGGAATATTACAAACGTCTGACAAAAGTGAAAAATGTAAATTTTCAATTTCAACCAAACATGGTAGAAATGCTCCAATTGAGCTAATTAGCTTATTGTGAGAATATTACAAACGTCTGACAAAAGTGGAAAAGGTAAATTTCCAATTTAAACCAAACGTGCTAGAAATGCTCCAATTGAGCTAATTAGCTTATTGTGAGAATACTACAAACGTCTAACAAAATTGAAAAATGTAAATTTCTAATTTCAACTAAACATGCTAGAAATGCTCCAATTGAGCTAACTAGCTTATTGAGAGACTATTGCAATTGTCTGACAAAACTGAAAAATGTAATTTTCCAATTTCAACCAAACGTGCTAGAAATGCTCCAATTGAGCTAATTAGCTTATTGTGAGAATATTACAAACGTCTGACAAAAGTGAAAAATGTAAATTTCCAATTTCAACCAAACATGCTAGAAATGCTCCAATTGAGCTAATTAGCTTATTGAGAGAATATTGCAATTGTTTGACAAAAGTGAAAAATGTAAATTTCCAATTTCAACCAAACATGCTAGAAATGCTCCGATTGAGCTAATTAGCTTATTGTGAGAATATTACAAACGTCTGACAAAACTGAAAAATGTAAATTTCCAATTTCAACCAAACATGCTAGAAATGCTCCAATTGAGCTAATTAGCTTATTGGGAGAATATTGCAATTGTCTGACAAAAGTGAAAAATGTAAATTTCCAATTTCAACCAAACATGCTAGAAATGCTCCAATTGAGCTAATTAGCTTATTGTGGGAATATTACAAACGTCTGACAAAAGTGAAAAATGTAAATTTCCAATTTCAACCAAACATGCTAGAAATGCTCCAATTGAGCTAATTAGCTTATTGGGGAATATTACAATTGTCTGACAAAAGTGAAAAATGTAAATTTCCAATTTCAACCAAACATGGTAGAAATGCTCCAATTGAGCTAATTAGCTTATTGAGAGAATATTGCAATTGTTTGACAAAAGTGAAAGTTGTAAGTTTCCAATTTCAACCAAACGTGCTAGAAATGCTCCAATTGAGCTAATTAGCTTATTGTGAGAATATTACAAACGTCTGACAAAAGTGAAAAATGTAAATTTCCAATTTCAACCAAACATGGTAGAAATGCTCCAATTGAGCTAATTAGCTTATTGAGAGAATATTGCAATTGTTAGACAAAAGTGAAAAATGTAAATTTCCATTTTCAACCAAACATGCTAGAAATGCTCCAATTGAGCTAATTAGCTTATTGTGAGAATATTGCAATTGTCTGACAAAAGTGAAAAATGTAATTTTCCAATTTCAACCAAACATGCTAGAAATGCTCCAATTGAGCTAATTAGCTTATTGTGAGAATATTGCAATTGTCTGACAAAAGTGAAAAATGTAAATTTCCAATTTCAACCAAACATGCTAGAAATGCTCCAATTGAGCTAATTAGCTTATTGTGGGAATATTACAAACGTCTGACAAAAGTGAAAAATGTAAATTTCCAATTTCAACCAAACATGCTAGAAATGCTCCAATTGAGCTAATTAGCTCATTGTTAGAATACTACAAACGTCTGACAAAAGTGAAAAATGTAAATTTCCAATTTCAACCAAACATGCTAGAAAGGCTGAAATTGCGCAAAAAGCCTACTGTAAGAATTTTAAAAACGTCTGACAAAACTGAAAAATGTAAATTTCCAATTTCAACCAAACATGCTAGAAATGCTCCAATTGAGCTAATTAGCTTATTGTGGGAATATTACAAACGTCTGACAAAAGTGAAAAATGTAAATTTTCAATTTCAACCAAACATGGTAGAAATGCTCCAATTGAGCTAATTAGCTTATTGTGAGAATATTACAAACGTCTTACAAAAGTGGAAAAGGTAAATTTCCAATTTAAACCAAACGTGCTAGAAATGCTCCAATTGAGCTAATTAGCTTATTGTGAGAATACTACAAACGTCTAACAAAATTGAAAAATGTAAATTTCTAATTTCAACCAAACATGCTAGAAATGCTCCAATTGAGCTAACTAGCTTATTGAGAGACTATTGCAATTGTCTGACAAAACTGAAAAAATGTAATTTTCCAATTTCAACCAAACGCGCTAGAAATGCTCCAATTGAGCTAATTAGCTTATTGTGAGAATATTACAAACGTCTGACAAAAGTGAAAAATGTAAATTTCCAATTTCAACCAAACATGCTAGAAATGCTCCAATTGAGCTAATTAGCTTATTGAGAGAATATTGCAATTGTTTGACAAAAGTGAAAAATGTAAATTTCCAATTTCAACCAAACATGCTAGAAATGCTCCGATTGAGCTAATTAGCTTATTGTGAGAATATTACAAACGTCTGACGAAACTGAAAAATGTAAATTTCCAATTTCAACCAAACATGCTAGAAATGCTCCAATTGAGCTAATTAGCTTATTGGGAGAATATTGCAATTGTCTGACAAAAGTGAAAAATGTAAATTTCCAATTTCAACCAAACATGCTAGAAATGCTCCAATTGAGCTAATTAGCTTATTGTGGGAATATTACAAACGTCTGACAAAAGTGAAAAATGTAAATTTCCAATTTCAACCAAACATGCTAGAAATGCTCCAATTGAGCTAATTAGCTTATTGGGGAATATTACAATTGTCTGACAAAAGTGAAAAATGTAAATTTCCAATTTCAACCAAACATGGTAGAAATGCTCCAATTGAGCTAATTAGCTTATTGAGAGAATATTGCAATTGTTTGACAAAAGTGAATAGTTGTAAGTTTCCAATTTCAACCAAACGTGCTAGAAATGCTCCAATTGAGCTAATTAGCTTATTGAGAGAATATTGCAATTGTTCGACAAAAGTGAAAAATGTAAATTTCCATTTTCAACCAAACATGCTAGAAATGCTCCAATTGAGCTAATTAGCTTATTGTGAGAATATTGCAATTGTCTGACAAAAGTGAAAAATGTAATTTTCCAATTTCAACCAAACATGCTAGAAATGCTCCAATTGAGCTAATTAGCTTATTGTGAGAATATTGCAATTGTCTGACAAAAGTCAAAAATGTAATTTTCCAATTTCAACCAAACATGCTAGAAATGCTCCAATTGAGCTAATTAGCTTATTGTGAGAATACTACAAACGTCTGACAAAACTGAAAAATGTAAATTTCCAATTTCAACCAAACATGCTAGAAATGCTCCAATTGAGCTAATTAGCTTATTGTGAGAATATTGCAATTGTCTGACAAAAGTGAAAAATGTAAATTTCCAATTTCAACCAAACATGCTAGAAATGCTCCAATTGAGCTAATTAGCTTATTGTGAGAATATTGCAATTGTCTGACAAAACTGAAAAATGTAAATTTCCAATTTCAACCAAACATGCTAGAAATGCTCCAATTGAGCTAATTAGCTTATTGTGAGAATATTACAAACGTCTAACAAAATTGAAAAATGTAAATTTCCAATTTCAACCAAACATGCTAGAAATGCTCCAATTGAGCTAATTAGCTTATTGTGAGAATATTGCAATTGTCTGACAAAAGTGAAAAATGTAAATTTCAAATTTCAACCAAACATGCTAGAAATGCTCCAATTGAGCTAATTAGCTCATTGTTAGAATACTACAAACGTCTGACAAAAGTGAAAAATGTAAATTTCCAATTTCAACCAAACATGCTAGAAAGGCTGAAATTGCGCAAAAAGCCTACTGTAAGAATTTTACAAACGTCTGACAAAAGTGAAAAATGTAAATTTCCAATTTCAACCAAACATGCTAGAAATGCTCCAATTGAGCTAATTAGCTTATTGTGAGAATATTGCAATTGTCTGACAAAAGTGAAAAATGTAATTTTCCAATTTCAACCAAACATGCTAGAAATGCTCCAATTGAGCTAATTAGCTTATTGTGAGAATATTGCAATTGTCTGACAAAAGTGAAAAATGTAAATTTCCAATTTCAACCAAACATGCTAGAAATGCTCCAATTGAGCTAATTAGCTTATTGTGAGAATATTGCAATTGTCTGACAAAAGTCAAAAATGTAAATTTCCAATTTCAACCAAAGATGCTAGAATTGCTCCAATTGAGCTAATTAGCTTATTGTGAGAATACTACAAACGTTTGACAAAACTGAAAAATGTAAATTTCCAATTTCAACCAAACATGCTAGAAATGCTCAAATTGCGCAAATAAGCCTACTGTAAGAATTTTACAAACGTCTTACAAAACTGAAAATTGTAAATTTCCAATTTCAACCAAACATGCTAGAATTGCTCCAATTGAGCTAATTAGCTTATTGTGAGAATATTGCAATTGTCTGACAAAAGTGAAAAATGTAATTTTCCAATTTCAACCAAACATGCTAGAAATGCTCCAATTGAGCTAATTAGCTTATTGTGAGAATATTGCAATTGTCTGACAAAAGTGAAAAATGTAAATTTCCAATTTCAACCAAACATGCTAGAAATGCTCCAATTGAGCTAATTAGCTTATTGTGGGAATATTACAAACGTCTGACAAAAGTGAAAAATGTAAATTTCCAATTTCAACCAAACATGCTAGAAATGCTCCAATTGAGCTAATTAGCTCATTGTTAGAATACTACAAACGTCTGACAAAAGTGAAAAATGTAAATTTCCAATTTCAACCAAACATGCTAGAAATGCTCCAATTGAGCTAATTAGCTTATTGTGAGAATATTGCAATTGTCTGACAAAAGTGAAAAATGTAATTTTCCAATTTCAACCAGACATGCTAGAAATGCTCCAATTGAGCTAATTAACTTAATGTGAGAATATTGCAATTGTCTGACAAAAGTGAAAAATGTAAATTTCCAATTTCAACCAAACATGCTAGAAATGCTCCAATTGAGCTAATTAGCTTATTGTGGGAATATTACAAACGTCTGACAAAAGTGAAAATGTAAATTTCCAATTTCAACCAAACATGCTAGAAATGCTCCAATTGAGCTAATTAGCTCATTGTTAGAATACTACAAACGTCTGACAAAAGTGAAAAATGTAAATTTCCAAGTTCAACCAAACATGCTAGAAAGGCTGAAATTGCGCAAAAAGCCTACTGTAAGAATTTTAAAAACGTCTGACAAAACTGAAAAATGTAAATTTCCAATTTCAACCAAACATGCTAGAAATGCTCCAATTGAGCTAATTAGCTTATTGTGGGAATATTACAAACGTCTGACAAAAGTGAAAAATGTAAATTTTCAATTTCAACCAAACATGGTAGAAATGCTCCAATTGAGCTAATTAGCTTATTGTGAGAATATTACAAACGTCTTACAAAAGTGGAAAAGGTAAATTTCCAATTTAAACCAAACGTGCTAGAAATGCTCCAATTGAGCTAATTAGCTTATTGTGAGAATACTACAAACGTCTAACAAAATTGAAAAATGTAAATTTCTAATTTCAACCAAACATGCTAGAAATGCTCCAATTGAGCTAACTAGCTTATTGAGAGACTATTGCAATTGTCTGACAAAACTGAAAAATGTAATTTTCCAATTTCAACCAAACGCGCTAGAAATGCTCCAATTGAGCTAATTAGCTTATTGTGAGAATATTACAAACGTCTGACAAAAGTGAAAAATGTAAATTTCCAGTTTCAACCAAACATGCTAGAAATGCTCCAATTGAGCTAATTAGCTTATTGAGAGAATATTGCAATTGTTTGACAAAAGTGAAAAATGTAAATTTCCAATTTCAACCAAAAATGCTAGAAATGCTCCGATTGAGCTAATTAGCTTATTGTGAGAATATTACAAACGTCTGACAAAACTGAAAAATGTAAATTTCCAATTTCAACCAAACATGCTAGAAATGCTCCAATTGAGCTAATTAGCTTATTGGGAGAATATTGCAATTGTCTGACAAAAGTGAAAAATGTAAATTTCCAATTTCAACCAAACATGCTAGAAATGCTCCAATTGAGCTAATTAGCTTATTGTGGGAATATTACAAACGTCTGACAAAAGTGAAAAATGTAAATTTCCAATTTCAACCAAACATGCTAGAAATGCTCCAATTGAGCTAATTAGCTTATTGGGGAATATTACAATTGTCTGACAAAAGTGAAAAATGTAAATTTCCAATTTCAACCAAACATGGTAGAAATGCTCCAATTGAGCTAATTAGCTTATTGAGAGAATATTGCAATTGTTTGACAAAAGTGAATAGTTGTAAGTTTCCAATTTCAACCAAACGTGCTAGAAATGCTCCAATTGAGCTAATTAGCTTATTGTGAGAATATTACAAACGTCTGACAAAAGTGAAAAATGTAAATTTCCAATTTCAACCAAACATGGTAGAAATGCTCCAATTGAGCTAATTAGCTTATTGAGAGAATATTGCAATTGTTCGACAAAAGTGAAAAATGTAAATTTCCATTTTCAACCAAACATGCTAGATATGCTCCAATTGAGCTGATTAGCTTATTGTGAGAATATTGCAATTGTCTGACAAAAGTGAAAAATGTAATTTTCCAATTTCAACCAAACATGCTAGAAATGCTCCAATTGAGCTAATTAGCTTATTGTGAGAATATTGCAATTGTCTGACAAAAGTCAAAAATGTAATTTTCCAATTTCAACCAAACATGCTAGAAATGCTCCAATTGAGCTAATTAGCTTATTGTGAGAATACTACAAACGCCTGACAAAACTGAAAAATGTAAATTTCCAATTTCAACCAAACATGCTAGAAATGCTCCAATTGAGCTAATTAGCTTATTGTGAGAATATTGCAATTGTCTGACAAAAGTGAAAAATGTAAATTTCCAATTTCAACCAAACATGCTAGAAATGCTCCAATTGAGCTAATTAGCTTATTGTGAGAATATTGCAATTGTCTGACAAAACTGAAAAATGTAAATTTCCAATTTCAACCAAACATGCTAGAAATGCTCCAATTGAGCTAATTAGCTTATTGTGAGAATATTACAAACGTCTAACAAAATTGAAAAATGTAAATTTCCAATTTCAACCAAACATGCTAGAAATGCTCCAATTGAGCTAATTAGCTTATTGTGAGAATATTGCAATTGTCTGACAAAAGTGAAAAATGTAAATTTCCAATTTCAACCAAACATGCTAGAAATGCTCCAATTGAGCTAATTAGCTCATTGTTAGAATACTACAAACGTCTGACAAAAGTGAAAAATGTAAATTTCCAATTTCAACCAAACATGCTAGAAAGGCTGAAATTGCGCAAAAAGCCTACTGTAAGAATTTTACAAACGTCTGACAAAACTGAAAAATGTAAATTTCCAATTTCAACCAAACATGCTAGAAATGCTCCAATTGAGCTAATTAGCTTATTGTGAGAATATTGCAATTGTCTGACAAAAGTGAAAAATGTAAATTTCCAATTTCAACCAAACATGCTAGAAATGCTCCAATTGAGCTAATTAGCTTATTGTGAGAATATTGCAATTGTCTGACAAAAGTCAAAAATGTAAATTTCCAATTTCAACCAAAGATGCTAGAATTGCTCCAATTGAGCTAATTAGCTTATTGTGAGAATACTACAAACGTTTGACAAAACTGAAAAATGTAAATTTCCAATTTCAGCCAAACATGCTAGAAATGCTCAAATTGCGCAAATAAGCCTACTGTAAGAATTTTACAAACGTCTTACAAAACTGAAAAATGTAAATTTCCAATTTCAACCAAACATGCTAGAATTGCTCCAATTGAGCTAATTAGCTTATTGTGAGAATATTACAAACGTCTGACAAAAGTGAAAAATGTAAATTTCCAATTTCAACCAAACATGCTAGAAATGCTTCAATTGAGCTAATTAGCTTATTGTGAGAATACTACAAACGTCTGACAAAACTGAAAAATGTAAATTTTCAATTTCAACCAAACATGCTAGAAATGCTCCAATTGAGCTAATTAGCTTATTGTGAGAATATTGCAATTGTCTGACAAAAGTCAAAAATGTAAATTTCCAATTTCAACCAAAGATGCTAGAATTGCTCCAATTGAGCTAATTAGCTTATTGTGAGAATACTACAAACGTTTGACAAAACTGAAAAATTTAAATTTCCAATTTCAGCCAAACATGCTAGAAATGCTCAAATTGCGCAAATAAGCCTACTGTAAGAATTTTACAAACGTCTTACAAAACTGAAAAATGTAAATTTCCAATTTCAACCAAACATGCTAGAATTGCTCCAATTGAGCTAATTAGCTTATTGTGAGAATATTACAAACGTCTGACAAAAGTGAAAAATGTAAATTTCCAATTTCAACCAAACATGTTAGAAATGCTTCAATTGAGCTAATTAGCTTATTGTGAGAATACTACAAACGTCTGACAAAACTGAAAAATGTAAATTTTCAATTTCAACCAAACATGCTAGATATGCTCCAATTGAGCTAATTAGCTTATTGTGAGAATATTGCAATTGTCTGACAAAAGTGAAAAATGTAAATTTCCAATTTCAACCAAACATGCTAGAAATGCTCCAATTGAGCTAATTAGCTCATTGTTAGAATACTACAAACGTCTGACAAAAGTGAAAAATGTAAATTTCCAATTTCAACCAAACATGCTAGAAAGGCTGAAATTGCGCAAAAAGCCTACTGTAAGAATTTTAAAAACGTCTGACAAAACTGAAAAATGTAAATTTCCAATTTCAACCAAACATGCTAGAAATGCTCCAAATGAGCTAATTAGTTTATTGTGAGAATATTGCAATTGTCTGACAAAAGTGAAAAATGTAAATTTCCAATTTCAACCAAACATGTTAGAAATGCTCCAATTGAGCTAATTAGCTTATTGTGAGAATATTACAAACATCTGACAAAACTGAAAAATGTAAATTTCCAATTTCAACCAAACATGCTAGAAATGCTCCAATTGAGCTAATTAGCTTATTGTGAGAATATTACAAACGTCTGACAAAAGTGAAAAATGTAAATTTCCAATTTCAACCAAACATGCTAGAATTGCTCCAATTGAGCTAATTAGCTTATTGTGAGAATATTGCAATTGTCTGACAAAAGTGAAAAATGTAAATTTCCAATTTCAACCAAACATGCTAGAAATGCTCCAATTGAGCTAATTAGCTTATTGTGAGAATATTGCAATTGTCTGACAAAACTGAAAAATGTAAATTTCCAATTTCAACCAAACATGCTAGAAATGCTCCAATTGAGCTAATTAGCTTATTGTGAGAATATTACAAACGTCTAACAAAATTGAAAAATGTAAATTTCCAATTTCAACCAAACATGCTAGAAATGCTCCAATTGAGCTAATTAGCTTATTGTGAGAATATTGCAATTGTCTGACAAAAGTGAAAAATGTAAATTTCCAATTTCAACCAAACATGCTAGAAATGCTCCAATTGAGCTAATTGGCTTATTGGGAGAATATTGCAATTGTCTGACAAAAGTGAAAAATGTAAATTTCCAATTTCAACCAAACATGCTAGAAATGCTCCAATTGAGCTAATTAGCTTATTGTGGGAGTATTACAAACGTCTGACAAAAGTGAAAAATGTAAATTTCCAATTTCAACCAAACATGCTAGAAATGCTCCAATTGAGCTAATTAGCTTATTGGGGAATATTACAATTGTCTGACAAAAGTGAAAAATGTAAATTTCCAATTTCAACCAAACATGGTAGAAATGCTCCAATTGAGCTAATTAGCTTATTGTGGGAGTATTACAAACGTCTGACAAAGGTGAAAAATGTAAATTTCCAATTTCAACCAAACATGCTAGAAAGGCTGAAATTGCGCAAAAAGCCTACTGTAAGAATTTTAAAAACGTCT